>NW_026652292.1:14140020-14571534 GCF_009828535.3 Hylobates moloch
CATGTTTGAGATCCAGAACAGAACAATGGATTGTGGAGGGAGGTATTGAGGATAGGAGAGTATATGGGTTTGGCACCACGGGGTGGATAGGCAAAACAATTTGGTTGATAAGGCGCAGATCCTGAACTAACTTGTAAGGCTTGTCTGGTTTTAGGACAGGTAAAATGGGGGAATTATAAGGAGAGTTTATAGGCTTTAAAAGGCCATGCTGTAGCAGGCCAGTGACAACAGGCTTTAATCCTTTCAAAGCATGCTGTGGGATGGGATATTGGCATTGAGTGGGGTAAGGGTGATTAGGTTTTAATGAGATGGTAAGGGGTGCATGATCGGTCACCTAGGAGGGAGTAGAGGTATCTTATACTTGTGGGTTAAGGTAGGGGAATACAAGAGGAGGATGCAAAGGAGGCTTTGGAATGGGAAGAAGGGCAGCAATGAGATGCAGCTGTAGTCGAGGAATAGTCAGGGAAGCAGATAATTTGGTTAAAATATCTCGGCCTAATAAGGGAACTGGGCAGGTGGGGATAACTAAAAAGGAGTGCATAAAAGACTATTGTCTAAGTTGGCACCAGAGTTGGGGAGTTTTAAGAGGTTTAGAAGCCTGGCTGTCAATATTCACAACAGTTATGGAGGCGAGGGAAACAGGCCCTTGAAAAGAAGGTAGTGTGGAGTCGGTAGCCTCCGTATTGATTAAGAAGGGGATGGACTTACCCTCCACTGTGAGAGTTACCTAAAGCTCGGCGTCTGTGATGGTCTACAGGGCTTCCGAGGCGATCGGGCAGCGTCAGTCTTCAGCTGCTAAGCCGAAAAGGAGTCAGTCAGAGAGCCTTGGGCCAGAGTTCCAGGGACTCTGGGAGTGGCTGCCAGGTGAGTTGAACAGTCCGATTTCCAGTGGAGTCCCGCACAGATGGGACACGGCTTAGGAGGAATCCTGGGCTGCAGGCATTCCTTGTTATGGTGGTCAGATTTCTGGCACTTGTAGCAAACTCCTGGGGGAGGAGGTTCTGGAGGAACGCCTGGCCGCTGTGGTTCAGGCGTTTGGAAGTTCTTGTGTGCTGGAGATGTGGTTGGGGTTTGTCTCACAGTGGAGGCAAGGAATTGCAACTTTTTTCTATTATTGTACACCTTGAAGGTGAGGTTAATTAAATCCTGTTGTGGGGTTTGAGGGCCGGAATTTAATTTTTGGAGCTTTATTTAATGTCAGGAGCAGATTGGGTAATAAAATGTATTTTGAGAATAAGATGGCCTTTTGACCTTTTAGGGTCTAGGGCTGTAAAGTGTCTCAGGGTTGCTGCCAAATGAGTCATGAACTGGGCTAGATTTTTATATTTGATGAAAAAGAGCCTAAACGCTATCTGATTTGGGATAAAGAAAAAGCAGCATTAACCTTGACTATGCCTTTAGATCCAGCCACATTTTTAAGAGTTAATTGCTGGGCAGGTGGGGGAGGGCTAGTCATGGAACGAAACTGTAAGCTGGACCTGGTGTGAGGAGGGGAGGTGATAAAAGGATTATAGGGTGGAGGAGTGGAGGCTGAGGAAGAATTGGGACCTAGCTCAGCCTGGCGAGGAGCAGCGTGGGGAGGAGGGGAGAGGTCAGATGGGTCTGTAGAAAAGGAAGATTAGAAAGACTCAGTGATGCTTGGGGTTGGGACTGAGGGGACAGGCGGGAGGGAAAGAAGGAAGATTTGGGATGAGTTGCATTGGGAACAGAGACTAGAGAGGGACCAATGTGTAAAAGAATGCCTGGATGTCAGGCATCTCAGACCATTTGCCCATTTTACAACAAGAATTATTTAGATTTTGTAGGATGGAAAAATTGAAAGTGCCATTTTCCAGCTATTTGGAACTACTGTCGAGTTTGTATCGGGGTCAAGTGGCACTGCAGAAGAAAATAAGATGCTTAGATTTTAGGTTAGGTGAGAGTTGAAGAGGTTTTAAGTTCTTAAGAACACAGGCTAAGGGAGAAGAAGGAGGAATGGAAGATGGAAGCTTGCCCATAGTGAAGGAGGCAAGCCCAGAGAAAAGAGACACAGAGAAGGGGTGAGGGGTTCTTACCCTCCAGAAAAGCAGAGAAGGGGTCAGGGCACAGAGATACAAGGTCAGGGTGCAGAAATAAGGGATCGGGGTGCAGAATATAAGAGGTTGGGGCATGGAAATAAGGGATCAGGGCACAGAGATATAAGAGGTTGGGGCATGGAAATAAGGGATTGGGGCACAGAGATATAAGAGGTTGGGGCACGGAAATAAGAGATTGGGGCACAGAGATATGAGGTTGGGGTACTTGCCCCACCCCCAGAAAAGTGGGTCTTGCCACTAAGGGTGAAGAAGTGTTTGGGGGTTTCTTGCCCCACAGAAAGGCGGAGAAGGGGTAGAGACAGAGAGAGAAGGGGTTGGGGTACTTGCCGCTTCCCCAGAAAAGCGGGCTTGCTGCTAAGGGTGAAGGACCAAGGCAGGAATCCCTGCGTGCTCTGATACCTCTGAAACCTGGGTGAATCATCAGAGAGGCATCCCTGCAATGATTAAACACAAGGGAAGGCTGCCTTCCCAGTCCGTGACCAGCGCCGGAGTTTTGGGTCCACAGATAAAACGTGTCTCCTTTGTCTCTACCAGAAAATGAAAGGAATTGAAATTAAAAGAAGGGAGAGATTGAAGTGTGGCTCCAAGATTGAAAGGATAAAGAGGTTAAGGGATAGTGAAGGAGGTTGGAGAAGAGTAAAAAGAGGCCACTTATTGGATTTGAAATTGGTGAGATGTTCTTGGGCTGGTTGGTCTGAGGACCTGAGGTCATAGGTGGATCTTTCTCATGGAGCAAAGAGCAGGAGGACAGGGGATTGATCTCCCAAGGGAGGTCCCCCGATCCGAGTCATGGCACCAAATTTCATGCGCGTCTTTGTGAAGAGATCACCAAACAGGCTTTGTGTGAGCAAAATGGCTGTTTATTTCACCTGGGTGCAGGCGGGCTGAGTCCCAAAAGAGAGTCAGCCTCTTCCTTTTCTTTAATCTTGCATTGTTTCTATGTATTGGTTCTTGAGTTCATTGGCTCTTGTGCTATCTATAATCTGCTGTTGAGCCCATGTAGTAAATTTAAAATTTTTATTCCTTTTACTTTCTGTGTTTGAGAATTGCCATTAAAAAAAAAATCCTGTTTTTTGTTGAGATCCTTTGTTTGTTCACTCATTAAGACCACATTTTCTTCAAATTTTCAAGGATATTTTCCTTTAATTCTGTAAGTATGCTTTAAGTATGCTTAAAATAGGTGCTTCCAAGTTTTACCACAAAGTTCAATATCTGGTCCATGTTTTAGGTTTGTTTTTAATGACTGATTTTTTCTTCACTAGAGTTAACACTTAATCCTCTCTTTTTGCATATCAAGTTTTTTTATTGTATAGTAGACTGGATGCTACTTTGTAGGACATCAGAGTCCATTTATCCTTTTTGAAGAACACTGATGTTAGTTCTGTTGCATGGATCAGTTAGTGATTGACTAAATTTTAACTTGGGTGGGCTTAGAATTATGTGTTATTAGAGAAGATCTATAACAAGACAGAAGTATTTTCCAAGGCCCTCTAAGTTGGTTAGATTCAACCTTCAAACTCTTTCTTTGCAGATTGTGTGAGGGTTTGATTTTAGGCTTCGTTAGAGTGGATTTAAAGTTGACGTCCTTCTGGGACATGGTCCTCTTTCCTGAGGATGGTCCTTTTCTTGTCTCAGCTGGATAATTTTTAAAAATGTTTTTATTCTTGTAATTGACACATAATAATTATACATATTTGTGGGGTGCATAGTGATGTTTCAACACATAATGTATAGCAATCAGATCAGGATGATTAGCATATCCATCATCTCAAACATTCATTATTTCTTTATGTTGGGGATATTCAATATTCTCCTTTTAGCTATTTGAACCTATATATTGTTAACTATTGTTATCCTACAGTGATATAGAACACCAGAATGTATTTCTCTTATCTAGCCATAATTTTTCTCATATTATTTTTGATTTCTAATTTGAAATGCACATGCAATCATACAAAAGGCTATTCAGTAATGAAACGTAACCCTCCCTCACATCCTTGTTCCTCAGTTCCTTATTTCCAAGGCTGCCAAGTAAGATTGTTCAAGTCATTTGCTGCACAACGGCACCTGGCTGAGGCAGTGAGTGGTGGTTTTAATCTAGCGAGAGCACTGCTGCATAAGCCATAACACATGGCTCCGGGAAAAAGAGTCCTTTTTATCGCTACCACACAAAAGCATTATGCAACAAAGTGGCCACCCTGCTTTTTTCCCCAAAGGCAAAACTGTGCCTAGTTTCTTGTATATCCATCCTGACATAGTCTATGTTGTCCAAACACATACCACATACTATACATATGAAAAAGTTGTTTTAAAAGAATAAAGAAATGGTGATATAGTGGTGACAAAAGGCAATACAGTAGAATCAGAGTTGAAGTATTCCTAGAGAATTCATTCAACGAAGCATGGTAAAATTGAATTTAAATGAAGAAAAGAAAATTGGAACAAATAAATCTTAAGGAAAGAAGCTTAAGTGCAATCATTGTTGGATTGTTTTCCACTTGAGTAATCCTCAATTCACATAAATTGTTAAGCAGCTACTGCAATTGGTTGTATCCATTGCCAAGGGGGTTAACATTTGGTACTTCATTCACAATGTTCCCCACAGCTTAGAAGAGTGTGGAGGCTTGTTTGTGGTCTAGCTACCACTGCGGAAACCTTTAGGATTTTAGTCTGCTGAGAAACCTGAGAATGGGTGTCCCCATGTGAAGACTGACACTTCTATCTCATTCACTCTAATGTCCTTCAAAACAAGAAGAATTGCTCCAGTGGACAATCCTAGGGCACTCTATCAATTTGTATCCTAACATCTCTATATTCTTTCCACCTGGGGTGAACTTTCAACTGGTTCAGAGAAAACAATGATTAAATCAGCAGATAAGTGAAATTATGAAATTTGATTATAAGGATTGCTCTGCCACTCTGCATAACTTCTGTCTTTGTTTCTGTTTCATATTTTGTCTCATTACAGAAGACCCATATTGGTCTTCTTTTGGGTTCCAATGCTTTTGCCTCAGGCTCTTTGTATTTGTTGTTCTTTAAGTTCTGAAGACTCTTCTCTACCCTGAGATTTAATCTGGTGAACTCCCATTTATCTTTCAAGCCTTGGCTTTAATGTTGATCCGTCAAGGCAGGTAAGTGCCCCATCACAGCAGCTTGAACTTCCCCTCTCATTACATCCACCACATTTAAAACTACCTGCTTAAGGCTTGATTTTGACACCAGAGCATAAGCTCCATGGGCACAGGGACCATGCCTGTCTTGTGACCACGGTATTGTCATTGCCGAGCACAGTGCCTGGCTCATATTATGCATTCAATAAACCTGTTGAATAGACTGTATCCATTGAGTAGATGGAATTGTAAGTTATTCATGGCCCTAAAAAAGGAGAGTTTTTCCCCGTTGAAAAAAAAAAAAAACAGAATTGGGACCAGGTGCAGTGGTTCATGGCTGTAATCTCAGAACTTTCGGAAGCCGAGGTAAGATTGCTTGAGGTTAGGAGTTCGAGAAAAGCCTAGTTAACATAGTGAGACCTCGTCTCCACAAGAAAACAAACAAAAACAAACAAACAAGCAAAAAATGAGCAGGATGTGGTGGCTTTAGTCTAAGCTACTTGGGAAGCTGAGTTGGGAGGATCTCTTGAGCCCAGGTGTTGGAGGTGGCAGTGATCTATGATCGTACAACTGCACTCCATCAGCCAGATGATTTTTAAATTAATTATGGGGTAAACAGATCTTTCCACTCTGGCTGGGCTGAAAATTCAAATGTCTTCCAGTAGTGGTCATCTTCAGTATCTTTCTCTTTTGACCTTGTAGCAGCCAATCTTCAGTAATTCTCACAGAGTTGACCTGCACGAATGCTGCCCAACCCTTAGCTAGAACTAGTGGGGACATTTTGGTGGATTTTTTGGGGGTATATTTAATCGTGGTAAAATATATTGACATAAATTTACCATTTTAATAATTTTTAAGCATGTAATTTAAGTGGCATTAATTACATTCGCAATGTTGTGAAGCCATCACTACTATTTATTTCCGAAACTTTTATTACCCCAAAGAGAAACCCTTTAACCATTAAGCAATGATTCACATTCTCCTTTCCCCTGGCCCCTGGCAATATCTGTTTATTTTCTATCTCTATGAATTTACATATTCTAAATATTCCTGTAAGTGGAATCATGACAGTATTTGCCCTTTTGTGTCTGGCCTATTTTACTCAGCATAATGTTCTCAGAGTTCATCCATGTTGTAGCATATATCAGAACTTCGTTTGTTATACCTGAGTAAGATTCTGTTGTATGTATATATCACATTTTGTTTAACCATCAATCCGTTGATGAACACCTGGGTTGCTTCCACCGTTCGGCTATTGTGAATAATTCTACTACAAACACATGTACAGATATTTCTTTGAGACCCTACTTTAAATTCTTTTGGGTATATACCCATAAGTGGAATTGTTAGATCATATGGTAATTCTATTTTAAGTTTTTGAGAAACCACTCAGCTGTTTTCCATAGTGGCTGTGCCATTGCACATTTTCACCAACAGTGCATTAGGGTTCCAAGTTCTCCATGTCTTAGCTAACACTATTTTCTGGTTTTACTTTTAATAATAGCCATCTTAATAGGTGTGAAGTGGTATTTCACTGTGGTTTTGATTTATATTTCTCTTATAAATAGCAATGTTGAGCATATTTTCATTGGCTCTTTGCATATCTTCCTTGGAGAAATGTCTATTCAAGACTTTGGTCCATTTTCAAAATGGGTTGTATGTTTTTTGTTGTCGAGTTGTATGAGTTTTCTATATATCCTGGATATTAACTCTTTATGAGATATATAATTTGCAAATATTTCCTTCTGTTTTGTGGTTTGTCTTTTTACTCTCTTCATTGTGTGCTTTGGTGCACAAAGATTTTAATTTTGAGAAGTCCTGTTTATCTCTTTTTTGTTTTGTTGCCTGTGCTTTTGGATATCAGATTCAAGAAATCATTGCCCTATGTTTTCTTTTGTGAGTTTTATAGTTTCAGGTCTTACATTAAAGTATTTAACCCGTTTTGAGTTAATTTTTATATATGATGTTATGTAAAAGTTATACTTCATTATTTTGTTTATGGATATCCAATTTTCCCATAGTCATTAGTTGAAAAGACTATTGAATAGGGAAGCACCCATGCTGAAAATCATTTGGCCACATACGTGAGGGTTTATGTGTAGGCTCTCTATTGTATTCCATTGGTTTATATGTATTTATGCCAGTACCACACGGTTTTGATTACTGTAGCTATGTTGTAAGTTGTGAAATCAGGAAGTGTAAGATCTCCAATTTTGTTCCTTTTTGTCAAGATTATTTTGGTCATTTGAGGTACCTTGAGTTTTCATATAAATTTTAGAATTGGTTTTCCTATTTCTGCAAAAATGTCATTGGGGTTTTGATAGGTATTGCATTAAATGTGTAGAATTATTTGATTAGTATTGTTACCTTAACAATATTAAGTCTTCTAATTCATAAACATGAATGTCTTCCCATTTATTTGTGTGTTCTTTAAAATTTTCAGCAGTATTTTACAGTTTTCAGTGTACAAATCTTTTGTCTCCTTAAATAAATTTAGTCCTAAATATTTCATCATCTTTTGAAGCTATTATAATGAAATTGCTTTTTAAATTTGTTTGAATTGTTTGTTGTTAGTGTATAAAAATGCAACTGATTTTTGTGTGTTTTATACCCTGGAACTTTCCTGATTTTATTTATTAACTCTAACAGTTGTGTTGTGAAGTCTTTAGGGTTTTTCACTTATAGGATGATGTTATCTGTGAACAGGGATTATTTTATTTATTCCTTTTCAATTTGGATGCCTTTTATTTCTTTTTCTTCTCAAGTTACTCAGGCTAGAATTTCCAATAGTATGTTGAACAGAAGTGGTAGAAGTGGGCAACTTGCCTTGTTTCTGATCTTAGGGAAAAGTTTCAGACTTTCACCAATGTTTATGATGGTAGCTGTGGGATTTTCATATGTAACCTTTATTACATTGAGGTAGTTTTCTTATATTCTGTTTTTTGTGTATTGTTTTTTAATCATAAAAGGGTATAGAACTTCATCAAATGCTTTTTCCTGGATTAATTGAGGTGATCACATGTTTTTTCCCTTTATTCTGTTAATGTGGTGTGTTACTTGATTGATTTTCATATGGTAAAAAGCCTCCTTGTATTCCAAGGATAAAACCCAGTTGGTCATGGTATGATCTTTTTACTGCACTAAAGTACTTGGTTTACTAGTATTTTGTTGAGAAATTTTGTATCAATATTCATTAAGGATACTGGTCTGCAGTTTTCTTTCTGCTTTTTGGTATCAGGGTAACTCTGCCCTCATATAATGAGTCAGGAAATGTTCCCTTCTCTAATATTTTTGCAAGGGTTTAAGAAGAATTGGTGTTAATTCTGTTTTAAATATTTGGTAGAATTCACTAGAAAAGCCATTTGGTCATGGGCTTTTCTTTGTTTGAAGGTTAATTAAATTAATCTTCTTACTAATTATGTCTATTCAGATTTTTATTTCTTTATGATTCAGTCTTGGTAGATTGTGTGTTTCTAGGAATTTGTCCATTTCATCCAAGTCATCCAATATCTGTGTCTCATAATACTCTCTTATGTTTCAATGTTTATTTTGAATTTTAGTAATCTGAGACTGCTCTTTTTTTCATAGCCAGTTAGCTAAAGATTTGTCAATTTTGTCTATCTTTTCAAGGAACTAATTTTTTGTTTCATTGATTTTCTTTAGTTTTCTATTTGTCTATTGTGTTTGGTAACATTTTTTCTTTTTCTTTTTCTTGTTTTATTTTTATTTATTTATTTATTTTTTTGAGACAAAGTCTTATCTGTCACCCGGGCTGGAGTTCAGTGGCACAATCGCAGCTCACTGCAATCTTGACCTCCCAGGCTCAGGGGATTCTCCTACCTTAGCCTCCTGAGTAGCTGGGACTACAGGTGCATGCCACCATGCCTGGCTAATTTTTGTAGTTTTTGTGAAGATGTGGTTTTACCATGTTGCCCAGGCTGCTCTCGAACTCCTGGGCTCAAGTGATCTGCCCACCTCAGCCTCCCAAAGTGTTGGGATTAGAGGCACAAGCCACCATGTCTGACTGACTGATTACAATTTTTTACTTAAAGTCTATTTCATCTGATATTGGTATAACCACTCCTGTTGTCTTTGGTTTGTATTTGCACAAAATATCTTTTTATGTCCTTTCACTTTCAACATATGCTTGTCCTTATCTCTTGAATGTCTTGCAGACAGAATATAGTTGAATTTAAAAAAATCCATTCTGTCAGTCTATGTCTCTTGATTGGGGAGCTTAATTTATTTATATTTAAAGTAATTATGATAAGGAAGAACTGACTATCTTCATTTTATTATTTGTTTCCTGCATGTCTTCTAGCTTTTTTGTCCTTCATTTCTTCTTGTACTGCCTTCCTTTGTGTTTAGTTGACTTTTATAATGACACTTTTGATTTCCTTCTCATTTTCTTTACATATATTTTATAGATATTTTCTTTGTGGTAACCATGGGTATTACAAGTAACATCAGAAGGTTATACAAATCTATTTTAAACAGATACCAACTTAACTTCAATCACATACAAAAACTACTATTTCATAGCTTCATGCTTCCCTTTATGTTGTCACTGATTACATCTTTGTATATATGCTATACTTATTAACATAGGTTTATAAAGATTTTTATGCCTTTGCTTTTTGAATCTTGCGGAGGCATAAAAAGCAGAGTTATGAACCAAGATTACATTAATAATGGTTTAACATTTGTCCATGTATTAATCTTTACAAGAACTTTATAGATTCATATGGCTTTGAATTGATCTCTAATGTCCCTTAATTTCAACTTGAAGGACTCCCTTTGATATTTCTTGTAAGGCAGTTCTAATTGTAATGAACTCCCTCATTGTTTGTTTATCTGGGATATCTTTGTCTCACATTTTTGAACAACAGTTTTGCCAGATGTAGAATTCTCAGTTGACAGTTTTTTCTTTCAGTATTTTGTATCATTTTACTGCCTTCTTGTCTGCAAGATTTCTGCTGAAATATCAACTGCTGAGGTCATTGAAGATCCTTTGTTTTGTTACTTTTCTCTTACTGCTTTCATAATTCTATCTTTTCATTGGCATTCAATAGTTTGATTATAATGTGCCTTAGGATAGGGTTTATCTTCCTTGGGGTTTGCTGAGCTTCTTGTATTTGAATATCCTTGTATTTCTTCATATTTGGAAGTTTTTCATCATTATTGCTTCAAATACATTATCCGTGTCTCTTTTTCTCTCTTCTCTTTTGACCACTATAAGATGTACTAGGTCCACTTGATGGTGTCCCATAAGTCCTTTAGGCTCCCATCACTTTTTAAAATTTGTTTTCCTTTTATTTCTCAGACTAAATAATTTCAAATAAATTCACTTCAAGATCATTGATTCTTTCTTCTGCCTGTTAGAGTCTGATGTTGAACACCTCTAGTGATTTTTAAAAATCAGTTATGTTTTTCAGCTGTAGAATTTCTATTTGTTTCTTTATAATTTTTCTTTGTTAATATACTCTTTTTTTATAAATCATTTCATAGTTTCCTTTAATTCTTTGTCCATGTTCTCCTTTAGCTCTTTGAGCATATTTAAGATAAGTATTTAAATGTCTTTGTCAAGTAAGTCCAATGCCTGTGTTTCTTCAGGGATGGCTTCTGTAGATTTATTTTGTTTCATAAAACGGGCCTTTTTTTGTTTTTCTGCATGCCTTTAAGCTTTTGTTGAAAAGGAGGCATTTGTTAAAAACAGCCACCTATTCCAATCTTTGCAGGCTAGCTCTGGGCAGGGGAAACCTTTTACAAGTCATTCCAACAAAAAAACTTAAGGTCTTCTTAGGCCTTTTTAGGCTTATGTATCTGAGCTTGTGTTTGTGCTTTTTCCAACCCCTCTCTATATATGGTTGCTTTTAAATGTCTTAATTTCCCCAAGAGTCTCACTTGTGCTCTCACCTCAGCCTTAGCTGTTCTGTTTAATCTTTCAATCAGTAATCTCTTACTTCAGGCATCTAAGGGTCTGTAGTTATTTTTTTTCTTTGTTTGCAGTTTTAATAAGCTATGCCTTCTGCTTAACATGACTTTCCGTGGTTTGACATCCCAGCCACTTTTGGGTGTCTGAACTCCAAGTGAGGTGATATAGACACAAATCTCTCAGGTAGCTTATAGACAGGTTAGAACACTGCAAGTTTGCTCCATTCTGCTCTTGCTAGTGGAAGGTAACTGGGGATCAAGCCACCACTTCACCCAAACTGTGCTGTGCCATGCCAGCTATGAGGTGGAACAAGGACAAGTAAAATACCACCAAATGTCTTACCATTTTGAAGTGGCTTTTTCTTGATTGAGCATTTGCTTCGTTGCCATAGATCTTTGACTAAATTTCCAGAGCTCCTATAAAATTATTTTAATCAACTTCTAGTTATTTGCTTAATGTTTTCATGAAGAAACAATGGCCAGGAAGTTCCTCGTTTGCCATCTTGCTGATATCACCCTCCTACTTTTTTTTTTTTAATACAATGGGAACTTGGACCAAAACATGTGGTATCTGAGAAATGATGTTCTTGTCAAAATGAACTCTCAGCTGGTCTAAGAACTAAAATGGATGCTCAGCACATCAGTGGGACACTGAAATTCCTATTTTGAATTGTTACTATGTATTTCCATAGGAGCCTCTGAGAACTGGAAGGGCAAGGGCAAATAGTCTGAAGAAGACTTTCTTTGTCAGGCATTATATTTTCCCAATTAACATTTCCTGCAGACTTCCTGTTAAAAATCGGAAGATTAGACAAAGTTGGCTGACCTTGTAACAGTCCCCCTGACCTTTCTCTAAACACAGGAAGTAGGACCATCAGTTCGGATTTACATCAATTTATAAACCAGAGTGGATTACTGCTTACTAGGTGTATTGTAGAGGAATTAACTTCTAATTGAGGTGACCCAAAAAGGGAAGCTGTTTCAGCAGAGACCTCTGACCCAAAATATTGGCTTTTAATGACCAATTTCCTTTCATGTCAACTCACTAGAAGTTGTTAGGTTCCAGAATCTTTTACTCACCTCTTATGCCGGAGAGTAAACTCAGGAGAGAGGATAAACACTAAGTAAATTTGCTTTTGTGACAGGGAACTGAGAATGTCATAAGTCTGCTGAAGAATGTCAGAAAGGGAAGAAAACATTGTGTGTTGTTAAAAAATGGAACATTGAAGCAATTAAGCTCTTGAACTTGAAATTCCCTTATTACAGAATAGCTTCTATTGCCAGAGCTCATAAAATGACTGAGGACACAGGTTTATTAGAAATGATAACCACTGGCCGGGCGCGGTGGCTCACACTTGTAATCCCAGCACTTTGGGAGGCCGACGCAGGCGGATCACGAGGTCCGGAGATCGAGACCACGGTGAAACCCCGTCTTTACTAAAAATACAAAAAATTAGCCGGGCGTGGTGGTGGGCGCCTGTAGTCCCAGCTACTCGGAGAGGCTGAGGCAGGAGAATGGCGTGAACCCGGGAGGCGAAGCTTCCAGTGAGCCGAGATTGCGCCACTGCACTCCAGCCTGGGCGACAGAGCGAGACTCCGTCTCAAAAAAAAAAAAAAAAAAAAGAAATGATAACCACTGATTATAATTGTTATATGCCTTACGTTTCTCCTGTTTTTGGACAGTTGGTCTCTCCCACTTGCATTTGTGGATTTTGCTAAAACTGACACCCATAGAGTGGCCCATTTAAAAATTGATAAGTAAATTTTTAAAATTGTTTCTATATTTATCAATCTATCTTCTATTTTTCTAGGGTACTTAATAAGCATGTGTCATTTCGATGAAGTCAAGGAACTATTTTCTTGTAGATTTAAGGAAATCTTTCCCACTATTTTTTAGTTGCCACCCATGTAGTAGGACCATCAAATAATGATTGCTCATGCTTAAGGAAGAAAAGGAAGGCTTATTACATTTGAAACAGTCTAAACAAATAATGATAAGATTATTTAAATTCTTTTAAAACATTTGTATAAAGTTGTGGGGTACAAACATGCATATATTGTATAGTGGTGAAGTCAGGGCTTTTAGGGTATCCATCACAGGCAGAACATACCTTGTACCCATTAAGTAATTTCTCATCATCCACTCCTCCCACACATATCTCTTCTGAGTCTCCAGTGTTTTTCTCATTCCATACTCTATGTCCATGTCTACACATTATTTTGCTCCCACTTATGAGAACATGTAGTATTTATCTTTCTGTCTCAATTGTTTCACTTAAGATAATGGATTACTTAAATTCTAATTATGTTCTTATACTTATGTAACTTAAATAAAGAATCACACAAATTGGCATGAGAACTGCCTACTAAGTGAAACAATTGATAAATATACTCATGAAATAAGGAGGTGCTATGTATAAATATAAATTGGTATGATCTTGCTTTGACACCCTTCTAATTAAATATGATTTTTTTTCTTCTCACTAATGCTTATTTTCTCAGATAAGGAAGAAGTAGATATAATAAAGAATGAAGGAAGTGTGCCAAATAATTGCTTTATTTTTAATGAGCTTGTAAAACTGAAATTTCAAAGTGCTATATATTTGTCTCAGTGAGGTACATTCTGAATCACAAACAGAATTTTCATTGGAAATCTTTTTTTAAAAAACTGCCACATGGATAAAAATAAATGTCCTTTTGCGTCAGTCACGGCAATAACAATTCAGGATTATAATCAGAAATCTCTTTGTTTGAAAGGAGCCCTGAACACATGCCGATGTTGGCAGATAGAAAGCGTCGGGGGTGTCAGTTTCAGGACGAGCTGTATTAACACCTCTTGAAAAATTATTTTGATATTACGAAGAGCAAGCCGTTTTCACTGGTGAACACAGTCATCACTGCAATAGCTAAACATACATGGAACACATCAGAGTGGAAAAATAAACATCGATTTCCTTGCTAAAATCAGTAAGTCTGTCTATTCCATTTTGTAAAGGGAAGTCAGTGACCTTTAGTAGGGAGTGTCTCATGCACGATTGTAACACTTCTTTCTTTAAATCTCATATCCTAAACTCTTAGGTTTGAAAAAGGTAACATTTGTAAAAATGAAACTGCTTTGAAAGTCTACTAGTGTCTTAAAACCCAGGGACATCAGAAGACTCAGAAGTGAATTTTCCATAGTAGCAAGAGCAAACATGTTTGAGTATTGGTAGATTCAATCTTTCCCACCTCCCCTCTCCAGGCAGGTTCCTGGGGCTGGGAATGAGGAAGACTTGTAATCCAAACACATATTTGCTTCCCCAAAAAGTTTTTGTAACAAGATTCCCAAGCTCTGTTGATTGTAGTTTCTGTTAAAGAAAATTTATCTTTAATTAATAAATCTTTGTAGTTTTCTACTAATAGATCCAAGCACCTTGAGAATTTTTCTTATTTCTTTCTTTGAAGCTCAGTGTTTTGCTCCTCATATTCAGGGAAGCAATGTAGGAAAGGCAATGCTGTTTTACAGGTCCCAGGTGAGTTATTTTAAACCAAGAAGGTTATGTGCAGGAAACCTCCTAGTGGGAACTTTTACTTGGATGTTGCATGGGCTTTGATCTCTTTCCTCACTGCTCAGCATAGGGAGAGGCTGCTCCCAGCCCCTGCTGACCCAGCTATGTTCTCAGCCATAGTACTATTTTGAGACCTGTGGTTTTCTTGTTCTCGTGAGATAATGTGTTTGCTGGTGGGAAGGGTGAAGGAGCAGGAGGCCGACCTAAGAGTTTTGCTTGAGGTATGAGATTGGGATGTGAAGTCTAGAAGTCAAGTCAGAAGTGAAGTCTAAAAGTCAATAAATATCAGAAACAAGCTTTCAATACTTCTATCCAGGAGTCTATCTTCTACAGAAAATTCAGACCATGGTAAGCAAAGCACCACAGCTCCATATAATAGAATGGTAGAGTTAGTAACATTAGATGTATTTGAATAATTAAATTTGTTTAAATTAAACTACCCAATCAAGCCTTTGAAAAGATTTTAGAATACCTGTATGTCCATTTGTACATCTATCTATCCATTTGTTCAAACCTGTCTTAAGAATATATTACTGAAATGTAATAAATAGAGCTAGATGAACTCACATAAAATCATGACGGGAAATCTTTTTTTGTAGTTAAGTAATACCTTTAGCTCTTGTTTATACATGGTTGACTTGGAGTGAGTTTTCTCAGTGTTGCAACCTGGGGCAGTTAATAAGGGCCAAATGGAGACAGAAATCCTGCTCAAGAGGAAAGGGGAGATTTCTTAATTACTTCCAGTGCCCAGGAAGAGTTATGAAAACTGGAGAATGGAAGGTAAGATGGTCACCTCATGTGAAGATGAATGGCTTCCTGGAGGCAGAGAGAAGATGGTTTCTCTTTGGTTTCATTTGTGTAAGTTGGTAATACATTATTTTCAGAATAATTTTCAAAATAATGTCATATACCACTGCAGTGATTTCTAGAAACTACAGCTTCAGTTAGCTATATTTTGAACACATTCATGGCTCTGCTGACTTTGCAACTCTGGAAATTCATTTGCACAAGAAAGTGTGTTTGAAGGGGATATTGGAAACCTCTGGGTACATAATGTAATATGGGAAGAAGAATGCAAAGCTGTTTGTTAAATACATATTTTTTGGTTTCAGGAAAGTTTGTTAGAAGTAGGATTTTATGTACCAAGTTGATTGAAGTTTTTTTCCACTGGCAATAAGCAGTGTTTAAGTGTTTAGCTTGTCTTAGAATTTCTAATATTAATTTTGAATTGAGTTCTCTTCAGTTGTTCATTCATTCATTCTTTCTTTTTCATGTATTCCTCAAGCATGCCTATCACACTGTTCCCTTGGATAGAACAAAGAAGACCATCCTAGACCATTGGGCTTTTGAGGAGCCCAATGTGCAGTATGTTTGCCAATAAATGATTTATCATAATATATATATGAATAATAATAAAAGGGTTTGACCTACACATTTAATACCAGAAAAATTAGCACAGCAAATCAAGAGGTAAATGAAAGTACAAATTAATCCTAAAGCATGTGCAACTAGCTTGGAAGATTTTTGAAGGCCAAAAAAAATTTTTATTTTGAATTCCCCAGTGCAACTGGAGTATGTTTGGTGGGTATTCAACTGATGCTTGTTGAATTAATTCAACACAATAAAATGTTAAAAGGCAACAGGCCATAAACTGCTGTCTCGTATGCTTGTTGTTGGGATGTATTGAATTCAGAATGTTTTGACAGAAGTTTAAGCTCTGTGTCATTCTTCTGTTTCCATCCTCCATCTATTTTCAGCTATTTTCATTACATTACCCACATCTCTCAAGAGTTCAATTCTTTCTGCTTTTGTTTCATTATTCTAGACAGGTTTTTGTGCTTTAGAAATGCTCAGCAGAGTACTTTTTAATTCACTGTTTTTCAAGTAAGATTAATTTTCACATTTCCCCCAGGTTTAGTCTTTAATCTGCTATATTATAGGACTAGAAAAACATAGCAACAATGAGTAGATGAGGTTTTGAATTTCAAGATGTGGAGCCAAGTTGATGGTACAACAGAAGGGAAAAATATATCTTTCTCACACCAGAAACATCAGTAATGTGTTTTGTGGAAACTTTTAGGTAGCTAGATCCCAAATTTAAACCAAAAACAAAAAAGTAAGCAAGCTAGGTAATCTGTGAATAAGTAAGCAGAGGAAATCAGTCTCTGCCATTCTCAGTGGGTTTGTCTGATCTATATATTTCCTCCAATTTTAGGCCCAAATTTCCCCAGAAAGGCACTTTTAAAAAATTGTATAAGCCAAAGTGACTTAATTCTTCAACACCGTTATGTTTGTAACTTGGCAAATGATCATCTCCAGCTCTTTGGAGAAGGTTGTTAAAATTCATCTTTTGAAGAAACCACTTAATTGACTCATTCTAGGAAAAGCAACAACACTTTTTAGTGTAATGCGTTACCTTAGGGACTTTATTATATTTCTACTGCATAGAACTCAATCTGAAAGGTTTAAATATAGTTCTTTACACCAAAGAAAATTCCTTAAACACAGTATTTTCTTTTATTAATGCTAAGTGATTGAGAATAGAAGGTGATTGGTCTTTTATTAATGGATGAATTACAAGATTAAAGAAAAGTATCTAAGTAGAATAGCAAATATAGTCAAGTTAAATAGGAACGGGGCCAGGGTTGTGAACACGGTCTTATGGAGGGACATTCTGAACTCTGGACTTTTGTTTCTGAGAAAGCTCTTTTTTGTCATGACCATTTATATCATTCAGCCACTTTTTCTCCTTGTCTAAAGGAGCATGCACCTCAGTGCTGTCTGCCATGCTCTACAGCTACTGGCTTATATCATTGCTTCTTCCTTTCACCCAAAAAATTCCTCAGAACTCTCCACTTCATCATCCTCTATTCACTCTCAATCCATTATAGTCTGACTTTTGCTTTCACTTTCACCCACACATTCATTTCTAGAAAAAAAGTAGTAATGAGTATTTTTTTAAAAATTGTGTTTATTTCCCTTTAAGATAGGTGAATTCATCTTAGGAAGTAACTAGTTTTAAATAGTTTTGAATTTTGAACAATTGCCTAGCCACTGATGTCAATTTAAGGAGAAAATGGCTCTTTAATTTTTTAAAGAAAGAAGAAAGAAGCTTCTGCAGAATGAAGAAAATGTCAGGCCTTGGACTTTGACTTAGAAAACCAGCCATGGTATTGCAGAGAAATGACATAAGTTTATTGAGAATCTTAGATCTCTTTGGCAAAGCTTGGAAGAGACAGAATGAAAAGCAATCATCTGACGGCTTATTCCCAGAGCCCACCTTACCTGGCATTTCTGCGGTTTTCCACACTCTTGTCCCTACCTATTTCTGGTAGCCTTCTCCCACTCATCCTCACCCCCACTGACTTTCTTACAGTGTAATTTTATGGTTTTTCACCTGCTCCTTCTCAGTCACCTTCTTGGCTCAATAACTGTCGAGATGTTATTATTCCCCAGTCACTCTTTCCAGACCTGGGCCCTTCTCTGAGCTCAAGACCTATGTTTCCATTTTCTCCATGCAAATCTCAACTTGCTCATCTTTTAGGGACTTTATATTAATAGATTCTAACTAATATTTTACTACTTTCACCTTTCCTGCCCGAACCTGTGTCTCCTGCTGCGTAAACTGCCCCACATAATGGAATTGTATTGCCTCAACACTCTTATTCTCCATACCCAGTCATCCCCAAATCCACTGTCAGATCTTCTTCAGAAATAGCTGTCCAGTCTCTTTCCTCTTATCCACTCACCACCTGTTACCACTCACCACCTGTCACCAGCATGTTTAAATAGTCTCTTGCCTAAGCCCTTTATTCCTAGTCTCTTTTTCTTCCAACCCTCTTCTAAACATTCTAGAGTGGCTTTCAGTTACTCCAAATCTTAAAATAAAGTGGAAACTTTTAGCTTGTCATATAAGAACTTTCAAGATCTGGCTCCAGTCTAGTTGGCCAGCTTTATCTTCTACAGGGTCTTCCTCGGCACCAGTCAAGCATCTTTTGTGATTTCTTGTCAGTTCTTCTACTTGAAAACACCTCATTAAATACTACTTATTCAAAAAGTGCAGATGGAATGTATATCCCGTTGATGCCCTCCCTCAATCTTTGTTCATTCCAAAGGGATTGGTCTATACCTCTGTTACAAGGGTATAGAAGGCACTCAGTACATTCCCTCTGCAGCTCAAGGAGGCCTAGATTTGTTACCATATACAGAAAAATTATAGTTGTATATATTCATAGGGTCCCTGGATTTAAAATCCATTGATTTGGCATAGATTCCTGGCTTACCTGTTTGTTATATGACCATGGATAGGACATGTAAATAGATTTAATAATAAACCACCTGATGAATTTGTGAGAGTTAAATAGAAAAAAAGTATATGAAATGACTTTATAGATCATAGTATTTTGTAAAAATACATTTTTGTTCACTGTCCACAAAAGTTGATCTGGAATAAATCTGATGCTTCACATCCATTTAAGAATAAGAAAACAGTACAAGTTAACTTTATGATGGTTAGAGATGTGTGTCTTTCCCTCACTCCTGATTTCTATGAAGAGAGATTTTCTTGGTTTCTTTCAATGTCTTTACTTTCTCTAACTGAGGATATGGAATAAATTACCTGATGGATGAATATCAGAATAATAGCTGGTGTGCATTCTAAGCTTAGCTTCACCATTCTTTGTTTTGAGAGCTGTCTTCACAGAGAGGAGGAGTTTTCTTCTGCTTCCCCTCTGTAGAGGATGAAATGTGTGGAGGAAAACCTGTCCACTTGGTCAGCAGACCTAAAGCTATGTCAACCAACCTGGATTTTATCTGTTATGCTGGTAATATAGTTTGGATTTGTGTCCTCACCCAAATTTCGGGTCAAATTGGAGTAGGGACCTGGTTGGAGGTGATTGTGTCATGGGGGTGGATTTCCCCTTGCTGTACTCACAATAGTGAGTGAGTTCTTACAAAATCTGATCATTTAGAAGTATGTAGTGCTTCCCCCGCTCTCTCTCTCCTGCTGCCATATGAAGAAGGTCCCTGCTTCCCCTTCACCTTCTGCCATAATTGTCAGTTTTGTGAAGCCTTCCAGTCATGCTTCCTGTTAAGCCTGCAGAACTGTGAGTCAAACCTCTTTTCTTCATAAATTACCCAGTCTCAGGTAGTGTTTTATAGCAGTGTGAGAATGGACTAACGCAGAGAATTGGTACCGAGAGTGGCGTACTGCTATAAAGATAACTGAAACTGTGGAAGTGCCTTTGGAACTGAGTAATGGGCAAGGGTTGGAACAGTTTGGAGGGTTCAGAAGGAGACAGGAAGGTGTGGGAATCTTTGGAACTTCCTAGAAACTTGTTGAATGGTTTTGCTCAAAATGCTGATAGTGATATGGATGATGAAGTCCAAGGTGAGGTGGTCTCAGATGAAGATGAGGAACTTATTGGATACTAGAGTAAAGATCACTGTTGCTATGCTTTAGCAAAGAGATTGGCAGCATTTTGTCCCTGCCCTAGAGATCTTTGAACTTGAGAAAGATGATTTAGGGTATCTGGCAGAAGAAATTTCTAACTAACAAAACATTCAAGATGTGACCTGGCTGTTTTTAAAAGTGTACACTCATGTGTGCACAAGGGGATTGTCTTAAACTGGAACTTATATTTAAAAGGGAAGAAGAGCATAAAAGTTTGGAAAAGTTGCATCCCAGCCATGTGGTAGGAAAGAAAAACCCCTTTTCTGGGGAGAAATTCAAGCCTGCTGCAAAAAATTGCCTAAGTAAAGTGGTACCAAACGTTAATAGCCAAGACAATGGGGGAAATTTTCTCTAGGGCATTTCAGAGACCTTCACAGCAGCCCCTCTCATCACAGGCCCAGAGGGCTCAGAGGAAAAAATGGTTTCCTGGGCCAGGCCCAGGTCCCACCTGCTCTATGCAGCCTCAGGACATGGCACCCTGTGTCCCAGCCACTCCAGCTCCAGCAGTAGCTAAAAAGGACCAAGGTACAGCTTGGACCATTGCTTAAGAAGGTGCAAGCCCCAAGCCTTGGCAGCTTCCATGTGGTGTTGGGCCTGCAGGTGTACAGAAGGCAAGAGTTGAGGTTTGGAAACCTTCATCTAGATTTCAGAGGATGTATGGAAACACTTGGATGTCTAGGCAGAAGTCTGGGGCAAGGATGGAACCTCTACTAGGGCAGTGTGGAGGGGAAATGTGGGGTTGAAGCCCCCACACAGAGTTCCCACTGGGGGGCTGCCTAGTGGATCTGTGAGAAGAGGGCCATCATCCTCCAGACCCCAGAAGGGTAGATCTACGAACAGCTTGCACCATGCACCTGGAAAAGCTGCAGTCACTCAATGCCAGCCCATAAAAGCAGCCATGGGGGCTGTGCCCCTCAGAGCCACAGGGGCAGAGCTGCCCAAAGTCTTAGGAGCCCACTTCTTGCATCAGCATTCCCTGGGTATGAGACATAGAGTCAAAGGAGATTATTGTAGAGTTTTAGGATTTAATGATTGGCCTGCTGGGTTTGAGACTTGCATGGGGCCTGTAGCCCCTTTGTTTTGGCCAATTTCTCCCATTTGGACGGAGGGCATTTATCCAATGCCTGTATTCCCATTGTATCTGGAAGCAACTCTTTAAAAACTCTTTCTTGTTTACCACTTATTATAACTATCTCCTTCCTACTATTAGTAAACAATTTTTATGTGAACAATTATCTTTCTAGGCATGAACAGCTACTTAATTTCATGAAGTTGCATATGTTTATATCATTTATCATACTTTGCTTTTGTTCTTGTTGTTTGTATACAGTAGTTTCTCCTTATCTATGGGTGATACATTCCAGTACCTCCAGTGGATGCCTGAAACTGCAGATGTCGTCAAACCCTATATATACTGTTTTTTTTTTGATCTGATAATTGAGAGGGCTCCTAGGTGACTAATGAGTAGGTAGTATATACTGTATGAAAATACTGGACAAAGGGATGATTCACATCCCAAGTGGGATGAAGCAGAACAACATGAAATTTCATCATGTTACTCAGAACAATGGCAATTTAAAATTTATGAAATGTTTATTTCTGGAATTTTACATTTAATATTTTTGGACCAGAGTTGACCATGAGTAACAAACTGCAGAAAGTGAAACCACAGCTAAGGGGAGCTATTGTACTTGACTCTTCCTGCCTATGGGATTATATACTCTTGAGCAGGAGGCATTGTTATACTCATCATTGCAATCCCCCACAGTGCCTCGAATATGCCAGAGGTTTACTTAATATTTGGTGAATTGAGTATGTAGCTCCACATTAGATTATTAGGCTTAGTGAATATTAGAACTACTGCGTTCTTGTATACTTTAAGCCAGTTATTCCTCAATGGGAGATGATTTTGCCCCTAAGGGAACATTTGGTAATATCTGGAGATGTTTTTCATTTTCACAATTGTGTATGTTTAGGGTCCCATGGTATTTAAAGAGTAGAGTTAAGGGATGCTGCTTAACATTCTACAAGGCACAGGATAGTTCCCTGAAACAAAAAATTATCTGACCCAAATGTTGATGGTGATGAGGTTGAGAAATCCTGCTTTAAAAACAAACAAATATATATCCACAAAAATACCTTTATGGGCCAATATAGTCTTGTACTAATAATAATAACCAGTATTTTATAATAAATATCACTTAAATAGGGTTCAGCTTTTGAGAAATGCAATTCTGTTATTTGAGGGATTTCTGAAATTAGAAATTTATTTGAGAGTTTATATAGAGCTTTATTTTCATCATGGTGTAAATTTTATTAACCTCATAGCTCATCTCAACTTATGATATAAGTTCAATAGAGGAATATTTCTCTTGCTTTAAAAATTTGGTTTAATATTTTATAAAAATGATAAACAGATGCCAACCTTGCATATATTTTTAAAAAGTAGTTTCAATGTTTTCAAATATGTTTGAGTTTTATAAATATGATCATAGAATGAAATCTTATGGGTATATTTAGTTTTTTATTATGTATTATTTTGCAATTGAAGAATTAAATGTAAAGGGCATGAAAGAGCATGCTCCAGATAAAGACATAGAAAACAGAGACATAGAGAACATAGAGAATAATACTCTTTACCTTTGCTTAAGACGTAAGATACCCATTTTCTGCTTGATCGATCTTAGGCAAGCTATGGCATTAGGGAAGTAGTGGCAGGATGTTTATGTTGGGAATTGGAGAAAAAGCTGTGTCAAGACTTGTTTAAAGTAGAAAAAGAATTCACCCCTGTGTTCCCCTTCTCTAGTATCTTCCTTCTCAGTTGCTAAGAATGTGGCCCAGCCTGTAATGTAGCCTGATTCTTTATCTGGACCGCACGATTCTGTAGTCCACTAATATTTCAGGGAATGCTAGAGTTGTGATATTTCTGCCATCTGCCTGTTGAGACATTGTCATACGATATCTTTTGATGGTTGGATCCATAAGAGAAAGAAATAGGAATTAGTTTTCTACATCGTGAGGTTACATTTTCACCTTATCTCTTTCAGTTCGACAGAAGGCAGGGCACATGCGTTTTCTACTCTTCTCTTTATTTAAAAAAATGATGATGATAATAATACCTATCCTACATAAGTGAAACTACTGGTTTCATAAGTGGGTCTTGAAAGCTAACACACTCTACAAATTATGTGAATTATTATTTAACAAGTACATACTTGAGTTTTGAGGAGAGAAAAAAAAAAACTCTTTAAAACTTTTAGAAGCCTCCTCTTTTTCTGACAATATGGCAGTAAGTGAAAATTTTCCTTCTGGAGGATCCTAGAAACTGCTGTGTTGGGTCACAGCTTTTGAAGATAGAGTAAGTTTTTCTGTGAGGAAAAGTTGATAGAATATGTGCTTCCCCCCACGCTTTTTAAACTTCAAAAATAAGACTCTAATTACAGATATCTTTTCCAGATTGAACCACCACTAATTTAACCAAAAACATGTGTGTGTAACAAAAGAACTTGTAAAAGGAACATTTGAGGTTTCACATGGATTTTTGCAAAAGACAAACACAGTAAAATCACAGAATTGGCTGACGGACACTGCTATACTAAGGCTATAAAGGTTTTATTGAATCCTTGGGACTTATAATATCCATTCATCCTTTAAGAGAAACGAAAGGTCTTAATCCACAGAGGATCTTTCCACAGCTTACCAGAGAAGCAAATCCTCCCACCTTGAATGACACAGTCTAGGGCTTTCTGGAGCCCAGTGTGATTTGCACATCTGATCTTCATCGATCCCAGTATCAGATGTGCTGTGGAGAGGTCTCAGCCCTGTCATTTAGCATATGACCTGAAATGAAATGAGAACTGGAGTTATTGCTGTATGTTTCTGATTAGGAAATTGCCTATTTTGCAACTCTCATTTCAGAAAGATGCCTAATAATGCCAAGAGTACTAAATAAATATTCACCAATCACCAAAAAATATAAGTTTAATTGACTCGTATTCAAGATGAATGTGCTCAGAACTAGACACCTAGAGACCGCCTATTAAAACCAGGAAGGCTGACAAATGGAGATGCACTCTACAATCCATGGAAAAGCCCTCAAAGTTTTGTAGTGATATTGAGAAAATTTATTTAATAAGTTGAATTCAGTAAACAGTTCCTTTTCCCTGGTGCAGCCTAGTTACACACTCTTATTTTCTTTGTCCTTTCTCATAAACCATTAAGAGAAATTGTTGAGAAGCTGAGCAGACCAATACACTAGACCATGAGACTTAGAGGCCATCAGCTAGCTTAGATAGATAGGCAATATCTGCTGTATTATTACACTACTTGGAAATGAGGAGGGTCATTGTAATGAGAAATATCCTTTGGACTGTTTTGAAACACTGCGATTGAGGGGGAGGAGAAAGGGGAGCTGTTGCTTAGCAGTTATCTATCCCTTTTGTCAATTATAGGGGCCCAGTATATCCACGTTCTCAGTCCTGAGCACAACAGATTCTTCTCAAACAAGAAGAAAAGAGAAAGACCTGTGGGCAAACACTATTCTTTTTCTTTTTTAGCAGCTTTATTGAGGTATAATTGACAAAAATGTATATATTTAGGGTGTACGACATGATGATTTTATATACATACACATTGTGAAATATTTACCACAATCAAGTTAATGAACACATCAATCATGTCACATAATAACCTTTTTTATTTTGTAGTGAGAACAGAAGATCTAGTCTCTTAGAAATGTCAAATATACACTATAGCATTATTAAGTATAGTCAGCATACAGTATGTTAGAGTCCCAGAATGTATTCATCTTATGAATGCAAGGTATTTGGGGGTAATGCTTTATTACTTATCTCTCAAATTCTTCTATACTGGTAATAAAAGTAATTGTGAAGCCACCATCTCTAATAATCACTGGTCATCTGGTGATACATACAGCAGTTATTTTATAGAATAACATTATAATTTCTTGTCTAAATACTTTTAGTAAAAAATAATTAATAAATATCTGGGTAAAGGCAGCAAGTAATTCAGGGCCACACACATTTTTCCAATACTAAACAAAACAAAATTTAAAAAGTTAAGCAAAAAAAAAGCAGCCAAAAATTTACTAGTAGCAATCAAACCAGGAAAAATACCAAAATTTATGACAAATATTTCTAAAGGTGAAGCCAAGGAAAAAACTCGAAATGTTTCTATGTGGGTTTAAGCCACAGTCAGACCAACAGCCAGAAGCAATACCAATGAAAGAATGATAATTAATAAAATCTTATGAATATGTATCACTATTCTTTAATGTGGAGAGATGTGAGTCAATGAAATGAGTAGGAAATATTGGGAAATTAGAAAAATATTTAAGTATGAAACACCTACATGTCACCGTAAGACCAGAGCAAAGGCAGAGAGGACAGTGAGGGTTTGCAGTTTTCTGGTCCCTTGCTGAATTGGGAGAATGGAAGGAGTCTACATCCATGGTGGGTGGAATGAGCCCCTGTGCAGGATTTTTAGTGGAATTTTGGAAGGGAAAGCAGAGTTCATGTCCCTTTTGATGAGTCAACCAACTAGGCCCTTACACTCACCAATTTGTACACTGAAACTTCAAAAAAGTAAATAGACAGCAGTTCCTAGACCTCAAAGTATAGCTTGAGTGGGAAAAGACAAATCAATCCCATATAAGATGAGAAGGAAAT
Source organism: Hylobates moloch (assembly GCF_009828535.3). NCBI lineage: Eukaryota > Metazoa > Chordata > Mammalia > Primates > Hylobatidae > Hylobates > Hylobates moloch. The sequence goes on from NW_026652292.1 coordinate 14,165,827, forward strand.
GGAAGATAATTCACTTATACCATATTAGAGCTCATAAGTTCTGCATATTTTGCATAAGCAAGGTGAAAAAAAGTCACGACAAATATGCAAATGTATTAAAGCAAAATGTTTTAAATGGGAAAAAGGGGAGAAAGGAAGGAAGGATGAAGGGAAGGAAAAAAAGATGCAGCAGGCATAACAAAATGGACTCAGTTTGGAAGAAAACACAGACCAAGAAAAAGAAGCAGATTTCCCACAAGTGTCAAAGAAAAATTGAGTAAGATTCATTCAATAAAACAGGCCTTAAAGATGATTTTTTTAAAAAGGTAGAATAATGTTAACATGGAAAGTGAAATAAAGAGATAAAATTGAGAACTAGACAAAACATTACAGAGTTACCAAGTTAACCATAAAGGGAAAGGAATGTAGTAATGGCAAAGAGAAAATCCTTGAGATAATTACTCTGAATTCAGAAAAAAAAAGGAGACAAGGAATAATCACAGAGTCGATGAAAAACATGGAAGGCAGAAGTGATACAACATAGGAATAATTGGTTTCCTTTAATTAGGGAACCATACTAATGGAACAGAAATAAGTTTACAGAAAACTTTTCCCCAAAGGAAGGAAGAAATAAACTGTATATTGAAATGACGTGTGGTATATAAGAAAAAAATTGATAAAGAAGAATTTACATGGAAACTTCACTTCAAATAAAATCTGAAGACCTTCAATTGCCTCAAAGCCCAAGGTGACACATGTGTCCATTGCCTCTGTGACTTCATCTCATATTTATTCTTGGCAGCACTCACTCTTCACTGGCCATGCTTATCTTCCTTGCTGTCACTGAATACGTCAGTGACAACAACGCCCATGGTCTTTGCATCTACTCCACTTTATGCCTAGAAGGCTCCTCATCAGATACTCACATGCCTGGATTATTTATTACTTTCCCAGTAAGACTTTCCTTGCCTGTTAAAATCGAAACACAGTATTCAGTCATTCTTATCCAACTTTCTCACTTGATTTTCTCCATAGCAATTATCTCCTTCTGATATATTATATAATTTACTTTTTATTTTAGTTTCTTTTTCTCTCTATAATACAAGGTATGTAACCCCAAGGACAAGATTTTGCTTTTGTTTTTGTTTTGTTTTTAATGCTCTTAGTTCTAAAAAATGACTGACATAATATAGATAATTGATAAGTGTTTATTAAATAAATGATGCCTGTGGGTTATTACCTGCTAAAGAAGCAAGTCAGCCATCTCCAGTAAACAAGCAAGAATGAATCAATAAAGACAGTAAAGGCACCAGGACTAAGTCTGGCAGGCAGTGCTGTGCTGGAGCCAGTGTCCCTCGGCTCCTAGAGCCAACTCTGTGCATCTCTTCTCAACTCTGTGTTCAGTGACATCATACGGTAACCTGAAATCAGCCATGACAGCATTCATACCACAGAAATCAGCAAATGCTACAAGTGAGGGCACTTTTCCTAGAGAGCTGGCTATTCAGCCTTTACTAGTATATGGCTGTGTAAATGAAGCAACTAAATATGGAATCAGAGGACTGAAGTTTGAATCCCAGCTCTACTACGTACTAGTTCTCTAATTTGGAAAGATAATTTCCCATGGCTGAGTGTCGGTTTTCTCGACTTTAAAGTGAGAGGGAGGAAACCCGTCATGAAGGTGGTCTGAGATATAACACATAGAAGGGACTTTGGACTCTCTAAGCTCTACTCACTTGGCCTCTCCACTCCATATAGCCCAGGCACCATTGAAAACCCTCACTGCCTACTCCCTGGATTAGCTGGGCTATCAAGTAATGAGATTTATTTGTATTACATGGTTAGATACAGCTTCCAGTACTTTGTTAACAATTTTGAATTTTAGTCTGTAATTTTGTAGTTTAGCTACAAAATTCTGTAGATAAGACTTTTCTATCTTGTTTTGGAATCAAAATAATACAGATTTCATTAAATAAATTGAGAAGCATTCTCTGATTTTCTGTTCTCTGGGAGCGTTTTTATAAGACTGACTGAAATAATTTTCTTTTGGAATATTTTATAGAACTTGCTTGCTTCTGGACCTGGTGGTATTTTGAAAGCTATATTTCTATTGATTTGATTCATTTAAAGGTTACAAAGATACAAAAGGTTTTGTTTTTGTTGATTCAGCTTTGATAAGTTATATTTTCCCAAGAATGTGTATATTTTATCAAATATTCAAGGCCAATAAACATTCAAAATGTTTTCTCTTTTTTTGACTATATATTTTTTTAAATAGTACAATCTACAGGAAATACCCATGATGTCTAAGGCAGGTAACCTGACTCTAACATTAACAAAATACTGCCTAGCATCAGGAAAAGAACTCATGCCAAGTATCAAGAAGTCAGAGTAGTAGAAAACAAGAAGACAAAGTAGATAAAGTACAGTCAAAAACAAAAGGAATGTAACATAACAAAATCAAAATTGCTAAACAGGAAGAGAATATAAAATCTGCAGTTTCCATATTAAAAACAGAAATTATAAAAGTAAATATGCATTACATTTTAAAATAAGGCATATATTTAATTTATTAGTAAAAATGAAGACTGAAGGGTGGGAAACATGGCTAAATTTATATTTTTAAATTGATTATGAAATTGGGCTTTTACATGGAATTATCAATTTGGTAGACACTAAATAACTGTGCCTCACTGCTGCTCTTTTATTTGAACTGTTTGTTTGTAACCTCTCTCTTTTTTCACTGTGTTGGTGTTATTTTTTGTTTGTGAATCTTTTTCTTTGTGAGTGTCAATTTTTGATGTACATATGGGGAGCTTATGCCATTAAATGACCATAATAGCATCCCACTGTGTGTGTATATATAGATATACACACATACACACAGATAAATATATATACATGTACATACAGAATGTATATATATATCTTCATGGTAAATCTTTATCACTAAGAATGGTTTAGGGCATAAAGCCTATTTTGTCTGTTACTAAGTAGCCATACTAGGTTTATTTTGATTGGTTTTGCCTGGTATATCTGTTCCCCATGCCTTGACTCCAACCTGCCTGTGTTTTAATGCACTGTTACAACACGTAAACCTGGAATTTATTTTTCCCTTCTCCTGCCATTTCAATTGATTAATATTTTTAAATTCAAATTTTCTCTTTATTTTCCTGGAGTTTACACATGGTATTTCTATCACGTTAGTGGTTACCCTTAAATTGTTAACATTAGTAATTGATTTAACATAGCCTAAAGTTAATCACTATCTTTATTATCTTTTCACATAATGCAAGGACCTTAGAATAGCTTAAAACTAACCAGTCCCTCTTAAGTGTTATTGCTAGCTAGTGCACCATTTCAATCTTTTTAGAGTTCTAAGAACGGTATTATTATTATTGTTTGAAATAGTATTTGTTTAGATATAACCATGTGTTTACCATTTTCTTTGCTCCTTCTCCTTAGTGGATCTCCACCGTCCCTGCTGGAATCATTTTATTTGCTTATAGTGTACTTTTTAAAAAGTGCATTGTATATTATGGCATATTCTCTTGTTTTTGTTTCTTGTTTGAAAAGATCTATTTTTTGGTCTTCATTCTTGAATGATAGTTAAGTTAATGGCTATTTTCCCACAGCATTTTAGAGATATTAATTCTCCACGGTCAATCTTCCATTGTTACTGTTGAGCAATCTACTGCCTGTTAAATTCCTTTGTGATTAATCTCCTTTTCTCTCTGACCCTTTTTGCAGTTTTCTCATGGTCAATATATGTAATTGCTCACTGTCATAAATGCCTTCCTGTATAACTAGCCTAAAATATTTTATGTGTTAGGAAGATCTTTTCTTAGTCTTATGAAAACTATATTCTATATGGTTATTTGCCATTCCTTTATTAATTGTTTCATTTCGTTAACATTTATGGAATATCCTCTACATTTATGGAGTTGTTCTAGGTACCAGCAAGAGAGGCAAAAACAAAGCAAAGAGGGCCTGTGCTCTAATAGAGCTTATCTTCCACTTTTAATTAATTCTTACCTCATTTTTCCATAGGCTTTAAAAATATTGGGTTAATTAGCAATTTGCCTTATGTGCTCGATTTTCCACCCCTAATAATTGTTATCTTTCTTGTAAGCCTTCTTAACACCTACTTTGTAATCTTGAGTCTGCAAAAGTATATTAATGATAAGCAAGGCTCTAATGAGGACTTTGGTGGTCTCAGAGTCAAAAGCTCTCTTTAATTTCAGAGTTACAAAAAAGCACACCAAAGTGGAATTTAGGATACTAGGACCCTTGTTTAAGCTTCAGTGGTTGAGCGGTCTTGAAAAAATTCCTAAACCATTCTGAGTTCTAATTTCCTAAATTCTAAAATGAAGAAGTAGTCTCAATAATTCTTCAAGTTCATCTAGTTCTACTGCTTTACTTTCCAAAGGAGTAGCAAGTAGACACCTTGGATAAGTCCTGAAATTTATCCTCTCCTATTCAGTTGTAAAGAGAAAGAATGCTCTTTGCATAAGAGCATTTGTATCAGGAATGACTTCATTTGCAGGTACAGAAAATCCAGTTTCATGGATAAACAAATAGGAGGTTAGATTTATTATTTTACGTGATAATAAGTCTTAAATAGGCGAGTTCAGGTTTAATATAGTTGCTTACATATGTCACAAGGGGCCCAGGCTCCTTCTGCTTTTCTACTTTGCCATCATGAGCAAGAAGCATTTGTTCTCACTGTGGCAGGATGGCAGCCATGCCTCTAAGCCTTTCCTTTCGCTTTCAGGCAGCAGAAGAGATAAGAAGAAAAAGCTAAAGAGGCAAAGTGGGCCACAGCAACTGAGTCTATTCCTTTCCTAAAAAGCATTCTTGGAAATTCTCCCACTGACTTCCATGAACATATAATTATCCAGAATTTTGTCACATGGCTATTACTATCTATAAGTAGCCATGAAAATTTTACTATTTTAGTTTTCAGCATTTCTAACAAAGAAAGCTAACGTACTTAAATCAACAAAGGCATAAGAATGATACAATGGACTTTGGAGACTCAGGGGAAAGGGCAGGAGTGGGGTGAGGGATAAAAGACTACAAATGGGGTTCAGTGTATACTCCTTGGGTGACAGGTGCACCAAAATACCACAAATCACTACTAAAGAACTTACTCATCAATCTTTTCTATAATTATGGAAAATTAACATTCAGCATTCTACAAACCTCATGGAGAAATAGACAAGTCATTATGTACTTTGTAATACAATCATCACTAAAATAGAAATAATACACAAGTGAAGCAGCAGTTATAATGATTATCTAAATCTGTGTAGAGGAGATAGGAAGGGCTGCTTAGAGAATATAATCCTTGCACTGAGACTCTTAAGAACATATAAGATCTTCTAGGGAGATAAGATGTGGGAGGGAACTCATGAAGAAGGGGAGGAGCCAAGAACTATTGAATGTGATGTATTAGGAGAGGTGTGATGGATAGAAGGCTGGACAAGAAAGCAAAGGCCACATCATAAAGGGCCTTAGCATATGCCTGATTAAGGAGGTACATTCTGTTCTGTAGGCTATAGGGAAGTTTGAAGAACTTTGAGCAAGGCAAAGAACAAAGAGAGAGAAAGAAAGAGAGATAAAGAAAGCACCCCAATAACATTGTCCAGAATGGATTGGAAGGGGCTGGAAGCCTGTGAGTAGGCTATTGCAATTGTCCTACATGGAATGATGGATGATACCATGAATACCTGGGAGTGGGCAGGTGGGTTGTGGATTCTTTGGGAAGTAAATTAACTGAATGTTTTGATCAATTCGATATGGAAGGGAGTGAAGAAACTGATTGAGACTCAGATTTTTGGCTGGATATTATTCTCTGAGATAAGGAATTTAGAGGACAGAGTCAGAGTAGCTTAAATGATTGAGAGTAAAGTTTGAAGCAGCCTAAGTTTGAGATATAGACAAGGTAGGAGATGGGGCTTTGGAGGATCTAAGTAGTGATGCACAGACAGCCATTAGATATCCTGTAATTCACTCATTCAATATTCATTAAATATCTATGAGCCAGGCACTAGGCTGGGCAGAGAGGATGTAAGATGATAGAATATAGTTTCCCCAAGGATTTTATTATTCTACTGGAAAATAGTCATATACCCCTGTAAGCTAAATGAAACCATGTAAATGTTAAGATAAAGGTAAATAAAGAACATGAGGGATAATACATTAATTTGGTTCTTAAAAGGAACACCTAGAACGGAAGTTCATTGGTTTAAGAACATCAACATGGAGGCAATTGATGAACCCATGGGCATTACTGGGATTGCACAGGGAAACATGTAAGATGAGAAGAGAAAATTACTGAGGTCTACCTAGAAGTCACCAACAAGCTTGAGAAAGGAGAGGCAGGACAGAGTGTACTTAACAGCAGGGGTGTTGTTTCAGAAAAGACCAAGATTTGAGTCCCAACGCTGCCTCTTCTGAACGAGTACCTTGTAAAACTTAGCCTCTTTAAGGATATTTCATCATTTAAAAAATGAACGTGTTGTTACTAGGTCTGACTCAAAGGGGTGTGGAAAGAATTAGAGAAATGATGTTTAAGTCTAGAAGACATATAGTATTTTATGTTAAAATGTTTAAAAATATTTCAAATCTCCAATAAAATTGGAAAACAAGAGTTTAAAGATGAGAATAAAAACAGGGAGACAGTCCTGCCTTGGAAGCTAGGAAATAAAATAATTTCAAAATAGAAGTCAGTAGTCATCTGTGCCAGATATTGCAGCAAGGCTAATATAGTGAGGAATAAAAATTGTCTTTTGGGTTGAGGGATAGAAGACCATTTTTTGCCTTTAGTGAAAGTGGTTTCTAATGTCTTCTGGGGCCAGTGGTTTGAAGGTGGGTGGAGGGTGAAGAATTGCAAAGAGCAAGACACAATTATTCTTTCAGGAATGTTGGTGCTGAAAGAGGAGGTAGATCGCTTGAGGGAGAGGAAGTGTCAAAGAAAGAGCATTGTTTTTCCTCTAAGATGATAAAAACTGTTTTCTATGTGGATAAGAGAGAATCTGTGAAGAAGAAAATGGTGAAGAAACAGGAAAGAAAAAATACTTGGACTGAGGCCCAGGAGACTGTTGAGGCCATGAGGACTGGAGCATTTACTGCTGGGTGAGCTTTGAAGAGGACCTAAGTTAGCAGGGATGGAGAAATTATCTTGATTAGGTCATCTCTGTGGGTTGAGTTTCAGTTTTCATGGAGATAGGTGCTTATTGCCTAATGGGGTCAAGCAGATGGCTTCTATGAATGGAGCTGGCCTGCCTGAGTGCATCTGCAGACATTATGTGAGTGGTAGGGCTTAGATGGAATTAGAGCACTGAGGCTTCTCAGTCCCAGCTGGTTGTACCTTGTAGGAATATTTAGGCCAAAGTTGTGAGACATTCCAGTTTTTCAAAAGAAGCCAAAAGCTTGGATTTTATATGAAATATCCTGGTTTTATTTGGGTTCTCATTTAAAGGGAACAAAAAGCCAAGCCCAACAAAACCCACCTGCATGCTAGACTTGGCCCATGGACCACTAGCTTGTAACTTCTACCACGAGAAGAGAGAATGCAGTGTTGGAGAAGATAGAGACCATAAACAGGAAGCAGACATCCTATCATCTTGGTCAGGAAAGCATAGGTCTCTGAACTAGTAAGGCAAATACACAGACAGGGGCACACGGTCAGAGATCAGGAGACTGAACTATCCGACTCATTTGTTGCTCTAAAGGTGGGTTTAATGGTTGCTGTGAATGAAGACATCAATAAAAATAAGAAGAAAGCCAGTAACAGCCTTCATATTTTAAAGGTGCTTCCCTTCTAATCCCCACCTTGCACTGACACATGTATGCTCAGCCATTCTTGCTTGTGCTCCTCCCCTGACCACTCCAAACACATCCAAGCATCTTCCTCCATTACCACCGGGATTCTTCACTTCTCCTCTTCTCCCTGGTACCAAAGCCCCAAGGGGAGGGTGGGCATAGGAGAGTGGTTTAAATTGGAAAGAAAAAGAGCTTTCAATCCAATCTCATCCCCTTTCCCACCTTATCCTGACCTTAGACCTGTTGGAAAGGATGGCATTTTCCTATATTACAAAAGTAAGCTGCATTCCCTAATATTATAGTCTCCTTGGCTCCATCTCTAACCTGGCAAGCGTGGAAAAAATGGAAGTTTACATATTGAAAAAAAAAACAAACTTCTAGATTAGCTCATGTTTTGTTTGGAAAATGTGTGACTCTGCCTGGAGATAGTATAGTAATGCAGTTCCTTTATGGTGTGGGGGGATATTGTGACATTTCCTAAGCATAGTAGCCTCGTGGTTTCTTGTATGGTAAATGTCTAAAGGAAACTTACCAAAAGTTGTTTTGTAAACTCTACAGAAACTTAAGATAAAAAATGTCATTTTTGGCAGGGCGAGGTGGCTCACGCCTGTAATCCCAGCACTTTGGGAGGCCGAGGCGGGCGGATCACGAGGTCAGGAGATCGAGACCATCCTGGCTAACACGGTGAAACGCCCGTCTCTACTAAAAATACAAAAAATTAGCCGGGCGAGGTGGCGGGCGCTTGCAGTCCCACCTACCCGCGGGAGGCTGAGGCAGGAGAATGGCGTGAACCATTCTCACTGAGACGGAGCCTGCGGTGAGCCGAGATCGCGCCACTGCACTCCAGCCTGGGTGAGAGAGCGAGACTCCATCTCAAAAAAAAAAAAAAAATGTCATTTTTGGCTCTAACTGCAATAATTGCTTAGAGAGTACCACACGTGTATTTTTAAAGGGTTTCAGAAGAAAATAATCATTACATGCTGAATTATATGTACAATTCTTTAGTAAAAAATGTTATTTTCTCTTATTGTAGAATGTGGAATAAGAGAAGTGTTCATTTCTGTTCCTGTGGATAAGTATAATTGTGGTAAACCTAAAGTAAGACTGAGGGTATATATTGCCAGGAGCAAAGATATACACGATGGCTGGATGGCACCACCAGGGACCTTCAAAAGCTTTGTGCAAGAGGAAACTGCAGGTGTGCACTCACTGCTATGCCCTTGGTGACTAGCTCAAAGTCTAGACTATGCAGAGGGCTCCCTAATCATTTTTAAAAGGAAGAAATGGGAGTTATGTGTGAGATACGTATTTTAGTTTGCATGTAACTATTTTGTTACTTTACTTTTTAAAGTCTGAATTTTGCCTTAATTAGATTATTTTCTTTATTAGGTTTTTATTTTAAATATATAGTATTGGTACTTCATTGTAGTAACTCAATAAATTTTTGGTGTGTCTACACAGCTCTTCCACATTGAACTAATTTGTTCTGATTTTTTCCACTTAGCTGCTAAAGGCCTTCAACACTGTGCAGAGACAGTAAGGACGTATTTTCTAGGAAATTGAAGAGAAGTTTTTAGTCCCCATTGCAACTTTTTCAGTCTCTCTTCTGTAGAACACTAGTATGAGTCAAGATGTTAAAGAGGTCAGCCAAAAAAGTTTATGGTGGCCAAGTAAGTTTAGGAAAGACAGTGTTTTGGGACTAGACATTTGGGAGAGTCCTTTTTTTTTTTTTCCTCCTCTAACGCAATTCAGCATTGAGAGCCTTGATATATATTAGTTTATTAAGGGCTCTGAAAAATCCTTCAATAAAATAAACCTATTCAGTTTTATTTATCCAAGCACACCCAATTTTTTTGACCATGGGATCTATTTCTAGTGGTATTAAGTGTTCCATACAAAGAGCTTAGAAAATGTTGCCCTACCCTATACTTCTATAGTTGTGCTAATTCTTAATATATTATAAATCAAATTGAATGTATCATGAAAAAGAAATAAAACTAAAAGAAATTTGGACATCACTTTCTTTCTGATACTTGTAAGGTTTTTCTTTATTTTTAAAAAATATACAATGAACTTTAAAGTGTATGAAATGTGTGCAGAGTAACTAAATGACCTAACAGCGTTCTTTGGTTTCTAATGTATAATTTTCTAAGCCAAAAAGGACACTATGCACCTTGGAAAGTGGAGAAATAGATGCAGCTATCCACATTATTGACCCTTTTCATTTTGTCTGTAATACATTCAAAATTCCCAGGGCTACACTGCATTGTCTTCAAATACAATAAATTCTACTCTGAACGTGAAAGATACAACTCTCTCATATTGGCAGAAAATTGTCTCTTGACATGTTTATATGCCATAGAATCTGAAATGTTTTCGAGATGAGAGAAAATTTGATATTGTCTATGTCAACATGGTATGGACTGTGCTTTATAAGAAACTGAAATCCAGTTTCTATTAGGTTTACATACATCGTTCCACCCTTGGGGAAAGAAATATGTATAGTAAACATATGATCAGAGCTGTTGAGAACTGACAGGTCTTCTTTAATTTGTTTGAAAATCCGAAGGCATACTATATTTCTAAAGAGCCTGAGGCATCCACATTGTAAAAGTTGAGCAGCTAACCTGCAAAACAAATTAATATGTATGACTGGAATTCAGCATTCCATATTTTATTCATACTTCACTCTTCGATGTATTCTGGAAGGTTGGTAGTATTATTTTAGGTTTCACTTTTTTGTCATGGAAATGGGGATAACAGAGGGCAGGATATGGATGTTTAAGGCTGATGGTGTCCTCCACAAGAAGAAATTTAGAAAACAAAACATTTTGACTGCATACGCTCTAGAACTGACCTATACAGCTTGGTTTCCTAAGCCTTGAAAAAAATTGAATTCAGGAAGTTCATGCTTCTAATGTCTATGAAATGATGACTACATAGATAAGAAACGGCATCTACATGGACCAAGGGATAAGTATAATCAGGCACTATCACGTTGATATCTTTTCTTGGTCAGTTCTGAGAAAAGCTGTTAAAAATGAATAACTGCTTATGACATAAGAACAGGAGTACATCCACTGTCAGTGTTTTACACAAAAAGAATAAATAATGCCATAAGGGAGAGAGTTCTTTGGCTCTTTCAATGCCTTTGAACATTGTTGAACATGAGTAGACCTTTGTGAAAATCCAAAATTCCATGGACAATATTCCAAGATGGTTATTCAAACTATCCAGAAAAAGCTTCCCATGGTCAGTTCAGCAATAATTAAGTATATATATAAAGATCTTTGGCAGAAAATCTTTATTGGATTATGAAATTAAAATGACAAGTCTGGACAGCTACGCCTACCCAGCCTCATTGTTGCCTGGGCTGGAGTGCAATGGTGTGATCTCGGCTCACCGCAAACTCTGCCTCCCAGGTTCAAGCGATTCTCCTGCCTCAGCCTCCCAAGTAGCCGGGATTACAGGCATGCGCCGCCACACCCGGCTAATTTTGTATTTTTAGTAGAGATGGGGTTTGTCCATGTTGGTCAGGCTGGTCTCGAACTCCCGACCTCAAGTGATCCGCCCGCCTCAGCCTCCCAAAGAACTGGGATTACAGGCGTAAGCCACCACGCCTGGCCTTGTCTCTTCGCAGTCTTTATAAGCAGGAGTCTAAGGCTTTGAGAGTAACTCTTTAACAGAGAAGCCCCTCTAAGGTTTGTGACCCTTCCTGTTGACAAGGTCACAAAGTTCCTCTCCTTAGGTTATGATATTTGTTCAGAATAGAGTATTTATTTGGTACTTCTGGAATGATGTGGTTACAGAAAAGCCCTGTTGCATGGAATGCTCTGTGTTTCCCGTACTGCTTCCCTTTCCTGGGAATACAGGAAGACCACATTCTCCTAAATCTCTTGCTGTGTAGCTGGGCCAATGAAACTGGCCACTGTCATGTGCATGTAAGTGATGTTTGCTGCTTCCATGTTTGGTGCTTTAAAACCTCCCATGGGAGCAGTTTGAATCCCTGAATTACCCACCCAGAGCTGCCCAAACTTCATTACATTTTGTGAGAGTAAAAACTAGACTTTTTTTTTTTTTGGTATTATGTCACTAGTTTGTGGTTTTATCTGTTGCAATAACTAGCAATAATTACCGAGTAATAAACTCCGAAAACAATCAAATAAGCTGGCAGTCAAGTACTTTCATTAAATTTTGTCCCATTAAATATTTTTATATTGGTTGATCTCATTAATAATGGGGCAAAAGTGTCCACAGGCCACTCATACACTTACCAATAGTCTAGGAATGTGGTATCACATGGAAACAAGCATTAATAGTCTGAATAAACATGTCAAAGGGTGATGGGTTGTTATTTTGTTTACCTTAATGAAAATCTTATTCACAGACAGATTTTTATTTCAGTATGGCTTAGATTCTTTTAGTCCATTGGCCTCAGGGCTTTTAAAAATGTACATTATAGGCTGAGTTCTGGGACTTCTGTCCCAGAGAAACGAGACTCTTGTGCAATTCAGCAAGAATACTTAATTTTAAGTATTTACGGCTACTTAGTATTTACTACTAGTGCTTTCTCAGATCTGTCTCCTGCCTCCATATCAATCCATATCAGCCCCACATAGAACCAAGCTACGTTACATTTCTGTTGAGTGATAGAAAAATGTAATTTGAGTCATAGAGGTATTCAAATATATGGATAATTTTCCTGCAGAATAAATACACACTCTTGGGGACACTGGTTCCAGTGGTTCCCACATTCAAATGACACCGTTTGAATGTAGGAACCGATGGATATGTCTGTCCAGCTGATGAGGTGAGGGAGGGCGTGGGCCATGTGGAATCAGCAATGGCCTTGGGACTGGAAAGTCTGCTGCCAAGTTCTTACCTGACAACCACTGTTATGTGACCTTAATATTTATCAGGAATAACTTAGTGTTTGAGAGAGTCAGTGTTCTGATTTGTAAAATGGGGATAACAATATCTGGCCAGCTTCCTTCACTTGATTGCTTTAAATTGTAAATAAGTTAATATATGTGAATGTGTTTGGCAAAATGTTATACCATCCTATTCTTATGGTTAATTTAGGATTATTAGTTAGGAGTCTTGAGCCAAAGCTGGAAAAGCACAGATGTGCATGCCATTCACTTTTTGAATAGCGACATCGTGGAGGAGCTATAAGAAGGGAGCAACTCGCACCCCATTCATCCACAATTGCTCAGAGTTTAGAGTTAAGAGGTTGAAGATCCCCCGCCTGCAGAACTTCGGCAATGGACTCCTGTGGATATGCTAACGTCAGAGAATAAAACAATATTTTCGCCTCTAGATTAGTCAGCCCTTGAAGATTAAGAAAATAGGCAGACTTCACTGGAGAGGCTTTTAAATAGGGGGAGAAAAAGCATCCCAGATACAGACAGAAATCATGTGACACAGATCATAAAATTTCTCCTGAGCTGGATTTAATTAGAAATTGCTGGAACTATTTGGCATGCAAACAGCTGCTGTCAGATCTGCACAGCATTTCCCAGCCTTGGAACAGCTGTATATAGTTTTTCTTTCTCTTTCCAACTAGACCTATGTAGAAAACCTGTGACGTTCTGGCAAGAGTTTGGAGTTATTCTCATGAGCTAATCAGATCAGCTTAGACAATACATGAAAAAGATTTCAGTGTTTTATATTTAAACAGTCCTTTATCCTTATTTTGTTGAAACTTTCTCAGAATGTTTTCAGTGTGAGCTCGTGAATTTTTTTGAAGGGAAAATATTTCAAAGCACCCTGGAAGCTCTAGCAGTATTGCAGAGGGTCTGTACACTTTGAGCCGGTACCATTTTAGTGCCCTTAAACTCATGTGAGCTGGAGGCACTCTTTAGCTCAGGCTTTTGGAATGTGCTACTAATTATAATGAGGTGAAGGGGGGAGGGATCTTTGAATTTTGTACTGAAAGGATAGACAATGCTTCTCTTCTTGAACAGTCACCATGCAAATTAATTGTGGTGGTCACAAGGACGAGAAGAGGGTGAATATTTCTGTGTGGTCATCCCCACTACCAGGGGAAACATTAATTTTAAACACATGCTTCACTGGTGATTAATAGTATTATATAGCCACGCCCAAGGGTGTACAGGGTGTGTGTGTATGTGTGTGCGAATGTGCGCACGTGTGTGCGTGAGTGCATGCACACACAAAAAAGCTGTTCTGAAGAGTTCATGGGACTTTAAGATCTGCTATGGGAGTGGTTCCTACTAAGGAAATTCAAATCCTTTCCCCCAAAATCAACTCTAACAGTGGAAAAAATGGTCAAAAACAACCATTTCACAGCACTCTAGAATCTGATCAAAAGCCTGCAACTTACTGAGAAGGGCTTATTCATGAGAACTACTGGATCTTGGTTAAGAACAGAATGAACCTGTGGCTCTATTCCCAGGGGCTATTTCTAGCCTCCCAACGCTGTCAGTGTAGTAGCTTAACCAGGGCAGGCAGAACATTCACAAAACCCATCAGCTTAACTGTTCCTGCAGAAACGGTGTCTTCATCCTTTCAGGCTGCTGTAATAGGCTAGGAGGTTTATAAACAACACAAATTTATTTCTCATAGTTCTGGAGGCTGAGAAGATCAAGGACAAGGCACTGACAGATTCATTGTCTTGTGAGGGCACACTTCCTGGTTCAGGGCTCTGAGGGTCCACTTATTGGCAAAGAGGTTCATTTAATTTAGAGCATTGCCAGTTAAAGGTGCAACTTGGTGGTAAGTGAACAGGGAGGACCAGCTGCTCTGTTTGCCTGAGATTGTGAACCCATTTGGGGCAAACAGTATTCAAAAGAACAGGCAGAGAGTCAGCAGAGATTTCTAGGATGTAAGAGAGCTTCAAAGCCTTGCTAAGCTCTGTCCTATGCTGGATTCTGCAGGCCGTATGCATGCACAGCAGAGATGAAAGCAGCTCATGCCACCATGCCACACATCCTTGGCAGATGCATCCTGAATACAGGGGTGCAGGGTAGATGGGAGGGAGCCAGTCATTGGCCCCTTCATTGAAGATTCTTCTATGCACCACTAAAAACTTTGGACTCAATCCAACAGCAGTGAAATGTCACTTGGATTTTAAAAGAATCACTCTAGTAGCCATGTGAAATGGGGAGAAGATGAGAAACTAAAGTTGTATTCCTGAAACTGTGATGCCTTGTCCTTGAATAATAAAACTGTATCAGGATCATCTAGAGAGCCTCCCAAAATGCAGATTCCTGCGTTCCAGTTCAGACTTACTGAATTAGAAGCATAATTCAGCAGTTCAGGAGTAGGGCCCAGGAATGGACTTTTTTTTTTTTTTTTTTTTTTTGGACAGAGTCTCGCTGTCGCCCAGGCTGGAGTGCAGTGGCACGATCTCGGCTCACTGCAGGCTCCGCCCCCCCAGGGTTCACGCCATTCTCCTGCCTCAGCCTCCCGAGTAGCTGGGGCTACAGGCCCCCACCACTTCGCCCGGCTAATTTTTTGTATTTTTAGTAGAGATGGGGTTTCACTGTGTTAGCCAGGGTGGTCTCAATCTCCTGACCTTGTGATCCGCCCGCCTCGGCCTCCCAAAGTGCTGGGATTACAGGCGTGAGCCACCGCGCCCGGCCGGAATGGACATTTTTTACAAACATGGCAGGTGATTGTGACGCATTCTAAGCCAGAAGGTTAAAAACCAGGGAACTGAGAGGCAGAATGTTGGTCCAGGTGACGGAGGAGTTTGAAATTAGGAAGAAAAAAAGAATTGAAGTTTTTGAGCTCAGAGGAAATATCGTAGTAGTGAAGTCGTTCTAACTGTAATGTGCAAAATATTTATACCTTTTGGCAGCTGCAGCTTCCATTTTGAGTGATAAAACATCATAGCTTATTTAGATGCAATTATGAATTATATATGTACCACTAATTCTAATTTACAGTATATGGTCACTAAATTTAAAAATAAGAAGAAATTGTAATTACTAATCGCTAACAATGTGACTATAATTTATCACACAAAAAAAGGTACTTTGAGAGTTAAAAGGCAATGCTCAAGTAATTTTAATAATATGACTTTTTGAAGGATTTATGTACTGGGCTACAAATTAATTTCATTATACTAGTGGACCTATACATTCACAAAAATATTTAAACAAACAGAAATATACAAAGAATAAAGTAACATATAGTCATGTGAATTATATATGTTAAAGAAAACCTTCTTTAAACTACTCACCCAAAGATTTAAAATAGTTTTTGGTTATTCCTGGAATATACCATAACTCAATCCGTTTTAAAGCATTCTGTAATACCATGTTACTGGTATTTTTCTGAATTTTTAAATTTCAATATAGTCTTATTTTTCTGTAAAATTACATGTCATCTTATTTGAGGCTATATTTTATGTGACCTTATACAACATTTATATGATAAGTGTCTATATATATATATATATATATATATACACACACACACACACACACATATATATAGGGCAAATGCTAATGTGTATGGGTGTCAGGATAATAGGTATATAGTGAATGCAGGGAAAGAAAGATGTATGATCACATTGTATGTGACCTGGGTACTATTCTTAATAGCTAAGAAGAATATCCATTTTACGACTGAAAATTAAGCCATGGGCAGGGTTGAGAGCAAAGGGTAAGAAACTCAACCAAGTTTCTGCATCCAGTAAGAAGAACCTATAAGTTTTATCCTAGAGTTAATGTTATAAATCACAGTAGAATTTTACCTCTTATTTAAAAGATAACTTTTAATATGTGACAGAATGCATTTTGATAAATGGCCACATTACTATTTCCCACCCATTTGCTCTGCTTATGTGTTTTGGAAACTCCTCCCAATGAGAGATGGTATCTCTGTTCCCTCCACTTGTATATGGGCAGACTTGCGATTGACAGCAAAAGTGACAGTATGTGATTTTTTTTTTTTTTTTTGAGACAGAGTCTTGCTGTCGCCCAGGCTGGAGTGCAGTGGCGCGATCTCGGCTCACTGCAAGCTCCCCCCCCGGGGTTCAGGTTGATGCCATTCTCCTGCCTCAGCCTCCCGAGTAGCTGGGACTACAGGCACCCGCCACCTTGCCCGGCTAACTTTTTGTATTTTTAGTAGAGACGGGGTTTCACTGTGTTAGCCAGGGTGGTCTCAATCTCCTGACCTCCTCCTGATCTGCCCGCCTCGCCCTCCCAAAGTGCTGGGATTACAGGCGTGAACAACTGCGCCCAGCCTAGGTCATAAAAAATGCATCTTCAGTCTGATTCTCTTGGGATTCTCTCCCTTGGAATTCTCTCTTTTGAAGCCCAGGCACCGTATTGTGAGGAGGTGCAAGGGTGCCCCATGGAGAGGCCCGTATGGAAAGGAACTCACAGCACCAGCTTGCCAGCCAGGTGAGTGAGCTATTTAGGTGAAGTCATTCAGCGCCAGGTGAGCCACCTGGATAACGCTGCATAGGGCACTGTTGTCTCCATATTTGTCATGAAATAAGTAATTGATATTTTCAGCTTTTAAATTACAGGATTGCTTCTTATGTAACAATAATGAACAGGAATAGGGTGACTCTGTTTCTAAAGTCAAGTAATTGGCTCTATTCCTTCTTTCCCCTCTAGAGATGACATTTTCTGGCAGTTTGGTATGGTAGTCGGAAGAAAAGCAAGGGCTGTCACCTGATGGAGTATGTTTGGAATATGTGATCCTCTTCCCCTGAAGAGTGCATTGTAGGGTCTGACAGCCGAGTTCCTCTCGCTCAGTCATGTGAGGCCTGAGTCCAGGGATTTGGTGTCTTCCTCTTGTCCAGGGATTTGGTGTCTTCCCCTTGTCCAGGGACTTGGTGTTT
Organism: Hylobates moloch; assembly: GCF_009828535.3. NCBI lineage: Eukaryota > Metazoa > Chordata > Mammalia > Primates > Hylobatidae > Hylobates > Hylobates moloch. Next base: position 14,183,459 of record NW_026652292.1, read on the forward strand.
TCCCCTTAAGGCCCCTCCCAAAAGGTTAATACTGAAATGAAGGCCATAATCAGGTTATTAATTTAAGGCATTAAAACAGTGCTTTTCAACTCTGTCACACATTTGACTCACCTGGGGAGATTTAAAAAGTGCTGATGACTGGATGCTGCTCCCATACCCGAATGATTCTGATTTAATTGGTTTTGGGTGGGGTCTGGGGGTTATGATGTTTTAAAACTTCCCCAGGTGATTATAAATGTGCACCCATGTGTAAGGACCACTGAATCTGGCAGTGGCCAACCCAGAGTTTCATTCCTTATCTATTAGGAGGATCTGAATCCCTAGGTCATCTTGTGAAATGCAGGCTGTACAGGGGATCTAGGCCTATTGTTTTGGGTTAAATGAAAGTGGCCAGGCGGAGGTTGCTAGGGGGAGGGTGCTAAGTGAAAATGCTGTATAAATTACATGCTTTTTGCAAGTGGTTGTGGTTCTCCTGTCCAGCCTGCTGCCACTGAACTGCCCTGTATGTAAGTCTCCTCAATGAACCCTATGTCTTCTTTGTTGGCTCCAGGTCTCTTCTTCATCCTCTAGAAGGTGGTACCATCTCTACCGAAGTTAATAGGGGTCTAGCATGGCAACAGGCAAGGCAGCAGGGCCTCGTGTCTATTTGTGTGGTTCAAGTTGGTTTTCTGAAATGTCCCTGTGGTAGTCATTGGGACAACTCCCCTAAATCCAGTTCTCCTCTCCTTCTGAGCTTATATAGATTGAATTTGGGGCCCTGTTATGCTTTAGTGGGGCCATGATACTAGTACTGGCCAATGGAGTGAGAACTGGAGCATTTATTTGCAGGTTTTGGACCCTCCAGAATGTTTTTTTTTCCTTTCTGACATGAACATAAGCAACATTTGAAATGTGGCTGTTCCATCAGCATGGATCACAAGCCATTATACAGAATCAAAAATGACTACCAACCTCTGTCATTTATACGGTGTGAAGGAGAAATAAATTTTTGCTTCAGGCCACTAAGATTTTGGAATTGTTTGTTACTGAAGCATAACCCATAATATACTGACTAATACAGAATGTGAGCAAAATGAGCATGCATTTTTCTACAGAGAATGAAGAAGAAGAATTCCTATCCTTCTGCAGTCAAGTTATGCCCAGGATTCCTTTAAGGAAAACAAGAGAACAGAAAAAAGACAGAATTTCCAGTTCATGCTTCACGAATTAAAGCAACATGCTTTTGCTTGAAGTCAGAGAACTGAGTATTTTATTTTATTTAGAAACCAGTATTTGGATCCTGGCAGTTTTCCCCTAAGGGTAAATTGGATACTATGCCAAGTTCACACTCATGGAATTAATTGACTGCTCTACTTTCAACATAAGGTATCAAAGCTTTCCACATTAGTGACCCATGTAAAACAAACCTTACCACATGGTCTGTGGTTTTCAAGAAGTCTTCTATTAAATGAACTACTCAATATAAGTTTACTGCAGGGGGTGGGAGGAAACGGAAAAATACATGCACACTTAGAATGGGCCTTTGTGTGTTTTCTTTCGTCTAATTTTATATCCAAGGGCATTTTTTCAAAACTTTTTGGTATTCAAAAGTCAACATTATTGGCAGAATTTATTTTAGTCACAGGCTTATTCCTAGAGCTTGAGCACAGAAGAAACTAGTTCTTTTAAAAATAAAGCCTACGTGTAGAATCCCCAGTGTTTGTGCATTTTTGTTCAGTTTACTGAACTTTTGATGGCTCTCTTTGCCATGTAAATATTTAAGGTTGCCTTCAGGCCCAGCCTGCTTCGTAAAGATTCATTCTGTGTCTATTTCCTGTTCAGTTATTTTTTGGGGTCCTCTCTTTCAGGACTGCCTTTGGAGAAGCTTCACATTCATTCCTGAAGGCAGATTCACAGCTATGGCAGAATATCTTGTGGTGTTTACATCTGCATTTTCTACCCAATATTTCCTTTTTTTCCCTTTTACATTAAAGAAGGCTCACAGACAGGTCTAAGAGCAAGAAAAACCTATGATCTCTGACATTTAGTGGTTAAGTAAACAAGAGGGGTATGGTGTTCAGACAAAATGACCAGAAGCAGGAGGGAAAATGAAGCTTCCCTCTAAACCTACAAAACTACAAAAGATGTCCCTGATTGGAGGAAAGAAGAAAAGGGGAGACTTTTAAAATAAGTGAATTAATAGAAAATTTGAAGTCTAGTAATGGCAACAGATCAGGAGATGATTTTTGTTGAAAAGACAGTTCATTATTCAAAGTTTTTCCCAAAGGGAAGTAGGGGGCCCAAACAGGGTAGGGTTGATCAGGGGGCAGAGAGATGGGGGGAAATGGGGCAAGAGGCTTTATTATGGTTTCTAATGAAGAAACAGGCTAAGCAGGGTAAGCTGGTTTAGGATGGCTAGTTTGAATAATTTTAGCAGGCTCTGGGGCATAAGGGCTGTCTCTGGTGGTCCAGCACTTGGCTCTGGGGTGACTAGGACCAGTGGATAGTGGCCCAGAGTATAAGAGGCCAGCCCAGTAAAAAAGGTGGTTTAGGTATGGGCTCCTTATTGGTTGATTTGTGTTTCACAAAGCCCATCTATGGGCAAGTTACTTACTGTCTGTAGGTATTGGCTAATCCTGGGAGGAGCAGGGCTAGCAGGACCCCAGATATGACAGCATCAGATACAAAAAATAAAAGCCATTGTTATTACAAGAAGGGTTTTTCTCTCTAATTTTTTTATATCACTAAGACCTAACACAGATATGCAAAGCCCCAGAGCAGAAAGAGCTGCATTACTTACGTATTGCTGTGTCAAAAATTCACCCAAGACTTAGCAGCTCAAACCAAAAAAGATTTATGATATCACAGTTTTAGTGGGTCAGGATCTAAATTTGCTTTAACTGGATCCTTTGCTCAGGGCCTCTTACAAAGCCTCTATCAAGATGTTGGTCATGGCTGCAGTCATCTCGCACCTTGGCTGGGGGATGATCTGCCGCCAAGCTCATTCACGTGATCACTAGAAGGGTTCAGCTCCCTTGGGCTGTTGGATCGAGGGTTCCTATCTTGCCATGTGGGTGTCTCCCTAGGTCAGCTCACAGCATAGCTGCTGGTTTCCATCAGTGAGTAAGCAAGAGAGCAAGAGAGGGAGAGCAAGATGGAAGCCAGCATTTTCTGTAACCTAATGTCAGAAGTGACAGCCCATCACTTTTGCTGTATCATGTCTGTTAGAAGTATCAGTAGATCCTTCCCACAGGCAAGGAGAGCATGGATACCAGGCTGCCTCCCACATGGACTAGGGTTTAATTTCTTGGCGTTATATCAGGGAAGCATAGATCCCATGCAGCCTCTCTGCATCAGGACATAAACAAACTTGGAAAGATGCCACTACCCAAGCATAGGACACAAAGTCCTAGTCCCCAGGCCTGATTGCCCACACAAGCCAAAATTATAGATATTTCAGAGAACACCTGAGTGACTTAATAATTAGACCCCTCTCCCTTCCTCCCAAAATATGTCAACCTCTTGAAACTTTGAGATGACATGAGGACTGAGGAGGTGATTCACTAGGGTGACCAAATGTGGATGACACATTTGAGAGTACTTATAATGATATGGTTTGGCTGTATTCCCACCCAAATCACATCTTGAATTGTAGCTCCCATAATCCCCATGTGTCATGGGAGGGACCTGGTGGGAGCTAATCGAATAATGGGGGTGGGTTTTTCCTGTGCTGTTCTCACAATAGTGAATAAGTCTCAGGATATCTGATGGTTTTATAAAGGGTAGTTCCCTGCACAAGCTCTCTTGCCTGACAGCATGTAAGATGTGGAGGCTTTGCTCCTCTTTCACTTTTCGCCATGATTTTGAAGCCTGCCCAGTCATGTGGAACTGTGAGTCCATTAAACCTCTTTTACTTTATAAATTACCCAGTCTTGGGTATTTCTTAATAGCAGTATGAAAATGGACCAATACATATAATTACGCTAGGGTAAGCTAGGACTGTCCCAGGCAAACCAGGACTTGGGATCATCCCAGGACTAACCTGAAGGAAGATGAATTTGTTTCTGACATCCTGCTAAGAGAGGTCTAAAATGGAAATTAAGTTGAGATGTAGAAAATAAAGTTCTGAACTGCAAGCATACCTGCCATGCAAGTCCTTTCCTTTGTAAGAGTTTCATTACTAATCCTTACTGGGAAATATTTGTTGGGAGATGTTGAGGAAGTTGCAAATGTGCCAATATCACATTTGATCACATTAATCACAATAATCACACTTGATCATCCCAGCCATGGTCTGTAGTCCTACTCCCTTGCCAGATAATATCTTTATATCCACCATGCCTGAGTGTGTAGTCATCCCACTCCTTTCTCACTCTAGCTCTACAGTGCCTAGGTTATACAAATGCTTCTGAAGGTAGAGTCAGGTCAGATCAGGACCATTGAGGAGTCCGCATACCCTCCCAACCATATAGGGAGTGTAGTTGTATCAGGCAGAAAGCTTTGGTTCTCCTTGCTGGTTAGCGCTGGCTAGCACCAGAATCATGTTACAAATCCTCCTAAATTCTTTTCCTTAAGGAGAGGTATTTCGTCACCAGGTGAAAACAATGAGTTTATCACCATACAGACAACAACATAACATCTTTCATTTGCATGTATGTATGTGTAAGACTTTTAAACTGTCCAATCTATAAGAATGAGCAGATGAGGGGGTTAAAGGTGAACACAGGTGTGTGCTTAATACAATTTGATGATTTCATAAGCAAATCATCTCAGTCGTCACTCCCAGTACACTTCTTTGGGTAGGAAACAAATACTCGTGATTAGTAGTTGTTTGCTATGAAAATCCTTTTCAGGGACTTTCATGCTTACGGTTTGTAGATGTAAGACACTTGTATTTTGTACCAATATATATTTTTAAATCCAAGATGTGATATAAAACAAAATAACTTGTTGAAAATCCAAAGGATTTTTTAAAACTAGAGTTTCATCCTTTTTTTTTCTAATACCAGGAGGAATTAGAATCTCCATTAGTGTTTTTGCGTATCTCAATTTTTTTTTTTTTCTGAGATGGAGTCTCACTCTGTTGCCCAGGCTGGAGTGCAGTGGCGTGATTTCGGCTCACTGCAAGCTCCGCCTCCTGGGTTCACACCATTCTTCTGCCTCAGCCTCCCGAGTAACTGGGACTACAGGCGCCCATAACGACACCCAGCTAATTTTTTGTATTTTTAGTAGAGACAGGGTTTCACCATGTTAGCCGGGATGGCCTCGATCTCCTGACCTCGTGATCCGCCCTCCTCAGCCTCCTAAAGTACTGGGATTACAGGCGTGAGCCACTGCGCCCAGCCTGTATATCTCTTTTCTAATCTTCAGTCTCACCAGGAATGTCCCTGCATCTTCTATTGTTTCTTTTCATAAAGATGACATAGTGATAATATTTGTTGGGAGATTTGTGACTGTCCATTATGACTGACATTAATAGACTAGTTTTCTCAATTATTACTTTACTTGTATATTACATCCCATTTCACAGTTTCCTGTGGACATGCCTTTTACACAGCACTAAATCTGCAGAGTTTGTATAAGTCTGTGTCTTTAAACTCTTGACAATTCTGGAGATATTCAATATTTGCTATAAAGATCCTGAGAGAGGAATGATGCCAAGCATTTTTATGTATTTTTGAGTAGCAGAATTCATAGAGTTTGAGTTCATTTCTTTAAAGGAAATTATCTCCTTTAGCTAGGATGTATAAAATATGGATATTGTTTGGTCTTTCATAAGATATTATAAATAGATACCATGTAAAGCATTATTTTCTGTGTCTGACTGAAGTTGGTGCCAGGAGTAGCTTCAGAAAACAGTCCTCAAAATGTGTTTCTGAGATTGAGTTGCTCATAATATTGGGTGAGGACTTGAATAACCTTGTTGTTGGGGGAAATAGGACATCAGTAATCCATGGCATGCAGTTCTATGGTAATAATTCAAATTATTAACAGTGGTAGCATGGGGTGAAATATACATGTGGGGTAGGACATTGGGAGATCAAGTGGCTGTGGCATTTAGGCATTATGGCAGCCATAGTAATTACAAAGGTTGCAGTCACACCTGGTATGACAGAATGGCATTGTTCCATATCCCTTCACTAACCTGCCCCTCCCTCTGGGATGAAGTATATTTCCCATCCCCACTGACTTTGGACTTGGCCACATGTCTTGCTTTGGTCAATGGAAACTGAGCGAATGAGAGGTAAACAGAGATATTTCTGTAGTTTGAATATGTCCTCAAAGTTTATGTGTTGAAAACTTAATCTGTAAAATCATATGTCGACTGGAGGTGGGGCCTGTAGGAGGTCATTACAATTAGATAATTAGGTAATTAGAATTAGTCACAAGGATGGGATCTCCATGGTGGGACTGGCTTTATAAGAAGAAGAAGGGAGACCTGAGCTGATATACATGTTTGTTCCCTCTCACCATGTGATGCCTTCTGCCACATTATGAAGCAGTAAGAAGGCCCTCACTAGAAGCCAAGCAGATGCAGATGTCATGCTCTTGGACTTCCCAGCCTCCAGGACTATGAACCAAAATAAATGAATTTTCCTTTAAAAATTACCCAGTCTGTTGTATTTTGTTATAGCAACAGGAAATAGACTAAGATAGGTATTAAATAAATTGTGCAGTATAGCTCACATCTGTGCCACCAAGATTACTATTAGAAGAGCTTGTCCTTGCTAGCTACTGATTCTTCAGCCTGGTTCTCAGGATAAGACAATTGGGACAGATATGAGCCTAAGCTAAGGCCAAACACAGCTGAACTTCAGCCCAAACCAAGGTCACTTCAGCTAATCCTCAGACTTGTAGGTGACAAAAGTAAATGCTCTGTTATAAGCCACTGAGTTTGTGGGTGGGGGGGTGGATTCTTACAGGGCATTAGTTGACAACTGACTATCACACCTGGCTTCTTCTTATTGCACTATATATACAAAAAATATCTGTTTAAGAACATGCACGGAGAACCAGAAGCCCCCATTGATCGTTTTTAAGTAGTCTTTTATCTCCTGCAGACTCAGGGCAGATACAGTGAGCATCAAGCTGTGGTTTGAATGCTTGTGTTCCCCCAACATTCATATGTTGGAATCTAAACCTCCAAGATGATGGCATTAGGAGGTGGCATTTTCAGAAGGTGATTAGATCATGATGGCAAAGCCCTCATGAATGGGATTAATGACCTTAAATAAGTGACCCTAGAGACCTCCCTTGCTCTTTCCACCATGTGAAGACGCAGGGAGAAGTTGGCAGCCTGCAACCTGCAGGAGACCCCTTGCCAGAACCTAACCATGGTGGCATCCAGATTTTAAAGCATCTAGAACTATGAGAAATAAATTTCTGTTTTTTTGTAAGCTATTCAGTCTACGATACTTTCTTATAACAGTTCAATGGACTAAGAGTCTGACTGTAAGGGTTTCAGAGATGTAGGGCCAATTAAATGCCAAAAACTGTCTCTTACTCTAAAATAGAAACTGATGTGGAGAAGGATTCAGAGAGGTAAAAATGACAGTGCATGCTGCCTGCCTGTGCCTGCATACTGAGATCTCCACTGATTGCCTGCTCCATTCTGTCATTCATCCATATTCCGGAAAGCCAGCCTTGTCTGCCCTCTGCTTTCCAAACCTCGTTCATTATACTTTCTCTCAGAACATGTTTCTTTTCATCATATCCAACCTCTCTCTCTTCTTGTCCAGGATTTTGGTTATATGAGACTGACAGGAGATATTGAGCTACGATTTCTGGTAGCAAGTGAGTTTGTCATAGAAAAATCCAAAGCTTGTAAAGGTCCCGTGAGCTCCTTAAGTGTCGGGGCTATGTCTGAACTCATCTTCGAGTTCTTAAGTCTTATACCAGTCTCTGCAACTCACAGGAGCTTATCAATCAGCTCCTGTAAATTTTTCCCCCATGGGGAGTTTAACATCTGCTATATTTTTCAAATATATCTGTAAGAAAAGCAAAAAAAAGTTTGCATGACAATGAAGTTTGAGATAAGTCTCTGAAGGGTTAAATATGTGTTATTAAAAACCCCAGATTTGCAAAACCACAATGAGGTACCATCTCAAACCAATCAGAATGGTTATTACTAAAAAGTCAAAACATAACAGATGCTGGTGAGGCTGTGGAGAAAAAGGAACACCTATACACTGTTGGTGGGAGTGTAAATTAGCTCAACCATGTGAAAGAGTGTGATGATTCCTCAAAGACCTAAAAACAGAGATATCATTTGACCCAGCAATTTCATTACTGGGTATATATCCAAAGGAATATAAATCATTTTCTTATAAAGACACATGCATGCGTATGTTCATTGCAGTACTATTCACAATAGCAAAGACATGAAATCAACCCAAATGCCCATCAATGACAGACTAGATAAAGAAAATGTGTACTTATACACCATGGAATACTATGCAGCCATAAAAAACAAGATCATGTCCTTTTGCAGGAACATGGATGGAGCTGGATGCCATTATCCTTAACAAACTTACGCAGGAGCAGAAAATCAAATACAGCATGTTCTCACTTATGAGGGGGAGCTAAATAATGACAGTACATGGACACAAAGAGGGTAACAACAGACTGTGGGGCCTATTGGTAGGTCAGGGTGGGAGGATGGAGGGGATTAGGAAAAATAACTAATGAGTACTAGGCTTAATACCTGGGTGATGAAATAATCTGCACAACAAACCCCCATGAAACAAGTTTTCCTATATAACAAACCTGCACATGTACCCCGAACTTAAAATAAAAGTTGAATTAAAAAAAGATAAAATAAAGATAGAATTATATTTTCAATAATGGTAAGTTGACTTACTTAGAGTAACCCCTTCTCTGAAAACAATTAAAATGCTGAGAAACAAAACAAAAAAACCCTCCAGAGTTGGTTGAGGACCTGGCCCTACTGGACTGCCCTCTCCTCTTTCCCACAACTCTCCTGAAGCATTTATGTAGATGTTGCTCATTCTCCTGCACTCCAGGTGCCTCAGGGTTCTTCTCACTTCTCATTGCCACTTCCAAACTATTATGTCTCTACTCTTCACTGCCAAATTTTTGATGATTCAATTTGTCCACAGGAGTAGGAGACAGACTGGAAATGTAGGCTGAGTTAGCGCATAAATGACCCTGTGGGTCGTGCTATGGATTTAGGATTTTATTCTGTTGGGAGCTATTGAAAATGTTGATCAGTGGCATGGCATGATCAGATTTGCCTTTTTGAAAGATAATTCTGGTGGTGTGTGAAAGCTGAGTTTGAGGGGGTTCACACAGAGCAGGGAGCAGCTAATACGCGATTCAAACAATTAAGTTCAGGCTTTAATGTGGCATTGAAACTGAAGAAGAGAGGATAGACTCAAAAACTATTGAAGAGGTTCAAAAGCTAGCACTTGTTGTGTTGTAAAGGCTCTTTCAAATCTCACTAATACGTTCTCCCCCCATTCATAGAACTCGTGAGTGTGTGGCTTGGGAGAAGCATCTGCACGCCGAAACGGGATCCTCATGTTCTCTAACTTTGTCCATCTCTGAACCCATTGCTACACAGTCTCTATTGAACATCTCCTTCCCTCAGAATGAATTCTCTAACATTTACATTACATGAGTTAAAGTCATATTCATTTAATGTTCTGATAGTTAATCTTCTTCTCTATGAAATATCAGTTGATACTTAGGAAGAGGAAAGCATGTTTTGTGTTAAAGTAAAAAAATGGCAAACACAGTTTCTCCTTAGCTAATGAATAGTAAGATGTGTTAAGAGAATATCTCAAAAACAGTCTCTCTCAAATTAAACATTAAATGTAATAGGCCAAGAAAATAATGGAAAAGTAATAATTCACTTTGGTTATGTTGTTTATATTACACATGATCAACAGTGTGGAAGTTGCTGTGGTTCATAAATAGTCTCCATATGGTGTCAGATTATTCACTCTGTCTAGCAATCTGCAAACAATTTTCTCACACGATGCCAATTTTTAAACATACTAAATATGAGAGGTTTACCCAAACACATGAATCTGTACACTTTTTTTGAGATAACATAACTTGTCTAATATCATGGAAATTCACCTCCAGATTTATTCAAAATAGTATTTCTGTGTTTATATATGGCTTCATCCTGAAACTGTATCTCTTTTTTTGAAATAACACGGCTTGTCTAATATTGTGGGAATTTATATTCAGATTCATCTGATATTTAAGGTGAAAAAATGCAGGTTCTCAGAAGAACTGATTGTGGTCCTTATTCACATTTTATAGCACCTTGCTGCCATTGTGGTAGAAATCAGGGAGAACACACCTCAAAGCCCAGGCAAGCGGCAGATCATCCTGATAGGTCCCACTGAGGGGCAAAGATCTTCTCAATGCTGCCGAGTGCCTTGTGGGAAATTGGGAGAAAACCAAGCCTCTATTTGCATGAATAAAATCTCCATATGGCTTCAAGAAGCTGTGCATGTGTGTGTTTTTAGTTTGCTCTTTCCCACGATCATAGGAAGAAGATCATGCTTTAAGAATTTCAGTTTATAACAGCCATGCAGCTGTGGTTTAAAAAAATCAATAGTTGTGTGTGTGTATATATATATATATGTATAAAGAAGGCAGATATTGAAAGAAAACAAGTCAAGGGACAAATAAAATTATGTCAAACAGAACCCAAAAGGTATGTTACTGTAATGACAGAACTTTGGTAACTTTTGCACAACTTACTTTCAAGACCTTCAAGGAAAACTTCAGTATAGAAAACTATCATCCTTCCCTCCTTGCTGTACTCTCTCTGTATGGGTGGAAAGGGCTACAGAAAGTCCCTATTGCTATTGTGTGTGTTGTTCGCTGTTTTCTATTGTCCCATCCACTCATTCCACACTACATACAAGGACCAGCTGTGGCTCTCTAGTCATGAGACAGAATCCACAAGGGACACACATCCCTGAGGCAGGGCTAAGACAAGGGTGAGGAGAGTGAGGTTGCTGGTCTTTGTGCTGTAGTGGGTTGAATAGTGGTCCCCAAGAAGCCTGTCTAAGTCCTAACCCCCTGGAACCTGAGAATGTAACCTTATTTGGTCAAAGTCTTTGCGAATGGAATTAAGCATCTCCAGATAAGATCATCCTGGATTAAGAGTGGGCCCTAAATCCAATGTTAGGTGTCCTACCAGAGGAAGGCAGAGAGCAAGCTGACACACAGAGATGCAGGGAGGATGGCCATCTGATTAAAATGAAGCCAGAGATTGGCCTGATGCCACCACAAGCCAGTGAACACCAGGAGCCACCAAAAACTGCCGGAAGCAAGGAAAATCCTTTCCTGGCAGCTTCAGAGGGAGTGTGGCCCTGCCAACACCACAATTTCAAATGTCTGGCCCCCAGAACCATGAGAGAATAAATTTCTAATATTTTAACCCACTCAGTTGTTTGTGGTAATTTGTCACGGCAGCCCTTAGAAGCTAATATAGGTACAAAATATGAGAGTGCCAAAAAACCCTGTAATAAACAGAAACAACGTTTTGATGCAATCTTTTTTAAAAATTAAAATTAATGTTTAAAAAGCCAAACTCATTATAAACAAAATGTAGAAACTGCAAGCAAAGGTAACATCCATGAGGTCGTAGCAGCGATGGCCATGACCATCCTGGGTGCCCCGGGTGGGCTGACCACAGTAGGTTAATAACTTGGGGCCTTTTAACGGAACTTAAAGAAAAAATGGTTCACCTTTAGTAGAGGCCCAACCCCCCATGGGAGAAGGAGAATAACCATAGCTGCACACAATATCTTTTCTGTGCTTTGGGTCCAGCTGTGCCTGGTTCACACACCACAAGACAAAAGCTCTGAAGTGAGCCAAAGCTACAGTAGAGGACTAGTAAAGTTTTTGTCTAACCTCAAGTGCTCTGAGACAGGCTTCGTAGGAGTTATTTCCTCCATGTGGCTACAATTCCCTTTAGGTTTATGGTTCTAGCACCTGCCTTCCTGGCTTCTTCTGCCTCTGACTTCACTGACGTCCTTCCAGCCCATCTTAGAGTCTGGCTAAGCTGGGAGCTTCAGAAATGAACTGATTCTAAATGGAGGAACAACTGCCTTCGGTGGAAACCAGCTGTTTGTGCTCTTCCATTATCTTCTACTTGGAGCATGAATCTGTCTTCCTGGCCTTCCAAAATCATCATGGGATCTCACTAAAGAATGAGGGTCAGAGCCTGGTGAGCTGCTACCTACAGGTGGAGGGCCTGCTGTTCAAGAGCAGGCAGTGTTCTTACCATCAGAGGGATGCATCACGTCCACTGGTTAAAGGTTGCATCACTCATGTCTAGGGAGACATAGGCTCTACCAAGAGCTCCCTCTCCAATTCTATTCTATTTCTAAGCGCCTACTGAACTCTTCCCATATACCAGGCATTGTGGCAACTCGGAGCAATGGGGAGAGAGAGGAATGGGATGAAGTCACCAAAAAAAGTGAAAATATCTAGTGATAACTCCCAAACTCCCATGGGCAGTGAGCGTACAGGAAAGGAGAAGGAAAGGTCCACATGAGTGACTACACGAGGCTTAGGTAGCCTTATTTCTCCCTAGGACTCTTTCCACAGCTACAAGCTGTTTCCTTGGATTATGCAAAATATGCCAAAGATCTCCCATGGCTCTTTTCTACTTGTGGAGACAAGCAACAAATTCTGAAATGTCTCTATAACTTGTCATTACTTAAAGTCAAGCCACAGAAAGGAATCAAGACCTGCATGACCTTTGCATTCCAATAATCAGTGACTATAACTTACCAGCTTTTTCTATAATACAGCTGCAGGGAATGATTTTCCCTTGCGATTTTAGGGCAGGTTTTTTTTTTTAATGTATGGTGCACACATTTCAATTACTGCTGATATCCTGTATTAAAATCTTTGCAGATAACGGTGAGAAATGCAGTAACTAATCTGAACTTTTAAGGCTATGAAGCTGAGTATCCAAGTATCTGGACCTAGTCTTTAATTGCGTGGATGTGACATCAGTTTAGAGAAGGATGTAGCTCACACGGTCCAGGTCAAGAAGGGCTGAGGCAGTTAGGTTCTGAGTCACCGTGGGGGTTGGGGGTGGCTGAAGTGCTGTGTAGGAAGTGTCATGGTGTCCATGTTTCTGCACAATGTGGGGTTCACTTTTATCTTTCTCTCCAAGCAGAAAATGACTTTTTCTGCCAAAAGAGTTTAAAAATCCATGCTATCACCACAGCCTGCAGCAGACTGATGATCCTACAGAGAGAACACAGCTGTCAGAGCAAGCAAGCACCGCTTCTCAGAAAGAGACTGAATGAAGCTGCTGGCAGACACAGAGCCCTGAGATCAGAGAGAAATGCAATGAGGAAACACAGCCAGTGCCAGGAGTTTGCATAGAATTTTGGATGAAAGCAAAGCCTTCCATTGAAATAAATTGGTAAATGTTCAGTCCATAAACGATGGACTTTGAGTGCATATATTGGGGTATGTTTACTAAGATTTAATCACACAGGCTCAAAGCTGGAGATGGCCATCTCATATCATCTCATGTTTGATGGGAACAGCCCAGGACACTTTGAACAGGGTCCAGACTCAACCAGCACCACATCTTTAGCCCCAGTAAAAGCTATTCTATGCTCCTTCATGAGGAGGGACTGTGGACTGATATCATGTGATTTAAAATGCATTCTTAAGTAGGTAGATAGGAATCTCAGATCGCAAATGCAAGTGCTCTATGACTTCTATTTTTTTAAATGAATGTAATTCTGTTTGGAGCCTCTGTGCCATCAGGTAGTAGAAATTTAATCTCAGACAACTCAAGTTTATGTCTCCATCTCTACCTCTTTTTGTCCAAATCTGTGTCTACATGCTCAGGAGACTGTGTTGTGCTCTTCACTAGGCTAGGGGGAAGAAACTGGTTTTCCACCCATCTGGCTACCCTGTTTTGTCATCCTTTCTGGTCACTAGAGGGCCATCCAAGGTTACTGCTGGCCTCACTCCCCAGGCTTAACACAAGGTCCCCCATCTCTGTTCTTCTATGATTCCAGGGCCATTCCTGGGCCTGCTACCCCATCAAACTGCCTCTGCAGCTACCTCCAGGGCCCCTTGGGAATTTTTCCGTTGATCATGCTCAACCCAGGGTCATGGCCACACTGACTTTGCCTAGGGCCCCATCTACTTATATGTGCTTGTAGCCATTATTACTGCAGGGTCTTGCTACCTCCTCAGAGTTCTCTGGAAAAGACCATGTGACCTTCTCTGCTGTGGATGAGTAGGACAAGAGGGGAAACGGCAGAGTCTATGTTCCTCCCTAGAGATCCTCCAGCATCTCATGGCCATCTTTCTGATTCTCTTCTATCCCCAAGGACTAGGAAGATATTTTTTCCTAGTTGTAGCAAGGGAGGAGCATAGAGCAGATATGCTTTTCCTTAATAGACATTCTCCCAAGTCTACTGTTTGTGGGTTTTCTCTGAGCTTTGAGCTTGTAAAACCAGGACCAGCTTTTCTTGAGTCCCCTGCTTGGTGCTGCAGCTCCCCTTCTGTGGGTGGTGGTGCAGATGCCTACCTGCCTGAGTGAGAGAATGAAGTTCTAGGTTTAGACAGCCTGTCTGGCATCATTTATCTTCTGTGGAAACTACAACCACTTTGTTAAAAATTCAGTTTCAAGGCATGCTGACACTTTAAAATGTTAATGAAGCATTGTTGATTGCAGGTATTTCCTTGCAGTCTGCTTCTTTCACTCAGACAGGTAGGCATCTGCACTGCCGCTTGCAGAAGGGGAGCTGCTGCACCAAGCAGGGGACTCAAGAAAGGCTGGCCCTGGTTTTACAAGCTCAAAGCTAGGTTTAGGCAACCTATCTGGCATCATTAATATAAATATTCCTGGTCTATGCAGATTCTGTCTCTTAGAATTAAGATTCTTATGTTTATAATGGGAAAAAAAAATGAACATTATCTTTTCAGACTTACCTCCTTGAAAGCTATATTTGATATGTAGGTTCATCAACACAATATGAAACATAATCAGAATTTGGTAAGTATCTAATGTCTAAATTCATTCGAATACAGTTTTTTTTTTTTTGTTTTGTTTTTGGCTAGGGTTGGGGGTTGGGGATTCAAGTCTAAAGTGAATGAATTACTGGGAATAACAAGTTAAGCCCAAATCTTAAACATTAAAGGTTTCCACCATCTATATGTAGATAAATACATCTTTCTCTTTTAACTAAAAATCCTAATATTGAGTCTATGCAGTATTGAGAAGTCAGTTGTTTAGGAAATTTGCAACTTGTTATTCAGTTTGCGGTAAACATAATTTTAACGTAGTGACCAAAATTTTATCACTTCCAGAAAACTCTCAAATTTGAGCAAAATAACCTTGTATTTCAAACATTTATGAGGTTCTCTAGATCTAGTTTAAATCAGTCTTGCAGCGTTTTATCATCCTTCTTACAAATTCACTTAACAGGAAGTGGTTTCTAGAGTTGGAAACAGTATTAGAAGTGAAAGCCAATAGAAACTTCAAATGAAATGAAAAAGCAACAAATGTCAAATAAAGTTTAGACTTATTGAAATTGCTCACTAAGTTTCAAAAGGGTTGACAGGCACAGAATTTATCTTGATATAGTTAATGTCCAGCTCTTACCTCCTTGAGGAAAAACTGCCAAATAACCCAATAAACCCTGGACTGCTTACCAGAGGCAGCTTAAAGATTTGCACCTGCAAAGTTAGATAAACATCTTAGATAAAAGGCAAGAGCTTTAATCCTTTCTGCAGGTTTAGGCGCCCCAATTAGGACACTGGCTTAATAACATCTGACCTAAATGTGTGACTATCTTGCAAGGGGAATGCACTAAACTTTAGAATAAGAGTTAGTTTTATTCTAAAACTGGTTGTTCAGTTTTACAGCTGCCAGTCACCTTTATTCTGCAGGGAAAAAAAAATACAGTTTGCTTTGTGGTACAATGACTGTCAAAATGTGGATTGTAAGTGGAATAATACAGGTCACATCATTCTCTTAATAATCCAGGCCTTTTTATGCCTTCTACTTCCTGAGAATTCTTGAATACATTTTCTCATTTGGTTCTCAGAGGACATGAGTGGTTATGGAAACAGAATTTCAGAGATTACATCACTTGCTCAGGGTCACTGGGGATAATTTATACATGACACCCCACATTGCCCCTCCTCCCCCACCCCATTTCCTTTACCTGATCAGTGTCTTAGCTCAGGCTGCTGTAACAAAATACCGTACACTGAGTGGCTTAAACAATAGACATTTATTCCTCATGGTTCTGGAGGCTAGAAGTCCAAGATTGAGGAGCTAGCAGATTTAGTTAGTGGTGAGGGCTCTCTTCCCAGCTTGCAGATGGCCACCTTCTTGCTGTGTCCTCACAGGGTAGAAAGAGAGATCAGATGTCTCTTCCTCTTCTTACAAGGACACTAATCCCACCCATCATGGGACTCCACCCTCATGACCTCCTCCAAACCTAATCACCTCCCGAAGGCCCCACCTCCTAATTACCATTCACTGAGGGTTAGGGTATATGAATTTGGAGATGGGGGGACATGAACATTAGTTCATAACAATCAGCAACAAATTCCTCCAGAGTGTGACCTCCTTCAGGAAGCCTTCCCTGACTTCTCAGTTTGGTTTGTTTTAGTGGTCCCTGGAGGCAACCCCAGAGAATCTTGATCTTCCTCTATCATAGACTGCACATAACAGTGGGCCTGAATACTTGAGTTTCTAATAGTGCTTATCCAGGTGGACCTGTGTAGTTCCTTCTCACCTAAAAATGTGGGTCATTGATGTGCAGCACTGCAAATCTAGCCCATGATCCTTCCACCCACAGTTCTTCTCTTTTTCTCTATTCTCAGTGACTTTGAAGGCCATGTGTTGAGAGTAGCATGAGTGATGGAACATTTTCAGTTTTGCTTTCTATCAAAAGGAAATACAGTCACACATCACTTAACACTAGGCGTGTGTTCTGAGAAATGTGTTGTTAGGTGATTCTGTCATTTGGTGGACATCAAGGAGTGTACTTACACAAATGTAGATGGCATAGCCTACTACCCACCTAGACTACAATGTATGGCCTATTGCTCCTAGGCTACACACCTGTAGAGCATGTTACTGTATTGAATATTGTAGGCAACTGTAACACAATGGTAAGTATCTGTGTATCTAAACATATTTAAATATAAAAGTACAGCCAGAATAAGGTATAAAAGATAAAAAATGGTACACCTGCATAGGGCAGCTCTATTATAATCTTATGGTACCATTGTTGTATACATTATCTGTAGTTGTTATATGGTGCATGATGATATGTAATAGGAAATCCATTTCTTTTCCTAAAAAATAATTTAAATTTTACTGTATCTTTACCAAATGAATTATTGAAACTGACTACTGATGAATAATTGAAGTTGAATTTTGAGAATATGTTACTTATTTCATTTGAAATAAAAGTTAAAAATGAGTATCTTGAGCTTGCTGAAAATACTTTATGGTTTCTTCTCCTGCTTACATAAAGATACCTCTTGACTGCAATGTCCCTATGATTGAGAATCATTAGAACAAAACTTAAGAACAGTTTAGATACACGTTATCCCTTGAGAAGGGCTGTCATCAATCCAATCTAGATTATGTAAGTGAACAAACCAGAGACAAGTTTATTTTTCACGTGAAAAACTTTATTGACATGCACAATGTTTATTCAAGCATAAAGGTGTTTTATTCAGGAACTGCTATTTTACTCATAACGAGTGTCATAGTAATTCTTTATATTAATCTTCCCAAAATACATTCTCAATGAGCAATGAGTAATTTCGTAAGTTTTTTGGTTTGTTTGTGCTAGGTTTATTATCATTATATGTATGGAAATGTAATTTTGTGACTATTGAATTTAATAATCAAAGATCAGACTTGTATTTTGTATATTGCTTTTTTATTTTATTTTTTCCAGTTATCCATTTTTGTTAATTATTAAAAAACATTAGTCCATGATCAATTAGGGAAAAAAAAAAACCTAACAGCCAAGTAAAGCAAGTCCTTCCTCACAGCTTAAGAAACACCAAGGTTCCTGCCTTGGGGCTTATGGTGAGGGCAAGCAGATGATTTGTCTCTTTAGTCCTCAGGAACCAGATTAGTGCCACATCCGGGTAGGACTGATGAGTAGGACACAGTCCTACCCATAGATCCTGAACCATAGCTGCACATGGTGACAGAGTGGGATATTGTGTTTTCTCTAGAGGCCAATGGTGAGCATGCTTTATTGTAGGAAGAAGAGTGAAATCATTTGCTGACCAAAAATGGATACTGTTTCATAGTGCTCAGATAAGAATTGTGTTAATGTCAGCAGGGAAACGAATATCCAGAGGTACACAAGCTGATAACATAACAGTAGTTAACTTTCTTTGAGCTTAGTCTGTGACAGGTTCTAAGCAGGATTTCCCAACCTTGGCACCATTGACATTAGTGGGTGAGGGGAGGCTTTCCTGTGCATCGTAGATGTCTAGTAGCATCCTTGGCCTCCACTCCCTCAATTCCAGTAGCATCCCTGCCCCCGTTGTGACGACCAAAAATGTATCCAGACATTGCCACATGACCCCGGGGGGATAATCAGTCCCAGTTGCGAATCACTGGTCTAAGTGCATTGCAATGACAGATCTCTGAGTAGGTGCTGTTACTATCACCTGCATTGTTCAGATGAGGACAACGAGGTGCAGATTAGCTAATGAAGCAGCCCAAGTTCAGGAAGATAAGTGACAGAGCTGGGGCTTGAACAAGCACTTGTCACAGGGACCCAGACTGCTGTGTCTGGGCTGCCTGAGCTCTCCCCACCTTCTATAGCTGAAAGGTGTTAGTGGCTTCAGCCTTTGAATAGCAGGCTTGCTTTGAAGGAAAACTTCATAGCTGTGTCTTCTCCGTGACCTACTTTGAAGAATTGAAAGAAATGTTAGTGGTTCTGCAAGGGAACTTAACACTTTCCTTAGAAACTTGCTCTTCTTCTCTTTTCTTTGTCAGCAAAACAGCATCTCCAATGAGCCCATTGCTCAATTCAGAAATTTTAGCTTTCTTCTTTTCCAAAAACCCCTAGCCTATTACAAAGTTGTGGAGTATCATGCCTATAAATTCAATTATAAAATAATTTGAAGCAATAACCTGTTTTTTCTCATAAAACAACACTGTGAATATTTTCATAGATTATTAAATATTCATCTTCAGTATAACATTTAATGGCAGCATAATATCCCATCTTTGAGAAGTAGCCAATCTATGTAACTAATTCTCTATTTTGGTGCACTGCAAGTTTTTAATTGCACTGATGCTTCATGTATCATGATAATTTTGGAATGCACTGCGTGCTTTGTGCGCATCATCTAATTTAATCCTCACAACATTTTTAGATGGGAATTGTCACTGCCATGACCAATTATAAAAAATGTTCAGGAGGTCACCCCATAGCAGATACTCGGCAAGTTTAGGTTTCAATAGCTCCAGGAATCACGCTTCAGCTCACACAGCATTGCTGCACTAAATGAAATTTCTCTATATTCAACTATTAAGATTCAAACAGGAAAAACAATAGAAAACATTTTATCATTTTTTTTCAAGTGTCCAAATCAAGGTAGAATTTTAATAATAACAAGCTCTGGTATTCAGTCTCTCTATACCCTTAATAAAGACAATTGTTGCCATTACACATTCAGAAAAAGAACTTCAATTCTGACACAATTATGTTACTAACCATTAATAATTTAAAATGACATCTGCCTTTGTACCACACTCAAAGAGTTGTCTAAGAATGTTTTTTTTTGTATCCACAACATTTTATACAGAATTATGACGCATTTGAGGAACATTTTGAGCATTCTCCAATGCTTAGAAGTACAAAAAACATGCCTGTAATCCCAGCACCTTGGGAAGCCGAGGCGGGTGGCTCACCTGAGGTCAGGAGTTCGAGTCCAGCCTGGCCAACATGGTGAAACCCCATCTCTACTTTAAAAAAATACAAAAGTTAGCCAGGTGTGATGGTGCGTGCCTGTAGTCCCAGCTACTCAGGAGGCTAAGACAGGAGAATCTCTTGAACCCAGGAGGCAGAGGCTGCATTGAGCCAAGATCACGCCACTGCACTCCAGCCTGGGTGACAGAGCAAGACTCTGTCTCAAAAAAAAAAAAAGAGAGAAAATGTCTGTTTTTTTGTATCATTCTTATCACTGAAGTAAGTCATCTAAACATCTTTACTAAATGGTCCTTTGGTCTCAGTGACTGTTTGTTCTCCAAAATATTGAAATTTTTCTTCTCCAAAATGTAGTCTCTAATATTGTTTTTCCGTTAATATGTATCTGCCTTACTGCCAATTAAAAAATCTGTATACATTATATACTTTATATCTTTAAGGCATAAGGTGTTTTAAATAAAATAGAAAAATATTGTTTCTATTGTCCCATGTTGTTCTCCTCCTATTTTTGTCTTTTGAGTCTTCTTCAGCAGTTCAGAGGCAAATGCCATTTGTCCTGTAGTTAGGCTTGAAAAGTTACATTCTTTTGAAGGACACAGTGATTCAGAAGATTAAAATATTTTATCCTATATTACTGTAGTGATCATATACTTCAACTTGCAGAACAGAAAATTTCACTAAAAATATGAGAAGATCCAAATATTCTAAGCTTAATGAGGGCCATATGTCCAGCAGGAAACAGCTTATTACAATGCTTGCAATAAATACTCATAAGTACAACCAACCCAGATAGAGAAATAGAATAATACAGAAATGGGGCAATTCTGGGGTCATAGGGTGGGGGATAGGCACAAGGTGCAACCTGGAAAGGCAAACGAGCTTCAATTCAAGGAGTGACTTCCATCATTAGACAGTGGCCGAACAGAACACCTGACAAAATAGATTCTAAGGCTGTGCCTGTGTGTTTGGGGAGGGTTTTTGTCATTGATTAGTGATGTCCTCTGAGTAAGAATGGTGGTAGGGATGTTATGAATTCACCCAGTAGAGGATGAGATATGAGAAAGATATTGAAAGGACTTAAATACTAGGAAGCAGCGAGGAGCAGGCAATGAAAATCCCAGGGTATACCGGAAGTTGGAAGAGACAGCAGGCTAAGGGGAAGACGAAGGCACACCGGCCCAGCGAGGATGCAGCACCAAGGGAGGCTTATTTGGGCAGTTCCCTCTTGGCCCACAGCCTGCATTTGGATTCCCCTAAAAAACACAGATCCCGGCACTACTCCACCGCCAGCCAACTTCCAGGACAGGGCCCACATGTGGAGACACAAAGCTATCCTGCCTTCCAGGACCATTCAAGACATTTGAAATCCAGAGTACGTGTCAGCAATATATGTCACAGAATGTTAGAGTAGGAATTTTAAACAGTTTTATTTCTTTTTTAAAAAATTTCTGTTCCAAGTAGCCCCTTACAAGTAGTGCTTTTTGGATGTATCTTTCTTGCTCTCCATTTTTCTATCTGCTCATTGCCAGTTATTGTTAGGAAACCTGAATGCAGCAGCTCTTTCATCTTTCTAATTTTCTTCTCTTTTATTTTTTATTTGTTATTTCAACAGGCTTTTGGGGAAATATTTTTATTTCAATATCCCCCAAATAACTTTGTAAAACAATTTACCCCGACATACTGTTTACAATGAAAGCTAAAAAATTCAGTCAAATGATTAAATACTAGCAAAAGATATTATTTCCAATGCATTATAAATATTGACATTTTAAATAGAAACAAATATTTCACTCTTTTAAATGTATCTAAAAGAATTTAAATTATCTATTGATTTGACATCCACATCATCCATTTTAAGAAAATAGGAACAAATTCTTCTTGGAAAACCTGAAAGTCTCTATTGTTTTTCTTTCTTCAACTTGCATTATCATTTTACTTCCTCACAGAATTTCCTTCTAGTATAATATATTTTATGTTTGAAATTTGGTCACCGTGTCCTGCCACTCTGCAACAAAATTACAGATATAAATATAAAATCTAGAATGCCTTTATTTCTTGTGACTGTACCTAAAGTTAATAGAATATCTTCCAGATTATCATTGAAACCATTAAGAGTTTCAATTTTATTTTCAATTTCAGTTTACAGTTTACCAACATAAATATATTACAAATTTTGAGAAACAATTGTAAAACTTGAGAAGTAAAATTTTGCTGGAAATGCATCTTTTGATGAGTTAGGTGAGAATACTTTTTAAACATTAGTTAATAGATCCATAGATAAAAAAAATGCATATCACTAAAATGAGAGAAAATGTAGCATCAGCTGTACTCTTTTTTATAAATCAGATAGATGCAAAGTATGAGAAACGGTTCTCATGAGTAAATAGAGTATTTTTATTATTGCCTTGCCTGTCAATTCTTTGAATTCCTTCTAACTTGAAAACCCATCTACCACTCAAAGGACTCCTACCCCACTGTTTTGAATGAATCCTTTGTTTAGGGCACCCTGGGTTTTCACGGTCTCAGAGCTCCTTATTAAAGTGTGTACCTTCTTGAGTAAAGTGGGAGACAGTAAATCATGAAGTGGAAAGTAAAACAGGTGAAACTGCCAGGTGCGGTGGCTCACGCCTGTAATCCCAGCACTTTGGGAGGCCAAGGCAGGCAGATCACCTGAGGTCAGGAGTTTGAGACCAGCCTGACCAACATGGAGAAACCCCATCTCTGCTAAAAATACAAAATTAGCCGGGTGTGGTGGTGCATGCCTGTAATCTCAGCTACTCAGGAAGCTGAGGCAGGAGAATCGCTTGAACCCAGGAGGCAGAGGTTGTGGTGAGCCGAGATTGCGCCATTGCACTCCATCCTGGGCAACAAGAGTGAAACTCGGTCTCGGAAAAAAAAAAAAAAAAAAAAAAGTGAACCTGTACCCCATGGGGGATGCATCCTTAGAGAGTTCCCAAGAATTTTAAGGTGAATCTGAAAAATAATTCCCTTAACATCACCTTTGGCTGTGTAAAGTACCCCCAGGGAGGGAGCAGATAGCCCATTATAGAGACCTTTGGTTTAGAGAAGGAAGAGGTTATGGGGAGTTTAGGAAAGTTTCATGGAGAAGCTGGTATTTAAGTGAGCTTCAAAGGGTGAGTGGGATATTAATACTAAAAATCTACTCAAATTAATTTTATACTTTCATTCATAGATGGTACTGCTTATCATCTAAAAATTCCACAGACACACAGAAACCCTATTTGTACATTAATTTATTGTTTGGGAAATATTATAATATATTATAAACATAATGATATAAACTATAATGTCTTTTATCACTGAGCATTGAGTCACCCGGGAAAATAAAAACTTTTCTTTAGGTTGTTACAATGGATTGAATGTTTGTGTCCCCCAAAATTCATATATTGAAATCCAAACCTCCAATGTGATGGCATTTGGAGGTGGGGCCTTTGGGAGGTAATTAGGTCCTGAGGGTGGAGCCCTCATGAATGGAATCAGTGCTCTTATAAAGGGGACTCCAGAGACCTCTTTCACCTTCTTTCCACCATGTGAGGAAGCGGTGAGAAGATGGTATCTATGAACCATAAAAGAGGTCCTCACCAGACACAGAGTCCTCCAGCACCTTGATCTTGGACTTCCAGCCTCTAGAACTATGAGAAATAAATGTTTGTTGTTTTAAGCCTCCCAGTCTATTGTATTTTGTTATGGCAGCCAGGACTGACTAACACATTGTATAATGAGTTCAATTATAACAATATAATGTGTCAGTTAGAAAATTATAAAGAATCAGAATAATCATGACAGAATTGGAACTCGTGACATCAATGAGATTGAGTCTTTTAAATCTAATTCTTAAAATTTTTGGCAGTTATTCCCTATGGCTTTAATACAATGGATATATTAGTAATTACTTTATTATCATTTAGTAAAGTATGAATAATCAAATTAGGATTAGGTAGAATTCTATATAAATGAAAATATCTTTCTCTATAGAACAAGCAATTAACAAATATGCATTGACTTCCAACTCTGTTCAAGTTAAGAAATATATGTGAGGTAATTTCTCTATACTTCTTCCATTGAGTTATTAAAATATTTGATACTAAAAATCTTGTGAAGCAAACTACATTATATTTCACGGTTACCTCATTAAATTCTTGCAGAAAAGCTAAAGTAACTCACAAGTATGTCCCATAAATAATTAATGAATCTTTGAGAGTGCAAAATATAATTAATCTACAAACATTATTGGGCATCCCTTCTAGCACCATGTTAGGAGGTACGTGAGGGTGTGTGTGTGTGTGTGTGCGTGCGCTGAGGGTGTGTGTGTGTGCACACTTGTGTGTGTGTGTTCACACTTGTGTGTGTGTGTGTGTTGGTACATCCCCACTCAGAAAGATGGATAAATCAAGGGAACCTACTACTATAGTAAAGGACAGTAGATGTTACCACTTAGGGAAGTACAGATCCTATGGCAGCCAAAAGGTGGAGCATGAATATCAACTTTGTGGGGAGATAATCATAAAACCCTTTTTGGAAGAGCTAAATCTTGGTTTAGAGAGCCAGAAGGTAAGCCAAAGTGATTGATTTCTTCCTGAAAGTAGAAGGCTTAGACTATGAGATAAGGAGGTCTGGAGTAAAGGCAAGTAGTAGATACATGGGAGTGAGTGGACATACCATAAAAGAGTTTACCGCACCCATTATGGTCCATCAGAGAACATCCTCCATGAAAGAGTGTCTGACCAACCCAGGAAGACAAAATGACTAGGTTGGTTGATGTTGCCAGCTTTTGTCAACAGCCACACCAGAACTAGTGTGACAGGAAAATTAATAGAGGTGCCATGAGGGCAGCGATGGAGGCTATACATGGGCCCAACAGCATGGATTCCTAATTACCAGATCTACCTCCTGCTACCACTGGGCCTCCAACCTATCAGCAACAAAGAACAATGGTAAGACCTGATGTCCCTGTTTTTTGAGTGAACAACCAGCTGCTTGATAGCAAGTCAACCACACTGGGTACTTTCCATGTGGGAAAGGCCAGCAGTTCATCTTTGCAGGGATACTTATTCTGGCTTTGGGCTTTCATTTCCTGCCCACAAAGCTTCAACCAGCTCCCCTATCCAGGGTTTATGGCATTCCACAGACTTGGAATCTCATCTGATAAAATGTCTCTCCAGGAGATGCATTGCACAGTTTCACTGGACATACTGGGAAATTTTAATCAGAAGGCTAACATGATTGATTCTGATTGTAGAAAAATCATTCTGGAAACACAGCTGAGGCCGAAATGGACCGAAATGAAACTGGTTTCAGGGAGAAGAGTTGGAAAGCAACTGAGATGTGATAAGGTTCTGAAATAAGGTAGTGGCAGTGGAAAGGGCTTAGGAGATATTAAGGAGTAGGATTTACAGGACTTGGGGACTGATTAGATAATAGGGTTAGGGAGAGGGAGAAGTTTAAGATAACTCCTGGATCTACACTTCCTTATCATCCTGCTTTTAAAAATTAACCATGGAGGGATAAATTAGACTTCAGTTGATTGACAGAGCTAAAAGAAAAATAACTTGAGAACTATTTTGTCTCCTTGAAATCTAAACCATTTTAATCCCACTTGGGATCAATTCTGTTATTCATTATAATATGAAACATTATACTTTTTAAAAACTCTGAATAATGAAAGAGGAACTAATTCCCCTTTCACTATTTTATTTTTTTCAAAAAAATATGATACTTGCACATATATATTTGTCTGGATAGAATAAAAAGACCTTCCTTGATTCTTCCTTGTGTAATGTGTGGGCAAAAGGGAAAAGAATGAAAATAGAGGTTACTTTGAATTATTAATGATCTAATCATAACAGCTTAATTCAATCCAGTAAAATCCATTTATTGAGTTTCTATGCCATGTAATGCTCTGGCTGGGTGCTGGGCTGTACCATGCCTATGCCAATTAGAGGCTGCTGAAAATGCAGTGCCCAGTGGGAGCTCCTGAGCTAGACAGAACAGGTGACCAAATGATTTGTCTATGGAATTGCCAGGACAGAGTTACAAAATGAGTCTGAAAGCCTGGAAACAGAGCCTGAGTTACAGAAATTTTTGTGCTCTAGTTTTTTGCACATGTAAATGGATTAAAACTGTGATATTTGATTTGGCACACTAGATTTGAAAGTGAAAGATCTACTTTATGAAAGACTGCTAAATTAGATTCCTGGAAACTTTCCCTATCACTCTAGCAAGGAGGACTGGGTGATTTCTTACTCTTGTTAATGGATGACTAAGCTCAAGACCTTTGCTTTACATCCTGATGTCTTTAGGTCTAAAATAAACAAACAAATTCAGAAGTAGTTTCTTCTTTAATATAAATCAAAAAAGAAACAGAAAGAAACATCATATATCAATGATGATGTTTCCTAAAAATATATTTAGAATAATTATACAATCTTTAAACTTGCACGTTATTTTTCTTCTTTTAAATAAATATTGATCAGGAATACTATGTAAAGCACAACTCGAAAAAATGCAAACTGATGCAATATTAGCACATCTTCAACTAAAACAAAATAATTTTATTTTTTTATAATTTCAGCTTTTATTTTTGATTCAAGGGGTACGTGTGCAGATTTGTTACATGGGTATATTGCTTGATGCTGAGGTTTGGGGTATGACTGATCCTGTCATCCAGGTACTGAACTTAGTACCTGATAGTTTTTCAGTCCTTGCCTCACTCCTGCATCCCTACTTTAGTAGTCCCCTATTGATATCTATTGTTGCCATCTTTATGTCCATAAGTTCCCAATGTTCAGCTCCCACTTATAAGTGAGAATATGTGGTATTTGGTTTTCTGTTCCTGCATTAATGCACTTAAGATAATGACCTCCGGTTGCATTCGTGTTGCCACAAAGGACATAATTTCATTATTATTATTGTTATTATTTTGGGATGGAATCTCGCTCTGTCGCTAGGCTGGAGTGCAGTGGTGCAATCTCAGCTCACTGCAACCTCCACCTCCTGGGTTCAAGCAATTCTCCTGCCTCAACCTCCTGAGTAGCTAGGACTACAGGTGTGCACCACCATGCCCAGCTAATTTTTGTACTTTTAGTAGAGTTGGGATTTCACCTTGTTGGCCAGGATGGTTTCAATCTCTTGACCTCGTGATCCACCCACCTTGGCCTCCAAAAGTGCTGGGATTACAGGCATGAGCCGCCGCGTCCAGCCAATTTTATTATTTTTTATGGCTGCGTGATATTCCATGGTGTATATGGACCATGTTTTCTTTATCCAATCTGTCATTGATGAGCACCTACATTTATTCCATGTCTTTGCTACTGTGAATAGTGCTGTGATGAACATGTGAGCGCATGTGTCTTTTTGGTAGAATGATATATATTCCTTTGGATATATACCCAGTAATGGGATTGCTGGGTGAAATAGTAGTTGTGTTTTAAGTTTTTTGAGAAATCTCCAAACTGCTTTCCACACTGGCTGAACTAATTTACATTCCCATCAGCAGTGTGTAAGTGTTCCCATTTCTCTGCCGCCCCACCAACATCTGTTGTTTTTTTCACCTTTTAATAATAGTCATTCTGAATTGTATGAGACAGTATCTTATTGTGGTTTTCATTTGCATTTCTCTGATGATTAGTGATTTTGAGCATTTTTTCATGTTTCTTAGCTGTTTGTATGTCTTCTTTTTAGATGTGTCTGTTCATGCCTTCGGCCCACTTTTTAATGGGGTTGTTTGTTTTTTGCTTGTTGAATTGTTCATGTTCCTTATAGATTCTGGATATTAGACCTTTGTCAGATGCATAGTTGAAAAATATTTTCTCCCATTCTGTAGGTAGTCTGTTTATGCTGTTGATAGTTTTGCTATGCAGAAGATCTTTAGTTTAATTAGGTCCCACCTTTCATTTTTTCTTTCTGTTGCAATTACTTTTGAGGATTCAGTCATAAATTATTTCCCAAGGCCAATGTTCTGAATGGTGTATCCTAGGTTTTCTTCTAGTGGTCTTATAATTTGAGGTCTTACATTTAAATTTTTAATCCATCTTGAGTTAATTTTTGTATATGATGAAAAGTAGGTGTCGAGTTTTATTCTTCTGCATATGTCTAGTCAGATTTTCCAGCAGCATGTATTAAATAGGGGAGTCCTTTCTCCATTGCTTATTTTTGTCGACTTTGTCAAAGTTCAGATGGATGTAGATGTATGGATTTATTTGTAGTTGCTCTATTTTGTTCCATTGTTCTATTATCTTTTTGTACCAGTACTATATTGTTTTGGTTACTATCACCATATAGTATAGTTTGAAGTCACATAATGTGATGCCTCCAGCTTTGTTCATTTGCTTAGGGTCGCTTTGGCGATTCAGGCTCCTTTTTGGTTCCATATAAATTTTAGTAAAGTTTTTTTCTAATTCTGTGAAAAATGATATTAGTCATTACATTAAAAAACAGCATTGAATCTGTAGATTGCTTTGGGCAGTGTGGTCATTTTGACAACATTGATTCTTCCTATCTATAAGCATGGAATGGTTTTCCATTTGTCTGCATCATCTATGATCTCTTTCAGCAGTGTTTTGTAGTTCTTCTTGTAGAGAGCTTTCACTTCCTTGGTTAGATGTATTCCTAGGCATTTTATTTGTGTGTGTGTCTATTGTAAATGGCATTGTGTTCTTGGCTTGGTTTTCAATTTGAATGTTATTATAGAAAGGTTACTCAGTTTTGTACATTGATTTTGTATCCTGAGACTTTACCGAAGTTGTTTATCAGTTCCAGGAGCCTTTAAGAGGAGTCTACAGTTTTCTAGATATAGAATCATATTGTCAGTGAAGAGAGATAGTTTGGCTTCTTTTTTTCCTATTTGGATGCCTTTTTTTTTTTGTCTTGCCTGACTGCTCTGGTTAGGACTTCCAGTACTATACTGAATAGGAGTGGTGAAAGTAAGCATCCTTGTTTTGTTATAGTTCTCAAGGGGAATACTTCTAGCTTTTACCTGAAGAAAATGGTTTTCATTAACATTTTTATTCAACAACAAATCTTTATCTTTTATTTATTTATAAAACTGTTAAGAGTTTACCATATGTCAGTCACTTGTGTAAGTAATAAGGGTATATCAGTAAGCAATACAGACAAGACCTCTACTTTCAAGGTCAGAAACACTTGTTTTCTGTCACATTTAATGGTACTAGGTCTCCTTTTGAACGCAAAAGGAATGAAGATAGCCAACAGTTGGGAAATTATTTTTCTAATTACCGCTATGATTTTTACCTAGTTTTCATTACTTGCATGAAGCATTCTTTAATCATGAAGCATTCTTTAAGTTCTCTTGGATCATATGGAGATAAAGAAGAAATGGTTCTTACCCTTAAGGATTTTGCCATCTAGTGAAAGTGACCAATCCCAAGATCGTGGAGATAAACTAAGATCTCAGTGTTGCCCTTCATGTGAAGTCTTTATGAAACAAATGTCCCCAAATTACACTTCTTTGACTATACTCTCACCTGGCAATTAGCCTGCATACAGCTAAAAATGCTAAAATAAAGGAGATGGATAACATTTTAAGCATTATCAAGAGTTTCTTTTATGGAAAACCTCCTCTTAATATTACAGAAATTAACGCTTTTAAGAAAATATAAAATAAAATACTAAGTTATGCTATAAATTTAGTAAGTGCTTAATTTTTACAGCCATTATAACAACTTCCTAGGAAAAACTCACAAAACTTGAGATAAGTTTGCCATCAAATCTCTAAGAAGTGGTTGATTGTAAGTGAACATGAGAAAAACTGAGTTCTCTAGAGCAATTGAATTGACTTATGAGGCTGGGAAGACAGCAGAGAGGTTGGCTTATAAGACTGAGAGAGAGGGAATGTCATACCTCTCACATCATAGAGGAGAAAGATTAAGAGGAATGAATTTATTCTTGCCCAGTTTGGGATCTGAAAGCAAACAGCCATCAAAATGGTCCACAGCTATGGTGAGACATGTTCTTGCACCATTGCCAATAGAAAAAGTGGATAGTTTCCTCTAGCTCTGTTTCATGCCCTGACCCAGAGATGCCTTGAAGAAATGGCAGCCTTTTAGTAGCTACAGAGAAAAGAAGCTAAATAAGTCATGCCAGCAGCACTGGCGAGCTAGTGGCACTATTGCTACACTAAGAATATGATGGCACAAAGACATGTTGAGTGACAGCAGTGTCAAGTATGCAGATTAATTGAAAACTCTTCATAATTCCATATAGTAGCCAATTGAGGTTTGTGAGATACCACAGGAATTCCACCCAGCTACCTCCCGTGAGTGGGAGGAAAGGGCTTAGTGGGTATGAAAGTTCCCAAGGGCGAATTCAAAGTTAAAATATGTTTATATTATCTTATACCAGAGGAGGGGGGAGAAAGAGCGAGAGAGAGAGAAAGAGAAATAAAGAAAGAAAGAAAGAGAAAAGATCACACTAGTTGTAACGATATTCATTCATAGACATGAGGAATTGGGAAATTGATTATTAACATCTGCTGTGTTTTTCTCGGAGATCACAGAATAGCTCAGCGCCCCCTGAGTTTCTCAGTCTCCCTTTCAGTTAGATTTAGTTCTGGCCATTGGAATACAGGCAGAAGTAATGGAAGTCACATTTAAGCCTGGCTGATGAATACACCCCTCAAGATTATCCAGCTCTTTCCTGCCTTGCCACTGTGACTTAGAA
This sequence comes from Hylobates moloch, assembly GCF_009828535.3. Taxonomy (NCBI): domain Eukaryota; kingdom Metazoa; phylum Chordata; class Mammalia; order Primates; family Hylobatidae; genus Hylobates; species Hylobates moloch. The sequence goes on from NW_026652292.1 coordinate 14,214,094, forward strand.
GGATTGATATGGCATAGGGACAGGATGAAAGATGGTGGCCTGTGGTCCTGCATTAGACTTTATGTAGGCAGGAACTAAACCTCTCATGTGTTAAGTTCCTTAAACCTGTCTATTGTGGCAATTGAGGTAGATTACCTGTACAAACACAAGTCCTAGATTTCTGTCATTACTGAGGTAATGGGTTAGAATTGCCACTTCTGACTTTGAGAAACCTCTTCAGAAGGCCTTTTTATAATTATTCCCACCATTTCCCAACTTGGAGGATGCCTCTTTTATTAAACTCATAGCAACAAGGGGCTGGACATAAACGCAATGTATTTTATCCCAGTGGTCTCTACTTTCGCTCAAGTATAAGTCTGATTTTAGGCTATACCAAGGAGTTAAAAAAAAAAAGTATCTAAAACTGCTAAATGTATGGCCTAATTGGAGGAAAAAAAAACACTCTTACCTTGGAATCTAAAAAAAATCATTGGCAATCCTACAGGACCCTTTCCTTATGTTAGGACACATCCATGTGGTTAATTATCCATATTTATTGTGTAAGGACAGAGATTCTGATCATTTAGGGATGACTTTTATCTTAAAGAGTTTTACGTGTCAGTCATTAGCATTGCATCTTTTTACAAGTTATTGATGACATATATTTTAGACGTTATAGTAGATCCTGGGACAAGCAATTATAAAGTTACAACTTTTTATTTGTACAATTTGATCTTGCATTTCAAACTTACATATATGTATATACACACACGTATATATATCTCAGCAAGAACACATGTGATGTAGAATAATAACAGCAATTTATACATGAATAAATAACATCTCCTCCAATTAAACCTGTCACCTTCAGTAAACTATAAATATCTTTTGTATTTTGTTGCCTCTGTAAAAAATATCATTACACTGAAAAGTGGTTGCCCTAATCAACTTTTGGAGCATGTAATAGAGATAATAAGCTTGAAATAGGAAAATGGAATAATTGCATAGCCGACTCTAAAAGTTTATTATGCAATTAGTTACATGCACTTGTTCACTCTTTTAAATTCTGGACTACTACTGTAATTAAAAAAAAAAACTTTGAACACAGAAAGAATAACAAAGCTATAAAACATGTAGATCTGCTTATGACTCAGTGATAATTAACTTAGATGATCAGATGGGTAATAAAATGGGAAGTTTCCCAATAAAACAAACCATTTAACATCAGATAAAGCCTTCTTACAAAGGTAAAAAATTTCAAAATTTTACCTATCAATTTTGATTTTAATAACACAGCCTGAGGATACTTAGTGATTTGCCCATTAGAATGAATCTTTTAGGAGATTTGAATTGGAATAAATATTATAACTTGAATTAATATTATCAAAGTTAATGTCTATTTAATTTCTGGCTTTAAAAGTAACATAAATCATATTTTCATGATCCATATGGTATCATTTTTTCCAAGGTAAAGCATTCAAAATTAATGATTTTACTTTAGTCAGTGTAGATATAAACTAGGCACAAAATACAGTGCTGATATGATCATGAAACTTTACTTATAAATAAAATAAGGTACTGTAAAGCAGATGGCTGAGTTTAGCTACATTGCAATATATATGATATTTAATCTCACTGTACCTAGAGTTTTCTTGTTTCTAGATTAGCTTTTATGCTGAAATCACTTAAAGTTATTCCTAGATCTAAAATTGTGTCTTTTCATTAATATACAAAGAATAATATGCACGGAAATCCATTTAGAAGTAAAACATTCATATAGACAAGACAAATATTAGTTTATCACATCATTCAATAACGATTGCTTACTTTTGTTTCAGACTCATTATATGCATATTAAGCCTTCTTAACAAAATTAAGAAAGTGCATTATAATTAACTCCAATGATAGAAGAGGAAATGATTTAAAGAGATTAAGAATCTTGCCCAAATTCACCCAGCTAGAATTGATAAAATCCAATTTACATTTAATTATGGTTAGTTCATTTGACTTGAGACATTCTGAAAAGCCCAGTTCTTGATATTTTATTTTCTCCCCACTGTCATTGGGTCAAACACTCTCTGCTGGAACTCAGTACCATTCCTGCCTTGCAGGCACTTCTCCATATTGCATGGGCTCAAAGCATCAGACTTCCCTGCCATTAGAGTCCCATTTAGATTCTTCCAATGAGAAGTTCTTAGTGAAATTTGAGAGGCAAAATAGAAGTTTCTATTCTACAGTGGCAAATGGCTATCAATGTTGCCAGTGGCTTTTTGGTGACCTCTTAGAATCATCTATGCAGTGCTATAGAAATAAGAGCTCACTGGGTGACAGTTTTCTAGGATTCCAGCACTTCTGAGCTCCTGCTGCTAGTAGAAGGCTTCTGAGATTTTCACTTCTCTGGCCTTCCCAATTAGAAGCTGTGGAAGCTTCTAATGCCCAGAAATAGCAATGGTGGTTTCTAGTTTCCTTACTGAACCTCTCAGATACAGAATTTGATACCAAAATTGGATATGGATACAGAACCTCCTAGATGGTAAGCTTAAATTGGTTATCTGACTGTGTTAGATTTGAAGACAGTAAATGATCTCATGACCAATAAAATATGGGCTATTGGTAGTTCACAGCATGCAGAGAGAAAGACTTTGCTTAAAATAACATGCTTGCAACTGTGTGACTACTGAAAAGAAAGACGTTGGAAGGCCCAGTGGCTATTCAAATACAATGTTTTAGGGGAAATGATTATTATACAGACTTTGGAATTATTTGACTGCTTCATATTGCAATAGAGAGATTTGAGTCAGATAATGGCAAGTTTATGGTTCAGAGAAGCAGAGAGCTCTATAATGATCCTAAAAATATATCTCTTAGTACTTATAGTTATACAGCCAAGGAATCCAAAACCCAGACTCCAGGTTTGATCCTTAGGCTGTAGAAGCTAAACACCAATTGATTTCTTTTTCATCAGGTCTCTTATGTGAAAATTAAGGATTAGACAAGACTGGGATCTGGAGAACTGGAACGGTAACTTTTGGATGTATCCCAATGACTGAGTATTTTGATCCCCTCCTATCACTGAGCCTGCCTTTCCAGAAGCAGCAGCTACTGCTGAGCCAATTCCTCCATCATTTCCCCCTACCTTGCCCAATGATCCTCCAGTGACTTCCCCTGAGACCATCTCTTGCATAGAGATACTGATTCTCCTTCCATCCCACTCCCAATATCTTTCCTGGCTGCTTGCCCATAATTAGCACAAATTCAGACCCAATAGGAGATAGCACACATACCAAAGTTCTGTGCATTTTTTGCTCATTTATATTAAGAGGAACTCAGGGAATGTGTGTGAGGAACAGATTCTAAGCAACAAAGACCAAGGTATAAGACACTAACATTGAAATAAGTTAAATGTATTGATATCCCTGCTCACACTAGAGCTTCTGGATTTAATTTGTGGCTCAAACATCTGAGAGCAACTCTTACAATTTTGTTGGTTGGCTAATTGAAACGTGGACTCAGGGATTTCCTTGAATAAATGAAGTTGAAAGGTAAGAATTTCCTTAGCACAACAGAGAGGAAGGAATTGAAAGGCTAAAGGAAATAGGAGTACTGGAATACACTGGTTATGTGCAATCAATTCATTATCTCTCTTACCATGTGTCTGTGGTAAGACCACAGGAATTTAGAGGCTACCTCTTTCCAAAGACTTTGAGAAAATATACTGATGAGGGGAACAAAAGCATCCTTATAGGATTTGTAGTGACTGCTGTCTATAGGTCAGGGATGATGGTGGGAGATACTTCAAGGACTTGAGCTCCTATATTTTAAAAAGGAATAAGGACATCCCAGAATATAGAAGTGACTGACACCACTTAAACACCAGGAACAAGTGAGCATGGTTATAGAAATGGGCAATAGAGTTGGAGCGGTAACCAGATGGTTTAATTGGAAGATATTTGGGGCAGTGGTTAATTGATTATGGTGCCTTTAAAGTTGAAAAAGGTGGGAAGCTTGATCAAGTATTACTTAAAATATATAATCCAAAAATGTCTAGATTTTAATTCAACACAATGGATAGGGATATCCCACCTTCCACTTAATTCTCAGACATGAACAAATTCAAGAAGCATGAGTGCTTTTTTAAAAAATTTATTTTTATTTCAATAGGTTTTTCAGAAACAGGTGGTATTTAATTACATGAATAAGTTCTTCAGTGGTGATTTCTGAGATTTTGGTACACCCAACACCCAGGTGGTATATCCTGTACCCAGTGCAAAGTCTTTTATCCCTCACCCACATTCTACCCTTTCCCCCAAGTCCTCAAAGTCCACTGTATCATTCTTATGCCTTTGTGTCCCCAAAACTTAGCTCCTAATTATGAGTGAGAACATGCGATGTTTGGTTTTCCATTCGTGAGTTACTTTACTTAGAATAATAGTCTCCATTTCCACCCAGGTTGCTGTGAATGTTATTAATTCATTCCTTTTTGTGGCTGAGTAGTATCCCATGGTAAATACATACCACATTTTCTTTATCCACTTGTTGATTGATGGGCTGGTTCCATATTTTTGCAATTGCAAATTGTGCTGCTATAAACATGCATGTGCAAGTATCTTTTTCTTTAATGACTTCTTTTCCTCTGGGTAGATACCAAGTAGTGGGATTGCTGGGCTAAATGGTAGATCTTTTAGCTCTCTAAGGAATCTCCTCACTGTTTTTCATAGTGGTTTTACTAGTTTACTAGTTTACATTCCCACTAATAGTGTAAAAAGTGTTCCCTTTCACCACATCCACACCAACATCTATTATTTTTTATTTTTTCATTATGACCATTCTTGCAGGAGTGACGTGGTATCACATTGTGGTTTTGATTTGCATTTCCCTGACAATTAGTGATGTTGAACATTTTTCCATATGCTTGTTGGCCATTTGTATCTCTTCTTTTGAGAATTGTCTATTCATATTCTTAGCCCACTTTTCAATGGGATTTTTTTTTCTTGCTGATTTGTTTGAGTTTCTTGTAGATTCTGGATATTAGTCCTTCATTGGATGTATACATTGTGAAGATTTTCTCCCACTCTGTGGATTGTCTGTTAACTCTGCTGATTATTTCTTTTGACCGTTAGTGAGATTAACCAAGAAAAGAAGAGAGAAGGTCCAAACAAGCTCAATCAGAAACAAAAGGGGAGATATTACTACTGATACCACAGAAATAAAAAAATTATTCAAGACTACTATGAACATCTTTATAAGCATAAACTAGAAAACCTAGAAGAGGATAAGTTCCTGAAAATATACAACACTCCTAGATTAAACCAGGAAGATATAAAAACTCTGAACTGACCCATCTGTTGGTGCACCCATCACCCAAGTGGTGTACCCCGTACCCAATGCGAAGTCTTTTATCCCTCACCCATCTTCCCACCCACAAGCAGCGAGAATGAAATGGTAACTTAAAAATTGCCAACAAAAAAAAGTCCAGGATCAGACAGATTCACTGCTGAATTCTATCAGACATTCAAAGAAGAATTGGTACCAATCCTACTGACACTATTCCATAGGATAAAGAGGGAATCCTCCCTAAATCATACTATGAAGCCAGTATCATCCCAATACCAAAACCATGAAAGAACATAACAAAAAATAAAACTACAGACCAATATCCCTGATGAATATAGATGCAAAAATCCTCAACAAAAGACTAGGCAACTGAAGCCAACAGCTTATCAAAAATATAATCCACCATGATCAAGTGGGTTTCAAACCAGGGATTCAGGGATGGTTTAACATTCGCAAGTCAATAAATGTGATACACCATATAAATAGAATTAAAAACAAAAACCACATGATCATCTCAATACATTCAGAAAAAGTATTTGACAAAATCCAGCATCTCTTTATGATTTAAACCCTCAACACAAATGGCATAGAAGGGACATACCTTAAGGTAATAAAAGCAATCTACAGCAAACCCACAGCCAACATTATACTGAACAGGGAAAAGTTGAAAGCATTCTCCCTGAGAACTGGAACAAGACAAGAATGTCTACTCTCACCACTTCTATTCAACATAGTACTGGAAGTCCTAGCCAGAGCAATCAGACAAGAAAGAGAAATCAAGGACATTCAAATTGGTAAAGAGGAAGTCAAACTGTCACTGTTTGCTGATGATAGGATTGTATACTTAGAAAACCCTGAAGACTCATCCAAAAAGCTCCTAGAACTGGTAGATGAATTCAGCAAAGTTTCAGGATACAAAATTAATTTACACAAATCTATAGCTGTGCTATACATCAGCGACCAAGCTGAGAATCAAATCAAGAACTCAACCCCTTTTATAATAGCTGCAATAAGACATAAAATAAAATATAAAATAAAATACTTAGGAATATACCTAACTAAGGAGGTGAAAGAGCTCTACAAGGAAAACTACAAAACATTGCTGAAAGAAGTCATAGACAACACATAGAAATAGAAACATATCCCATGCTCATGGATGGGTATAATCAATATTGTGAAAATGACCATATCGTCAAAAGCAATCTACATGGCGTGGTGGCGGGCGCCTGTTGTCCCAGCTACTTGGAGAGGCTGAGGCAGGAGAATGGCGTGAACCTGGGAGGTGGAGCTTGCAGTCAGCCAAGATTGCGCCACTGCACTCCAGCCTGGGTGACAGAGCGAGACTCTGTCTCAAAAAAAAAAAAAAAATCAATCTACAAACTCAATACAACTTCCATCAAAATACCACCATTATTCATCACAGAACTAGAAAAAAAATCCTAAAATTCATATGGAACCAAAAAAGAGTCCACATATACAAACCAAGACTAAACAAAAAACAATTCTGAAGGCATCACATTACCCAACTTCAAACTATACTATAAGTCCATAGTCACCAAAACAGCATGGTACTGGTATAAAAATAGGCACATAGACCAATGGAACAGAATAGAGAATCCAGAAACAAAGCCAAATACTTACAGCCCACTGATTTTTGACAAAGCAAACAAAAACATAAAGTGGGAAAAGGACACCCTGTTCAACAAATGGTGCTGGGATAATAGGCAAACCACAGGTAGAATGAAAGTGGACCCTCATCTCTCACCTTACACAAAAATCAACTCAAGATAGATCAAATATGACCTGAAACTGTGAAAATTCTAGAAGATAACATTGGAAAAACCCTTTTAGACATTGGCTTAGGTAAAGACTTCATAACCAAGAACGTAAAAGCAAATGCAACAAAAACAAAGATAAATAAATGGGACTTAATTAAACTAAAGAAAAGAATGTTTTGATTGAAGGGAGGCTATGTTTCCTTGAGAGAGACCTTGAGGGATTGATATCCACATTTATGGTAAATCTGTACTCTCATCTTCCCAACAAGACAATTGGCTTTTTGACATGATGACTGTGACTTCGACCGGAGAAATGGACTTATCAGGACCCTTGCTGATATTTTTTGGACAGTTGCCTTGAGCTGAAATGAAAATCAAAAGGCAATGCTCTCCCACCAGTCAGAGAGAAGACTTATGGAAATCAATGGGGTTTTGGTCCAAGTCTATCTCTTGCATAGATATGGTTTTGCAGTGGATCTGCAAAACCATAGTGGTTATATTCTCTGTTTCTGAATGCATACTTGATTTAGACAAAGTTAGCAACTGGCAGAATTTCCACACAGAGTCAGGGATACTATGCAAGAAAGTGACAAGAGAAAGTCCTACAACCACTACCAGAAAATAAACAAAAGTTAATAACACATTCCTGGGAGAATCGCAGAAATTAATATCACCATAACAGCATTGAAAAATACCAGGGAAATGAGTACTATTCCATCCTCATTTAATTTATCCAACTGGCCTATGGAAAAGACTGATAGAGCTTGGAGAATGAGTGGATCATTGTAAACTTTAGCAGATATTCACTCTAATTGCAGTGGCTTCTGGCACCTGGTATTCAACTACTGACCCAGAAAATGACTTTTCATCTATACTAATTAATAAAGAAAATTAAAGGCAATTTTCTCTCACTCTATAGGAATAGCAAAACAGATTAGCTGATTTATCTCAGAGCTGTGTTAATTTTCTGATATCTTTCATAATCTAATCCACAAAACCTTGACTGTTTCACTGACTCACAAAATGTTAAGGTTGTCATTGGGTTGATAACATTATGCAGATAATTCCTGATAAGCAGATGGAGAAAATACTCTGGATGCCTTGCTGAGGAAAGATATAGGGCAAGCATTCTATTAAAAGCCTCCTTGAACATTCTAGTGGCATTATGGCCTGAGAACTTTGAGACATCACATTTTAATGTGAAAGACAGTTTTCTGCACCTTTTACTCCCAAGTCCTGAGAAAGAAGTGAAATACTTGGAAGCTTCTTTGAATTTTAAAGACAACCTCTACTATATTTAAATGTGCTGCTCTGACCCATATACTAAGCATTTCTTTCTTTTTTTTCTTTTTCCGTGAATGACTTTCTTTGTTTTTTACTTTACACAGTTTAAAATACAATATGAAATCATTTTTTCTTAAGGCTACCAGCTTGCCCAGGCCTCTCTGTCAACTTCATCTTATGACCACAAATCTAAATGGAGCTTGAATTGTCTACGGTGCATACAGGAATGCTATACGGAGTCACTGACAAGCTCCCATGAGAGATTCACTGTGAAGACTTTAGAGCAAAGCCATGCCCTCTTCTGCACATAACTTTTTCCTTTTCAGAAACAACTCCTGATACCGTACTGGGCCCTGCTAAGAATTAATTGCCTGATCATGGGACACTACATGAAAACATGACCATAAAAGGTGTATTTGATATATCAAGTACAAGAGCAGTTTTCTTCAAGTGGAAGTGCACCTACGAGATCAGATTGAAGTAGGTTCCAAAGGCATAAGTAAATTTAGTGTACAGATGACTCCCACTCTCATGAAACCTATTCCTAGTGGACTGCCATTCTCACTAAATACACTCTATCCTCATAGAGAGTTTCCTCTGACCATTGAATGAGGGAGAAAATGATTGCTCTTGCTTTAAGTTGGTTCCACAGGATATGCTGGCACTCTTCACATTCGAATAGCTACAGCTTCACAGCTCTGAGCCCTTGCCCTGCACACCAGGAGGAAAGAGAAATACTTTTAGGGGAAAGAACTCCCAGCATCTTGTTTTTCATTGTGCATAACAGGAGAATGACCAGAGATAAATTTCTATACTAATTTATGTGCGGTATCTAACAGTTTGGCCAGATGGTCAATTTTGGAAGAAATTATTCTAGAGGATAGATGACAAGAAGGTGTAAGAATGGAGCTCTCAGAGTGCACAGAGATTATGAAAATGTTTATTTTCCATGGGAATGCTAATTAAAGGTCACTCACTATGAATGTCAATCATCTTTTCTTAGCCACCTCAGTGCTTGCTTTATGGCCCCAGGAACTAAATAGCCATGGTAATAGGATTGAGGTTATGGCTGGGATCAAAAACATAGGCTTCATCCAATCAAAGATGATTTGGCTGTGATCACTGCTGAGTATTCATCACACCACCAGCAGAAGCCAACACTATGAACCCCTAACATAGTGCCATTTTCCAGAGGAACTAACCAACCATCTGGTATTAGGTTGATTACACTGGAATTTTTTATAATGGAGGGGAGAGTTATTTCTCCTCACTGGAATAGATGTTTCCTCTTGATATAGATTAACCTTCCCTTCTGTCACTGCTTCTACCTGGACCCTTATCTATAGATTTAATGATACTTTATGAACAATCATGTTGATAATGAATTCATCACCCATGAATAAGGAATTAACTCCACAATAATAGAAGCCAGGATGATAGGAAAATGGAATAGCCTATTGAAGACAGTTTTATTTTGGCTTGGAGACAATACCTTGCAGAAGCTAAACCAAATCTCTATGCTTTTGAATATGATATAGTGCTCTTTCTCCTGTAATAGGAAATCACAGCTCTGAGAAACAAGGAGTGGAAGTGGGCATAACTCTTCTCAATATTTTCACTTAAAAAATGACTCTCAAAATTATGCTTGCTCTCCCCTAGCATTGGGCTGTACAGACTCTGAGATCTTGGCTCCCAAGAAAGAAGATTCTACCAGAGCGCACATTGAACTTGAAGATCAGATTGCAACCTGGCCACCTTAAACTTCCAATGCCATTGAAATAACAAAGAAGAGAGTTACTGCACTGACTGGGGTGGCCAATCCTAGTTATCAAGAGGAAATAGGGCTAATGCCATCAGGGAAACAGAAGTATACCAAAAATGCTGAAGGATCACCCGGGTGTGCCTCATATGATTTCTAACACTGTTAATGAAAATCAGTTACCCAGTGGAGGCAAGACTAATAATGGCTTGGAACACTCAGAAATGAAGCTTTGGATTTCTCTGCCAGGCAAAAGCGTACATCCACCTGCGATGCTGACTAAGGACAAAATAAATATAAAATGGGTAATAGAAGTAAGCTTTACGGTCAGTTACAGAAGGAAGGACTTTAGTAACTATGCTTATATTCTTTCTTCATATATTTTATATATACATATAATGTGTTTATCTCAGCCAAATTATCTTTCTACTTTCTTTTCTACTAGCTTATATAAGGAGTATTGTTAGTCATTAAACGTATGTCTCTGTCTGCAAAATTATAGGACATTGGGTAGGGATTGTGACCAAGACAGAAAAAGAATGAATATCCAGAAATGAATGCAGTGGCATTAGGATTATTGTGTCTTGCCTTTTGAGGGAGAGATTGAGCACAACTTTATTAGATTGAGGGATAGTTCTCACATGTTAGTTAAAAGTATAATATTGTTGTTGTTTGGAAATTTAAGTAGATGTATATGGAGAGCTAAACTAGATATTGTGTCTTGATATGTAATATGATCCCTGCTCTTTTAAACTCTGTCTTGTTACATGGGGCTTGACAGTTTGGAAGCTACATTAAGCAGATTTACTAGCCAGTAGGGAATCTGGTTTAAATTCTGCCAGTGAAAGGCATTTGTGTGAGGCTTGGAAGTGGAAGATATAGAGAGGCCATTATTCTCCAGGAGCAGCTGGGCATCTGCAGATGGCTGATGGGGGATTCCGCCTGTGGCTTTCAGGTGTCCTCTTGCAAGGCTGTAGGCAGCATAAATCACTGGTGGAGGCTTATTAGGATCCTCCTACTTTCTTATTTTTTGGTACACTTTTCAGCTTTCCTGACCTTGCAATAATTGTCTAAGACTGCTTTTTTGTGTTACACTGTTTCCTAATTAAAATACCCAGCATGGTAGCTGGTTTTCTGACCAAATCCTGATGGATATCTAGACTGCATCTTTATTTCTATATTTGGCTACTTTGTAAGGTTGTGTGATGTGAATAGTGAAAATAGATGCCTATAAAATATCTCAAAATACATGCCTAAATAAGTGTTTATCTGCAGCATTCTCTTAAAATACAAAGATAGCCCATAAATGGAGTCCCTCTGTATCTGTGGAAGATTGGTTCTGAGACACTCTTATGGGTACCAAAAGCTAAGGATGCTTGAATTGTTTATATAAAATGTATAGTAATTGCATATAATCTATGAACATCCTCTTGTATACTTTAAATCGTCTCTATATACTTATAATATTTAATGCAGTATAAATGCTATGTAAATAGTAGTTACACTGTATTGTTAAGGAAATAATGGCAAGAAGAAAACTGTATATGTTCAGTACAGTTTTTTTTTAATATTTTCAATCAGTGGTTGGTTGAATCCATGGGTGCAGAATCTTTGGATACAGAGGGCTGATTGTATATGTAAATATACCATATGTTATGAAATATAGCTCAAGTGGTTCAGCTATAATCAAAACAGAATAGATTTAATTGGGCCGCTCGAACACTCAGCCAACTCATATTTATTATGTTGGTGTTCCAAAATGTTACGCTGCTGAATTTTCTGCCAGTTTAACTTAGTGTGACTTTGCCAACATAAATGGGAATAGAAGAAGAGGTTTAGTTGTGTGAAAATCATCACAGAGCCAACCATATGTTTATGCTTTTTCAAAACATTATTATTATAAATTTATTTCTATCTTGCTTGAATTCCATACTCTTCTGCATTGCAAAAGAGGAAGGAAATGAGAGTGATAGCTATTTTCAGCAGGGAAACCATATTTATTTTGTCTTTTAGTTAGACAAGTAAACTCTTCTAATGCGCTTTAGTCAAACTGCCTGGAAAAACTTGGTATTTCTAATGATGTGTCAATGTTGTTTGAGTGACACTGTAGATTTAAAAGAACAGAAAAAATTATTTCCAGGATAGAAACCAAATCTCTCAAAATGAGGTAGATTCATTATGGAAAATTGAGAAAATATGTTGAAGAATGAATTGGTCAAGAAAATACCAAATGATTTATAATCAATCCATTCTATTTCTAGGCAATCTTTCTAAAACATCTTTAAAAAGGAAGAAGAAAAGCAACTTTGATGATTCTCATTTAGAGAATAAAGTCTAAGCTCCTTGGCATAGCACACAGACTTCTAGGCCACTCTTCCCTTCCATTCACCCTTCACCACTCCATGGATTGGCACACACCACAGTGCTTCCATGTGAGACTATTTGCTCACCCGGAATATGCTAAGCACTTAGCGCTCCTGCTTGGCCAATACTTGAATCTGAATTCTTGTAGCAGTTTTAAAATATCTCTAGCTGTTTATATGTGTCTCTTCAGCTGGAGTGAGTTCAATAAGTATAGAGATTGTTTTTACATCTGTTTATCAAAGGTGCTTAGCAAATAAATGGTAGATACCAATAAATTGTTGATACATGCCATGAATAAATGTATGGATAAATAATAGTTTTCATTTGAAAAGAATAGGAGGTTTCTTTTGTTCAGGTTCTATGTTTTACAAAAGGAAACTGAGGCCTAGTGAACTTTATTTTGTTCCAATGAATAGCAGTAGCACTGCTGGTACTGGAACAAGGGTGTCTCTGCTTTCCACTCAGAGATCTTTCCACTGTTTCATTCCTGGCTAATTTGGAAAGTTGTTTGAAGGAATTGTGGTTCGTTTTCTAACTATTTGCTCTGTAATGCTCCTAACATCCTTGGGGACGTCACTCACACTTTAAAAATAATTGAGGAAAAATACCTATAACTTCAGACATTCAAAGAGCTACATTAGCCTTCTAGTTTTTCACCTGGCTCCTTGCCTGCCTAGCATTTCATCTCTCATAAAACAGCGGGCCCATTGTGGAAATTATTTGCAAAGCACAAGCCTCTATATTGGGTATAGACTCTATATTCTATTTCTATATTTGACTTTTCATTTTTGAGTTGTGGGGCTTCTTTATAAATTCTGGATATAAGCCTCTTGTCAGAGAAATAGATGATAGATAATTGATAGAGAAAGAGATAGATATTAATAGATAGCTATTTCCTCCTAGAATATGACTTATCTTTTCATTATCTTCCCAATATTTCTTGAAAAATAGAAGTATTAAATTTGGATGAAGCCTCATTTATACATTTTTTTCTTTTGTAACTCATTCTTTTTGTGTCCCTAAGAAATACTTGCCTACCCCAAGGTCATGAAGATTGTCTCTGATGTTTTCTCTGAGAACATTTATAATTTTTTTCTGTAAAGTTTAGACCTATTTAATTCACATTAAATGAATTTTTTGAATGGTATGAGGCAGAGCTTGATCTTGATTTTCTGTATACTCACTTACTTGTTGCAAAATTACTTTTGAGATTTTCTTTCCCCATTTAGTAGATTTGACATTGTTTTGAAAATCAATTCACCATGTACATGTGGGCCTATGTCTAGACTATCTATTCTGACCCATTGATATATTGGTTTATCGTCTTGCCAAACCCACTCTGTCTTGCTTATTGTAGCTGTAAGTCTTTTATATCAGAAGGCTTACGTCTTGCAATTGTGTTCATCTCTTTCAAGATAGATTTTGCTATTCTAGATCCTTTCCATTTCCATATAAATTTTAGAATCTGCTCACAAAATTATACCATGCAATATGTTGAGTATATAGATCAACTTCAGGACAATAAACGTCTGGGCAATATTGGTTTATGGTCCATGAATGTGAATATTTTTCTCCATTCATTTAAATCTTTATTTCCCTCAGCAATGCTTTATAGTTTTCAGTAGAGAAACTATAAATCTATAGTTTTATAGTTGTTAAATCTATTCCTAAGTATTATGTTTTTGATGCTATATTTTCTTAGTTGAGAAGACAAAATCCTACTATTTTATTTCAAGATTTCTAATTCTCAGTTGCATTCAAACAAATTGTAGAAAAAGTTAATTGTTGGACAGTGTTTAGATCTTGGAATGTATTTCCACACTGATGTAACTGTTAGAAAATGATAGTTATTGATCCATGTTAGGCCATCCAAAATGAATTTGGTATTACTGGAAAAAAACGAGTCATAGACCCATAAATGAATCTGTATACACATAAATAAATCTGTATTAATATTTGAAAACCCTTCTCTCTCGATAGTTAATTTAGCTTTCCAAATTAGTCATGTGTTATTTAACTCTTAAGTATCTTTACTGATTAAATGTGTGCTGCTTATTAGCTCTAACACATGACATATGGATGTCAGGCAGGACTGGTGATGACAACAGAGACTGCAGCTTATTACTTAAGCCTGCAGTAGACAATATGACTTTTCTACAGAGGTGGAGTGACTAAGGGTAGCTATAATATCTGCAAAGGAAACCAGAGGAGACCAACTGGACAAAGAGGCAGTACAAACTTAGCTACTGTGAGCTAGAATGCAATGGTGTGTTTCATCAAGAGTGGGTAAGCTACAGTTATTTATTGCTTCCTTTATTCACTCAAACTCATAATACATTTGTATTCCAAAGAGCTTGCCAATGGTCACATTTCGTTTTACCTAGATAAACGTAAAGAATCAGTCCTAATATCAAAACCATTCAATTTTCAGAAGAAATAATATACATAATATATACAGAATACATATCAACACATAGCAATGACTTTTTATTCATCTTTTGTTTCCCTGAATGTGTAGGTGTTTGAGTTCCTGGTATATCTTCTTTTACACCAGATAAGGACTGTTTGAAACTATTTCATCATCACCATTCAATTCACTCCAGCCATTTTGATTTTCACTCCTCCAAAATGGTATACAAACTGCTGTGTGATCCTGACTATCTTAGGAGAGTCAGAGTACTTGAAATCTTTTTTTTTTTTTCCGGAAAAATGGCTATTTATCAAATTCTGAAGATCTGTGCTTGAGATACGTTTTTCCCTTTTTTAGAAGACCAGTGAAGGAAAATCACAATCTATTCCTAGTTTACCTACTTTCTTTATAATTTTTCTTGGTTTTTAAATCTCTTCTCCATTCTAAACTTTTGTATAACTATCCATTTCTTCTACCGTTCCACTGATTGTATATTCAGACTCTGCAGCATACATCTGAAGATAATGATAAAGGCTGGTGGCCTGCCCCTCCTGGGAAGATACTGTAGTCCTCAACTGAGACCTGGGAAAAGAAGAAACCCTGTGTTCTTGTCTGCACCCACCTAGTGGAGTTTCAGTCATTCTTAGCTGGAAGGAGTGAGTGAAGCTGTGGGTTGTGATTCAAATGTTATGTACTCTCAGTGGTCTGTAGAGTTTTTGTAGATTTTCTTGAATTTTTTTTTCATTTGCTGTCTGACTTTAGGACAAATTTCCAAGATCTCACATAGTTTAGTTTTTCTAGTTTTTCACCAGTTATGCTTATTTCTCTGGGAAGTGCATCTACAGAGCTCTTCATGCTACCTGCCCAGAACTAGAATTCTACAGTCCATTTTTAATCCCATCTAGTACCTTTCAAATTTTTAAATATTAAACTGTTCTACCCTAGAGTTTCAATTTTGTTCTTATTTATAGTTACCATTACTCTGGTGGTATCTCCTTCATGTTTTCTCATTATGTTCATATTAAAAAATATTTGAACATCATTATGATAAAAGATTTCACATGTTGTCTGCTAATTCCAACATTGTGGTCATTTCATGGTCTATTTCTATTGCCTGTTTTTTTCTCTTGGTTGTCAGTCACCTTTTTAAAATTTTCATTTGCATGCCTATTTTTTTCTGTAAGCAAAACATTATGAATATTTTGTTGTAGGATATCTGAAATAGGTAGTCTTTCTTTGAAAGGTGTTGAGTTTTGTTTTGACAACAATTGAATGACTGGAACAGCCTCTTGATCTTATCTCACTTGGTTTACGCTTTGTTAAAGGAGACTTACATTGGATTTGTCCCTTGCCCTAGCATTTTCCTTATTCCCAAAGCATCACTTCTCTTGGGTCTACATTGAATGTCTAAGTTGCTCAGTAGTACATTTCCACTCTGGCATGACTGAAATTACTACATATTAGAGCACTGCATGATCTCTGTATCTCTGTGGCTCTCATTCCAGAAGCCACTCTCTGCTAGGCATCATGTTATATTGCACTGTGCATGCACAGCTTACTCCCAGCCAAGAGGTCAAAGGAATCCTCTGTGCAGATCCAAGGCTCTCTCTTTGCATTTTCTCCTCTTAAGTATGCCAACACACAAGATTTCATCTGACTCAGTAGCAAGGGATTCTTATCTTCGCCTTCTCAACTTAGCCAAATGAATTTTTATGGCTTATGCACTATTTCATGAAGAAAGTACTCACAGTCTGAATGTTGAAGAAAGTGTGGAATTAACTTTGCATATTTTTCTTTTCTCAAGAATCACTGTACTGTGACGCCCGTTGTCCAATGCCAGAAAATGGTTCTATGATATATCTGGATGTTATCATTTTTTATGTTGGGAATGTAAATCTGATAACACTTTCCCCTTCATAACTAGAAGCAGAATTATTGCCTCCTCCTGACTGCTTTTAAAGATATATTAAAACTTATTTATAGATTCTTTAATATTTTCAATCTAGTTTACACCTATCTATATCTCACCTACATGCCAGAAGTTTGCACTATTGTAGTCAATTAACTCTCATTTATAATGTCCTACCCTAATTGAGAAACCACAACAGTTTGTGATTCAGTACTCAATAGTTTACAAGAGAATTCTAGTAGATGCTGCCATGGAGTCTAA
Organism: Hylobates moloch; assembly: GCF_009828535.3. NCBI lineage: Eukaryota > Metazoa > Chordata > Mammalia > Primates > Hylobatidae > Hylobates > Hylobates moloch. Next base: position 14,231,172 of record NW_026652292.1, read on the forward strand.
AATTCTTCTCATTCTTTCTGTGTAAATCAGCAACTAGGCAAAGTTTGTCTCACCTTAATGCACAAGAGGAGATATCTATCTGGAAGGGACACAGATTTCTGAGAATTTTAAAGAACATAACTTTACTTCAGGAAGTTGGAAATCTGAGAGTGAAGAGACAGTAGAATTATCCAAACAAGTTGTACAAGCAAAGTTGGACCATTAGAAAGGGAAAAATCCCCAACTGAAAGAGAATAAATTTAATGGAGTGTAAACAAATAAGAGACAAATGTTTAGTTAGCATAGCATTGCTACAATGGGGTAAGCTTTATTTATTATTTTGGTTTGACAAAGTATGTTGGAATTGATACTCTCCAGACATCCTAAATGCTAGAAAAATGTTATTAGTGATATAACATATGTGACTTGATCTAAAAAATTCTCTCACTTGTATATGTGTTAAACATATTGCTCAAAAAATGTCAAGTCAATATAATCACACTTCATGGTTAGAAAACATTTCAGCATATGAGTAAGATTGCCTAATAAAATTGCCATTAAATTTGAAATGGAAATGTTAAGCCCGCCAAAGCTAACATACCTTCCAAAGGAGTACTTCATCTGTGGCATCTTTGCAAGTGGTATAGACTAGTTGAAATGTCCTCTTTTTTTGTGAATGTGGCAACTTTTACTATCAGTTACTACTTTAAGCACTAGAATTCTCAGGTGAAAGGAGGAGGAGGCTTGCCATGAACCAGTATCTCCTAATGCAATGCTCTACTATGTGACTTTAAATTTCAGTTGGCATACAGATCACCGTCAGGTGATCATTCTTTTGCTCATGTGAGTTGGGTGGACCTAGAGGTAATGAAAACACATGCCTAGCTCTTATCATTTCAATGTTGGGGAAACTCCTCCGCTACATGTGATATCTAAAGCATCGAGTAGGCCAGGCATGGTGGCTCATGCCTATAATCCCAGCACTTTGGGGGCTGAGGTGGGCAGATCATTTGAGGCCAGTAATTTGAGACCAGTCTGGCTGACATGGTGAAACCCTGTCTCTACTAAAAATAAAAAATTAGCTAGGTGTGGTGATGAGTGCCTGTAATCCTAGCTACTTAGGAGGCTGAGGCAGGAGAATTGCTTGATTCCAGGAGGCAGAGGTTGAAGTGAACAGAGATCGTGCCATTGCACTGCAGCCTGGGCAACAGAGTGAGACTCCATCTCAAAACAAACAAACAAAAACAACCAACCCAACAAACGAAATCCAATAAAACCTAGAGTATTCTGACTTAACTAATCACACAGATGTTATAATCACAGGCTAGAAAATTCCATAATGATATGATTGATCAACTCCTGCAAGTTACTGACATTAAGAAACCCAATATTTTAGGAAGTTATTTTCCAGATTGCCCAAGTGCTACTCCTGCATTAAAAGGATATGTACGCCACTGCACTCCAGCCTGAGCAACAGATTGAGACCCTGTTAAACAACAACAACAACAACAACAACAAAAGGATACATAGATAATATTATCTGAGATTTGTCAATAATTACTTTCACTGGGTAAAAATTAAATAATTATGTGCTCAGCCTATGAAAATAAAAAATTGAGAAGCATGCATTTGGTCATTTTTTCTGTATGTCTTGCAAATACGTAGTTTAAAGTCACTATCTAATATGTCATTTAGTGCCCCTTAAAAAGGAATTCATTTTTTCTCTAATTTAGTTTCTGGGGAAAATGTAGGTTTCTGCAAAATGTTTGACTTTCTTTTCTTTTTCAGGCAATGAATAATAGATATTTCCGTGTGTGTGTGTGCGCACATGTTTCCTTATTTGCTTGTTTCACCATATACATATCAGACAAATCAAGGGCCCAGGAGTGATATAGCTCATCTCATATGGCTGGTAGGATCATACGGCTATATGATATTGTGGGAAGAGCAGCAGACATAGAATCAAAGAACTTGGGTTTAAGTTCTTAATTCTGCTTCTCCCAACTTGAAATGTTGAATAAGTTACTTATTCCTCTGGGGCTTTAATTTTCTCATCAGTAATATGTGGCTAATTATACTGATCCCAAAGGATTACTAGAAATTTCAAAGGATCCACATCAGGGAAATTGAATGTTAAATGTTAAATATCAATAATATGCTATTATATAGTAAAAAACATGCAATCCACATTGTACAATGTAAACTGTAAAAGGTTGAGGATATTATTCATTGCTTCCTCTGACATGCTTCTGTTTCTTTTTATTTTATAGAATTGTAGAATTATAGGCTTGGAAAAGACATTGGAGTCATCCACCTCCATGGCCCAAAATATGTAGAACTTTCCAAAGTACAATATATAAAGAGTGATCGGAAACAGGACATTTTCAGTGCTTTAAGTAATCCTAGTTTGTCCCAATACTTGAAAATGTATTCTCATTCATCTCTTCCCACCAAGGATCTTTTAAGAAGCCACAGTTTGTTTCCATAAGCATCAGAAGTTATGAGAGAATATCTCACCACAGCTGTTACCTGGGAACTTGTCATAGAGCCATAAATGTTACCATTCAGCCCATGCAATTTCTAACTGAAATGAGAGGAAACATGACAGGGGCACTGACTGTAGCCTGCTCGGTGGATGTCAACATAAATGCCACCCCTTTAGAGATATCTCTTCTGACTCCCCTATTAAAGTGTACTCTGGTACAAAGAAATCAGAGGACATAACAAGTAGTTTCGAAGTGGGAGACAAAGTAAAATTCAAGAGACTCAGAAAGAGTCATTTAGAGCGATTAGCAAGACAAAGACATAGCTAGAAATCATAATGTTGTCTACATAGCATCAAATATAAATATCAAAATATATTAGGACTACAGAGACACATTGATAAAAACATTTTCTAGAGATGTTCAAGAGCATTAAAATAAATAAGAATATGAGATTGGAATAGAGATATTTAAAGAGTAAAAGAGATAACCAAGGATGCAGCTTTTTATCCTGTAGAAATTACATATTTTCTTCAAATGTACATAATACAGTTATAAATGTTTTTATATACTACAACACAAATAAAATTATAGTAGGAAACAATTCTACAAAGTACAAATGATATATACCATACATTTTGACTAGACTACATTAAGACCAGAAATTCATAAAAATATCCGCCAACTCAGAAATGTTTACATGGCTTCTCCACTTAATAAATATCATTTTAAAGAGATATTAAATCTATAATTTTTATTTTTAGACTATTACAGAAAAGCATTTCATTTAAAAGTATCAATATGTAAATGTGATGGGTGAATTGACCTAAAAGGCAATAAATTGACCCTCATTAAACATTAACATTGAAGAACCATAACCCCGAAAAAAAAGTTTAAAACTTTGATGTAGCATATTAGATCCTCCAAATTTTTTATTCCCTCTTCATTATTAGAATTAAATATCCATGTGACTTTTGAGTACCTCCTACTACAGCAGACAGCTTATATTTCTTTGCCCCATTGATCTTGAGCTTGCCCTATGATTTTATATCCCAAATGGAATGTTAGTAGAAGTGAAATGAACAATGTTACCACTAATCAGCAGTTCTATACATAAGAAATAGGTAAGACACTAAGTATTAGGTCTGTTCATTATGCAGCACCATTATTGCAGCAACAGCTGATGAGTATACAGTAATCCCCCCCTTATCCGTGGGGGATATGTTTCTAGACTCCCCAGTGGATGTCAGAAACCAACAGATAGTGTGAAACCTGATTGCCATCAATTGGAACATGTCTCTTTCTGTTCATGTCTTCCACCCACAAACATAATGCCTTTTCCGTCTTAACTGAGCACTTAAACACTGTAGCTATAACTTTTGCAGTTAGAGGTGTCACAGCAAAACTAGCATGAATTTATTTTCCTTTCCTCACAGTTTCACAGAGAGAAGATTCATTCTTATGACAGATCTTAGTAACTTCAGAATACAATTTATTTCTTTTCTTATTAAGTGAAGAACTTTTGCTTTTTCATTTAAAGAAAGCACTTTATGGCCTCTCTTTGTCATATTTTAACTGCCAGCATCACTACTCTTGTACTTTGGGGCCATTAGTAAGTAAAATATGGGTTAGTTGAATACAAGCATTGCAATATTGTGACAATCTGATCACTGAGACAGCTACTAAGTGACTAATGGGGCAGGTAGCATGTACAGTGTTGGATATGCGAGACAAAGGGAGGAGGAGTCACACCCCAGGCAGGATGGAACTAGAGGACACAAGATTTCATCATGCTACTCAGAACAATATACAATTTAAAACTTATGAATTGTTTGTTTCTGGAATTTTCCATTTAATAGTTTTGGACCATGATTGACCATGAATAACTGAAATCACAGAAAGTGAACTGTGGATAAGTGGGGACTGTTGTACTCAATCAAAGGTTTGTAGGAAATATAGCCAAGAGCGAATGTTTTAAATCATTGAACAAAAGCCTCTTTACTCCACAATTAAAAAAATAAACAACACAATTAATGAAGACAGTTTAAAAGCAAATAAATAAATAAATAAATACAATTTAAAAATAATGCAATCAAAATAAGTTACAAAATATGAATTTGATTTTTACATATTAAGTAAGCCAAAATTTAACATTTAAAATGTTTAATAGCGATAAAGGTGGTATTTGCAACATTCTACTACTGAAGTTTAAGTTGGTTTAGAGATCTTATGAATCTTTAGCAAACTTATAATCTTTGATTAAATAGTTCATTTTCCAAAGATATTTCCTAAAGAAATGACAGAAATATGAGTTACTTTTAAATAAGGCATATATAATATTATTTTATATGCTAGTGGGACAAAGAAGAGAATTTAATGCCCTACCATAAGGAAATGCTTCAATGAGTGTCATGACACATATATAAAGAAATAACATTTTTGAAACATAAATAGTATATTCAAAGAATTTGTAATGACATAATATATTTGTAATAAAACTTTAACAGCAAAATAAAGATTTTTTAAAATAAAAGTCTAGAAGAAAATGCTGTAAAATATTACCAGTGGCTATTTACTTCCTGTCCTTCAATTTTCCCTTGATTGCTTTATAATTGGTTTCTTACCACACTTTGCTACATAGCAATTCTTTTTTGTTATTTTAATTTTTATTTGAGATCCAGGGGGTATTTGTGCAGGTTTGTTAAAGGGTACATTTCATGGCACAGGAGTTTGGGCTTCTAATGATCCCATCACTCAGATAGTTAATATAGTACCCAATAGAAAGGTTTATAAGTGAGAACATGCAATATTTGGCTTTCTGTTCCTGCATTAATTTGCTTAGGATGATGGCTCCAGCTGCATCCATATTGCAAAGGACATGATTTTGTTCTTTTTTATGGCTGTGTAGTATTCCATGGTGTATATGTACCACATTTTCTTTATCCAATCCACCATTGATGTGTACCTAGGTGGATTATGTCTTTGCTGTTGTTAATAGTGCTGCAATAAACATGAGCACAGGTGTTTTTTGGAATAATGATTTCTTTTCCTTTGGGTATATACCCAGTAATGGAATTGCTAGGTCAAATGATAGTTCTAATTTGAGTTCTTTGAGAAATTTCCAAACTGTTTTGCACAGGGGCTGAACTAATTTACATTCCCATCCACAGTGTGTGAGTATTCCCTTTTCTCTGCAGCCTCACCAATATCTGTTATTTTATCTAATCCCAAAGCTAGCAGAAGAAAAGAAAAAACTAAAATCAGAGCAGTACTAAAGGAAATTGCCACCCCAAAAACATACAAAGGATCAACAAGATGAAAAGTTTCTTTTTTCAAAGAGGAAACAAGAACAATAGATAATTAGCTAGATTAACAAAGAAAAAATGAGAGAAGATCCAAATAGGCAAAATCAGAAATGACAAATGAAACATTACAACTCAGCCCACAGAAGTATAAAAGATCATTGGAGACTATTTCATGTTTTCACATTTCTATGTGAACAAACTAGGAAATCCAGAAGAAATGGATAAATTCCTGGAAACACACACCCTCCCTAGATTGAATCAGGAAGAAATGGAAACCAGGGACAGACCAATAACAATTTCTGAAACTGAATCAAAAATATAAAATCTACCAAAAAAAAAAAAAAAAAAGCCTGGGCCAGATGGATTAACAGCTGAATTCTGCCAAACACACAAAGAAGAGATTGGTGCCAGTTCTACTGAAACTATTCCAAAAAATCAAGGAAGAGGGATTCCTCCCTAAGCCTTCCTATGAAACCAGTATCATTCTGATACCAAAATCCAGCAAAGACACAACAACAAAAAAGAAAACTACAGGTCAATATCCCTGAAGAACACAGATGCAAAAATCCTCAACAAAATACTAGCAAACTGAATCTAGCCGCACATCAAAAGTTAATTTACCATAATCAAGTAGACTTTATTCGTGGGATGCAAGGTTGGTTCAATATACAGAAATCAATAAATGTGATTCACTACATAACAGAATTGAAAACAAAAATTATTCAATATTCTCTTGAAGTGCATTAATAACCTACTTTTCAGATACTAAGGATGCCATTTTCTGAGTTATTATTCTTTTTGAGCTTTTCAAAATCTTTGACATTTTAAGCCTCAACAACTACTTCAAATATCTCAAAGTTTTTTTTTTTTTTTTTTTTTGCTTTCTGGTAGTGCTTTCCCTTGGGCCTCTTGTCCCTGTAATCAGTCCTCCTTATTCTTGATTGGCTTCTCTACCCCCTGCTTAACTGTAGTGTTCCTTTAGTCCTTGGTTTCTTTTTTCTCAATGTACAAATTTTCTCTTAAAAAATTATAGCTTAATATTTCTAACCTTCTAATAGAACACACTGTTTTGATTGGAGCCACATAAACCATCTGTTCACTTCTGGAGCCTAGGGTAGAATCAACCATACTTGAAGTACATTAACTGGAAGTGTTGTTCCCTAAAGGGAAACTGAGGAATTGTTATCAAAAGAAAGGATCATTAACGTTTGGTGTTGTGTTGATGGCAAACACAATGGATCTTCTCAATGGAGCATTCTTGTCTCCAGGTGTTCTCTACTTAAATTGTCCCCCCCAAATACACTCTGTCTTGCCTGGTGGCATCACATTACTGCACACAACTTGTATGAGTCACAGTTGTAAGCAGAATAGTGGCCTCCTATTAGAATCTAAAGGCTGAAGTTCAAAGTACTTAGTGACTCGTTCCCTAACTACTTTTCCAGCCTTGTACCACCCTCATCCCCCCAGACATGCATACAAACCTTCACTTCAATGACATTGGTAGTCCTTTCAGTTCCCCTAACAGGCCCTGCAACCCCCCTGGTCCCATTATTGCATTTGACATGCCATGGGTCTTTTAGGGCCTCATCCAAATTCTACCCTTAAATCATGCCCCTCCCATGGCTTGTATCACAGCCTCATGTTGTGTCAAACACTTATATATTTACCAGATGCTGAGCCTCTGGAAGAAGTAGGTAAAAATTCATCTCTGTATTCCTCAGAGTAACTTACACACTACCTTTCAAATAGTCAATAAATGTTTGTTGAAATTGTTGACTTGTGGAATTATGCAGCCTTAGGCTGAAGAGCAGAAGTTGGGATTGGCACAGAGCTCAGTATTTTCAGCATGTAATTTCTTCAGGCTTCTACAGGTGACTGAATCCTGACAAGATGCTGGGCAGGAAAGGTGATTCAAATTACATATTTAAGGGAAGGTGTAATTTAGCCCATGTGTTGGGATAAAATAAGCAAGCACTCAGAAAGTTCATATAAGAAAGAGGCCCAGTGTCAGCTACAGGGGCCCAGTTGAAGTGTTTTTAAAACATGTTGCCAACTATTTGGGGGAGTTTCTTTAGTATTAGGAAAGAAAGAGTTCCTGGGCAGATTGGAACTCAACTGATTGGTGGTTAAACTCTGAATAAGAGGCACAGAAATTTTCCTACATTGTAAGCATGTCTTTATTTGCATAATGTCCTAACAGCTTGGAGGATACCTGAGATACTTGTGACTTGTGAGAGAAGAATGAAAGTAATCAGAATTTTTTTTTTCTTTGGAAACACAGTCTTGCTCTGTCACCCAGGCTGGACTGCAGTGGTGCGATCTCTGCTCACTACAACCTCCACTTCACAGGTTCAAGTGATTCTCCGGCCTCAGCCTCCCAAATAGCTGAGATTACAGGTGTGCACCACCATGCCCTGCTAAAATTTTTTTTTTTTGTATTTTTAGTAGAGACAGAGTCTCATCATGTTGCCCAGGGTGGTCTCAAACTCCTGAGCTCAAGCAGTCTACCCACCTTGGCCTCCCAAAGTGCTAGGATTACAGGCATAAGCCACCACACCTGGCCAAGAAATTTTTATATTAAGTGGTACTTAAAATGCTTGCCTTTTGTCTTATGTCATTTTTACATAACCAAATAGCCATAGCAATTAGCCAAGGGTGGTTAGAAAAGAAATACATTGTGATCATGAAGGTCACATACACATACACCTATGGGGCAGTATCACTTTTTGAAGTAGTAGAAAGAGCATCAAACAGAGGGTGCTAATATGTGGTCTCTAGCTTCAGCAGTAGGACTAACTAGTTCTGTGGCTATGAAAGTATTTCCTAAATGCTCTGATGCTCCCAACATAATCTGAGAATCTGGCCACAGTTGCAAGTGCCTTTAAAGTCATCCTAAACTTTTTGAGATCATGTGATTCTATATTTGATAAGATACTATATTATATGTAAGGTATATAAAAATACCAAAAAGGGGTTAGATGAATCTGATAACAGACAGTCAACAATACTCTTCAAGTATTGTTAACTTGGATTTCATGAGTAACAAGGTGGGAAGGGCCCAACAAATATCACTTGTCAAATGGAAATGGAATGTTTAAGAACATAGTTGGTCTGCCCCAGTGACATCTGACTTTGAGTAGGGCAGAATCTCAAAACTTTCACAGTTTTTAGCTTCTTGAGCTTCAGGGGCTCAGAACTTTCTATTATCTTGGGGTAGAGGCCTAAAAAGAATACATATTGTCCTGTCTTTTAGTTATAAATCTCTGTTCTTGTTTTACTAGAGAAAATAGCCTTCAGTGCTCATGTGAAGAAGCTATTGAACTTGTCCTGGCAAGAGATAATATTTCATTAGACTAGGGTAGAAAGACGTGAGGGACAATCAAGTTTTGAGTATGTTTTAGATATAGAGCAATATAATTCATAGAAACATAAGTTGTGGGATGTTTCAGAAAGAGAAGAACCAGTGGTGATTCCTAGATGTAGGCCTATAATAACTGGGTTGATGGTGGTACTATTTATTAATACTAGCAAAGATTAGGACCCAGGAAAATTTGAGTGGGAGTGGAGATAATGGCTTTTTTAACACATTAAGTTTGAGTTATCTTTTAAATATCCAAGTGGAAATACTGAGTAAAGAATTGAATATACAAAGTCTAGGGATATGCTTAGAGAAGAGTGTGCTTTAAGGAGGGAAGGGTCAACAGTGTCCAATGTTGCTGAAGTTTAAGTATGATGAGTATATGGAATTCAACACAATTTCCATTCGAGAATTGTGCTCATAAATTCAAACTACAATCAGTAAATTTGACTTGTCATTTTCTTCATTAATGTTTACCTATTTAGAAGCAGGTACCATGTAAAAGGATAGGAGGTTTAAACATGTTGGTTCCACTACATGAATGTATTAAAGGGAGAGAGGTAGAAAGGAGATTTTGCAAGAGTGTGGTTTCACTTGATGTAGCCAGCAATACACATATACTGAATAAGCTACAACTACATCAGCTCTTCTGTCCTATGTCATACTCTAGTCCACAGAGAGTGTAATTACCTTCTATTCCATGAGACTTCACACTGACCTATTTCATGGATGATATTATGCTGACTGGACCTTGAGAGCAGGAAGTAAAGGCCACTCGTCCTAAGACACATGATTGCCAGAGGGTAGGAAAAAAAGTTTCATAAAAATTCAAGGGTCTGCCCTTTTCAGCAAGAGTTCCAGGAATCTCGTACTCTGTGGAGTATCAAGATAACTCTTTCAAGGTTAATGACAGGTCATTGCATCTGAACTTTCTAATACTAAGAAGGAGACATAGGGCTTAATGGGCCTTTTAAAATTTTATTAGTAACATATACCTCATTTGTACGTGTGTGGTGACCCATTTACTGAAGTTTCCAAAAAGCTACAAAGTTTGAGTGGAACACAGAATAAGAGAATGCCCTATAAAATGTCCGGGTTGCTCTGAAAGTTTTTCTGCCACTACGTGTGTGACATGTAGGGACGTTGTATGAACATCCTTGAAAAGATAGTCCAGAGAAAGGCTGTCAGTGTCTCTAATTACAGTGTGTAGAAATGGGAGAGAATTGTCCCAACACAGTCCAGCAAAACAAAAGTAATATCTCACTACATGGAAAAGGTCAGGCAGATTTTCTTGCTGCCCATTATAAAATACTTGGTTTCCTTGCCTGAGATGTAAACTCACTGTATATGCAACATCTACCTGGGCCACTTCACGATGCCTTAGTAGAACCTGGAGCTAAGGGAAATTGACACAAACAATTCATGCTGCTTGTTGTTCTGGAGTAATAAATGTTTTCATCTTTGGCCCAGGAGACTCATGTCTTCCGCTGGTGCCCAAGAAACTATGGCAGGCTAATTTCTTAGCTTGGAAGTATGGTGTAATCTCAGACTCTTTACAGCTGCTGGAAATTTTTGGTGAGGAGGATGGGATGCTTACAAAAATGTGTCCTTCCGGAAGAGAAAGAGTGAGAGTCTTGTAGGCCTGGTTTGGGAATCTGAGAATACCCTCTATGATCCAGTAGAAAATGCCCTCACCCAAGTATAAAGTAATGGCCGTCCATTATCCTACCTGTTGCTGCATGTTTGGATGCTGAGCTCAAGGAGTAGAATTAAAACAAGCCTCTTGAATAGTGATTTCAGTTTTGCCTGCTCTCTAAATGGCAGAGCAGGAGGTGACATTTATCATAACAATGTGGCAGCAAGTCCTGAGACCCCAGACAAATGGCAATGTGACTATAGCTACTGAATCAAGGAGTCCCCAAAGCAGAAATAAATGATGTCAGCAGTGAGAATGAAGAGCTTTGGGTGGATCAAAAACATTGTCTGAGCCATAAACAGCCTCTACAAGACGGAAAGTCAATGTGCCTGCTGAAGTGGCATGGAGCTGCTCCGTGCCTCTCTACCTCCAATCCCTCCCTCTCCTTCTACCCAATTTCAAATGCTTTAAGAGAAGGATGATTAGGGTGTGGCTGAAGACTGTTTCCCAACAGCACTAAAGCCAGATGCAAACAGCTGAACATACATGAAAATTCTGTGAAAGGATGGAATGCTGTGGTTGGGACCTTTTGGGCTAATTTAATATACTCTTGCTGTTGTTTCTACATCTGAATATGTAAGAGCAATTGCTGTGTTGATGTGACTGTATTTTCTTTAAGGGATTTTCCCAGTCAGGGAGAAAAGTGCTAATGGCACAAAACTCCTGCCACTTGCCATCAGTGGGAACCAGGATTTAGAATGAGTGCCTCTCACTTCTGATGTCTTGTTTGTTGGCAAGTCAGAAGCCTCAGTCTATATTATGCTGACTGTGATGTTATCACACCTCTGCCAGCGGGGGTGGTTGATAGACCCTGACAAAATTCAGTCCTGCTTGCCAAGTTGTTTCTTAGAACAATGTGGATAAATTCAAAATGCTTAGTCCCTCTGGGAGTCAAAGAAAAACTGCTGTATCTTCAGTGTCCCCAGCACCTAAAAAGAGGTCCAACATGTTATTTGATTCTTTAGGTATTGGACCACATGTGACTCACTTGGGCATTCGGCTTTCTCATTTATATCAGCTGCCCATAAATCAGCATGCTTTGAGTGGGAGCCAAACCAACCAATTGTAGAGAAAGTTATCCAGCAAGCTGTGGCATGCTCTTTTTACCTTTGGGATCCCATAACCTCAATGATCCCTTTGAAGTGTAAGTTTGTGTGACTGATGATTTTAACATCTGGCAAAGGAAAACAGCTTCCCCACAGGCACCTCTTGAAATTACAGATTCATTGCCTACCTGACCCAGCTACCATATATCCCTCTAAGAGTACTTATTAGCTAACTATGGGTGTCTTGTTAAAACCAAACTTCTGACCCATGGAAATCTTGTGACCCTCAAGCCTAATACTCCCATTTGAGGATGGTTAACTTGGATTTCATGAGTAACAAGGTGGGAAGGGCCCAAAAAATATCACTTGTCAAATGGAAATGGAATGTTCAAGAACATAGTTGGCTTGCCCCAGTGGTATCTGACTTCGAGTAGGGCAGAATCTCAAAACTTTCACAGTTATTGACAGACAACAAATGAACATGCCATCTACTCTGAATGGAGACACTATCTTCATCTTCCAAGGTTGTTTATACGTAAACATCATTGAAAAATAGTCAAAAACAAAAGCCATCAGTGACTATGCTCACAAGGCACCTAGAAATGCAAGCAACCCATACATAATTGCTGTCCAACAATATGCTGGCACTGGATAAACGTGGATGGCTACATTTCACTTGAGGGACAGTGAAGGAAAATGCTCCTGGTGAGCAGAACTTTGAGCAGTATACATGATGGTTTATCTTCCTTAGAAGGAAAAAACAGAGATTCAGATATATATTGATTCATGGGTACTGGCTAACAGTTTGACTGATGGTTAGGGACTTGGAAGGAAGATGGTTAGGAAAATGGTGTAAGAAGGTCTTGCGAGGAGCTATTTGGATAAACTTTTCTGAATGGACACATAATGAAGACATTTGTGTTCACTGTGAGTGCTCAACAAGGAGCAGAGTAAGATCTGAACAATCAGATAGACGAGATGAGTTGTTCTGCAGACATCAAGCAGCGTCTTTCCCTTGTATCTTATTCCATTTTGTGCTGCTGTAACAGAATACTAGAGAAACAGAATACCAGAGACTGGGTAATTTATAATTAAGTAAAATTTACTTGGCTCATGGTTCTGGAGGCTGGGAAGCCCCAGATCAAAGCACCGGCATCTGGTGAAGAATTTCTTGCTGCATTGTAACATGGTGGAAGATGTCACATGGGGAGAGACAGAGGAAAGTGGGCCAGACTCATCCTTTTATAAGGAACCTATCCTGTGATAATAAGCCCATTCCTGAGATAACAATGTTAATCCATTCGCAAGGGCAGAACCCTCATGACCTGATCACTTCTTGAAGGGCCCACTTCTCAATACTGTTGCATTGGAGATTAAGTTTCCAACACATAAACTTTTGGGGGCACATCCAATCCATAGAACCTGAGCTTCTGTGTCTTGGCCCAGTGGGTGCATAGCCAATGTGTCCATGACAGTAGGGATAAAAGTTATGTATGGGATCAAACAGGTTTGTTTCCAGGGCTGGTATCACTCTGGCACCTACTGAGTGCACCATTTTACAACTACAGATATGACACTAAGCTATTGGTGGCACTACTCCCACAGGGTCATCAGTTAGACATTCTAATGGCAGGTTGATTCTATTGGATTGCTTCCATCATTAAAATGACAGCACTTAGTTCTCACTAGACTAGAGATTTTTATCTTCCCTGCCTGCAAAGCTTTTGTCCAAACCATTATCCATAGGCTCATAGAGGTCTTATTCATCATCATAATATTCTACAACATTGAATATGATTAAGAAACTCATTTCATAACAAATCAAAGAAGGCAATAAGCTCATGCACATGAAATTTCTACCATGGTGCACACATTTTCATTTATCCATTGGCTGTTCATATATATGCGCTTGTAAAGTGTTTTTTGAAGTATTTTTCTCACTTTTTAATAGTGTTGATCATTTTTATTATTGATTTATAGGAATTTTTATATAGTATGAATGCATTTTAAAATAATTACTATAATAGCATATGCAACGATAATTGGTACTGCTTCCAAAAGAGATTAAATTAGAAATTTACTTATTTGAATCTGAGACTGAAATGATATGTATATTTTATACGAATTGGTGTATTAGTCCATTCTCACATTTCTATAAAAAATAGCTGAGACTAGAGCAATAGAATTGAGAAAAGGGTGAGAAAACTTGGGATAGATGGCAAAAAAGGCCACTTATTTCATAGCTTCTCCCAACAAGAGGTGGAGTATATTTCCCTTGCCTTTAAATCTGAGCCAAAATGATGACTTCCTTTGACCAATTAAATGTAGCAGAATTGAGATTATACAAGTTCCAATCCAAGGCTTCATGAGGCCTTGAGCTTCCTCTTTTGGAATTCTGAGGCCACTATAGGAAGAAGCTTGGGCTAGTCCACCAGATGATGAAAGGCACATTGCCCAGTGATGCCTCTCGCTCTGAACCACCAATGCCAGTAGCCAGACATCCAGCAAAGCCATCCTAGATCATCCTGCAGTGATCATTGAAGCCAGCCCAGATCAGATGGATCACTCAGCTGATCCATGGAGTCATGGACAAATCAATGTTTTTTTTTTTTTTTTTTTTTTTTTTGAGACGGAGTCTCACACTCTCTCCCATTCTGGAGTGCAGTGGCGCGATCTCTGCTCACTGCAAGCTCTGCCTCCCAGGTTCATGCCATTCTCCTGCCTCAGCCTCCCGAGTAGCTGGAACTACAGGTGCCGGCCCCATGCCCGGCTAGTTTTTTTTATTTTTAGTAGAGACGGGGTTTCACCGTGTTAGCCAGGATTGTCTCAATCTCCTGACCTCGTGATCCACCCGCCTCGGCCTCCCAAAGAGCTGGGATTACAGGCGTGAGCCACCGCGCCTGGCCAAATCAATGTTGTTTTAAGCTGTTATGTGATGAGGTGGTTTATGATGCTAGAAAAGCTAACTGACCCAGGGCCCTTTTTAACAAACTTAGTGAATTGTAGAGGAACTACGTGCCAACTGCAGACACACAAACATTGCAGCCATTCTGCAAATACGGAAGGCTGATAACCAGGCTTTTATACTCTAAGATTTTATTTAAAATGTATCCTGAAGTGGCCCATCTGCTTGAGAAGAGGTTATGGCAGACTTTTTGATGTGAATTTCAAGAACTATCAAACAGTAAAATGGCATATTTTAAAACTGAAGAAGACAAAATCGGCTGTGTCTGCTCAGGTAAATAATCTCAGCATTATAGAAGCATTATAGAAATTTCCTTTGTTGACTGTATCATAGCAATATTTAACTGAATGCTTAAATGTTTAACTTAATACTTAAAGATACATTGTAAATAGTCACTTGCCCAAGGCAATAAAATGTTGAGCCAGGAAAGCCTGTAGTCCCAGCTATTCGGGAGGCTGAGGCAGGAGAATGGCGTGAATCCAGGAGGCGGAGCTTGCAGTCAGCTGAGATCGCGCCACTACACTCCAGCCTGGGCGACAGAGCGAGACTCCGTCTCAAAAAAAAATCATTAAAAATGGTAGTTTTTTTCTCGTTTATTTTTATTTATTTATTTTTTTTGAGATGGAGTCTCGCTCTGTCACCCAGGCTAGAGTGCAGTGGCACGATCTTGACTCACTGCAAACTCCGCCTACCATTTCAAGTGATTCTCCTGCCTCAGCCTCCCCAGTAGCTGGGATTACAGGCGTGCGCCATCACGCCCGGCTAATTTTTGTATTTTTAGTAGAGACGGGGTTTCACCATGTTGGCCAAGCTGGTCTCAAACTCCTGACTTAGGGTGATCAGCCCACCTTGGCCTCCCAAAGTGCTGGTACTACACCACTCCCAGCCAGTAGTTTTATTTCAATTACCTTTGTGGGAAGAAGATTAATATTTTTTAAAGTGGAATTTTTTTCTTTACATTTGAGACATTGGAAACAGCTTCCTTAAAGGAAATCAAAATATCTAGAGTCCAAAGGCAACATTTTTTTATGTGCTGGTTTGCCCACTTGTTACGTGAGCTTGAACTAGTTCCTTTTAATTTCCTCACCTATTTAACAGGATTAGGTGAGGATTCAATAAGATAACGTTAATTAAAGGAGATGACACATTGTAAATGCTTAACCAGTATTTACTAGCACCCTGCAATTTTATAATTCTTAAACCTTGTTTTTGAGTATGTCTGGACCAAGAAAAAAAGATGGATAAATATCAGAGCATCATTAAATTGATGATCATAAATTAAAGAAGTAAAGCACCTGAGTTCACATTTCTTTATATTATTTTTGTCACTAATAGTATTCCATTATAATAACCAAAATGTGGCATTTTTGCAAAATTCTTTTTTCCGCAGTAATAATTATGTGTTTTATTGCTGTTCTTTAGATACAGTGCAATTACATGGCACTCTACATTTTTGAAGGGGCTGTAATATCCTATATGTTCCTTGACTGTGTCTTCAGCACTTAGATATATGTAGGCCATATCTTATTACTCCATATTTTTAAGCAGGAAAGTGAGAAGCTATTAAATTAAATGACCTACCCAAGATCACGCAATGATAGAAGAGTCTCAGTGATCTGCTTGATCCCTTGCTATTGGTACAATGCCTATTTATACATCAGCTGATATAGGTTCACAGTTGTGAATATGAGTGCCGTGTTTTGTTAGCCATTTTAATCTGCTTTTAAGTGGCACTTTTCTGCTTATTTTGGAACTCCTTTTGTTAAGGCTTCTTTAGACATAACTCAGAGACGACAGGTTTGGAGTTTGAACTCAAAATGGAAACACTGGGTGTGTAAAATTTATTTACTGTTAGCAAACCACAGCTTCCTGTTATTTGACCTTCTTTAAAATGGCTTTTTTTTTTAATGTAAGGAAAGTAATTGTAAACACTCTTGGACAATTGATAATTTCTTATATATTAGATAACTATGAAATAAACCAATTTTTAATGATCCAAGTGTAAATGAATCAAATACATATGGATACAATTTTCTTTAAAACACACATGGGTTTAAAAACAAAATAAAATTGCTCAGGGCCTAATACATCTGGAATTTTATTGAACCGAAAACATTTGAAAAGTAGATTGTGACCTTCAACAGCCTGTCACTGTGGCTCGATCCTAAACTTTTTTTTTTTAAATGTATCTGGTGGAACCTAGATCAAGAGTAAGTTGCTCTCAAGGTGAGGTTACGTGTACTGAAATGATGACTTCTCACCCAAAATGCACTTTGGACAGACCCACTCCAGCAGCTGAAATTTCACCATCAAAAGCACTTTTTTTTTTTTTTCTGAAGAAATTTATCACTTGGAATAAACAGATCCCTGCTAAAAAAGTGAATAATATCAGGAGAAAATAATAAAGCAGTTAATATTTAAGTAGCCCTTTATAATTAACAAACCCTTTACTACATAAGTGCTTGAATGCTATTTTTATATGTAGCTTATAAGATATATTCAAGTCTGGCATGTGAGGCTCAGAAAGGAAAGTTATTTGCCCAAGATGTTAGGGCTCAAGCCAGGACAAGAACCAAAAACTTCCATGACTAGGATTTCACTATGCCACACTTTCTCTTAGATAGCATGCATTTGTTTACCCTTGCCAACCCATTGGTTGGTTTAGCTTCTCAGCTTATTAGCTGCCACCTGGAAACACTTAGAATAAAGACCTTTGGGACATGCAAAAAACAACAGATGCTGGTAAGGCTGTGGAGAAAAGGGAATGCTTATGCACTATTGGTGGGAGTGTAAATTAGCCCAGCCACTGTGGAAAGCAGTCTGTAGCTTTCTCAAAGAACTTAAAACAGAGCTATCATTTTACCCAGTAATCCCACTAATGGGTATATATCCAAAGACAATAAATCATTCTACCAAAAAGACACATGCACTTACATGTTCATTGCAGCACTACTCACAATAGCAAAGACATGAAATCAACCTGGGTATCCATCAACAGTGGATTGAATAAAGAAGATGTGGTACATATACACCATGGAATACTTACACAGCTATAAAAAGAATAAAATCGTGTCATTTGCAGCAGTGTGGATGGAGTTGGAGGCCATAATAATAAGTAAATTAATGCAGAAATGGAAACCAAATATTGCATGTTCTCACTTATAAGTGGAAGCTAAGCATTGAGCACACATGGAAATAAATATGGGAATAATAGACACTGGGGACTGCTAGAGGGTGGAGGGAGGGGGTGGGTTAAAAAACTACCTATCGGAGGCCGGGCGCAGTGGCTCACGCCTGTAATCCCAGCACTTTGGGAGGCTGAGGCAGGTGGATCACGAGGTCAGGAGATGGAGACCATCCTGGCTAACACAGTGAAACCCCGTCTCTACTAAAAATACAAAAAATTAGCCGGGCGTGGTGGCGGGCGCCTGCAGTCCTGGCTACTCAGGAGGCTGAGGCAGGAGAATGGCATGAACCTGGGAGGCGGAGCTTGCAGTGAGCCAAGATAGCTCCACTGCAGTCTGGCCTGGGCGAAAGAGTGAGACTCCGTCTCAGAACAAAAAAAAAAAAAAAAAAAAAAACTACCTATCGGATACTATGCTCAGTACCAGGGTGATGAGATCCATACTCCAAATCCCAGCATCACACATTATTCCCACATAACAAATCTGCACATACATCTAAAATACAAGTTGAATTTTTTTAAAAGGGGATTATATGGAAAGAAAAGGATTCAAATACAATATCAATATTTTTTAAATGGGTGGCAGAAAAAAATATTCAAATCAAAAAGTGGGCAATGAGTGAAAGACTGAGGAGAGGTGGAAGAATGGGTGTTTTTTGAGATGTAGAGTTTGAACTCTTTTAGGATGTCCAAAAATGTCTCTTAGGTAGTTGGACCTCCTGCCTTATACACAGGATAAAATACTTAAAGTCATAAATAAGAAGAGTTACTGTTTTCCCATCAGTAAGCAAGTGTATTCACAGCAACATATATACATATAGGTATGCTGGCTGGAATCAGATCTTATAATGAAATTATTTAATAAAACCACATGTTTAATGTTTGGGGTTATTTTAAATTCACAGGACAGAGGCATCCTCAAACATCATATATGGGATTGGGGTAATGGGGTAATTATTCTAAGGATACATAGATTAATTAATACAAACATATTTATTAGAGGGTGTTTTAGATTTAAGTGTGCCACCTTTCTCCCACACATAAAAAAGTATGTTGAAGCATCTACCTCCAGTGTATCAGAATGGGACCTTCTTTGGAAGTAGAGTCTTTCAGAGGTAAGCAAACAAAAGTGAGGTCATTAGGGTGAGCCTTGACTTAGTATGGGTTAAATATTGATATTGTATAAGAATCCAAGGTCCTTATAAAAAGGTTATGCATGGAGGAAGATGATGTGAAGATGCAGAGGGAGAAAACAGCTCTGTGACTGGAGCAATGCAGCTACAGGCCAAGGAACACCAGGGACTGCTGGCTAATACCAGAAGCTGGAAGAGGCAAGCAAGGATGCTCCCCTAGAGCTGTTAGAGAGAGCATGGCTTTGCTGAAGCCTTGGTTTGGAGCTTCAAGCCTCCAGAACCATAGGTCAGTAAATTTCTGTTCCTTTTCAGGCCACCCCTGAATTCTTAAGAAACTAATGCAGAGAGACACTGTGTTTCTGGGGCATGGTGAGATGAAAGAGAAGAGTAGATGAATCTGGAGAAATGGGTATTGTAAAATAGAAAGGCAGTAATGGAGACAGGCTCTGACAGCAATTGAAAGTCCAGTCCTGCCTACCAGAAACAAATCGGGCCCACGGGTTCTTGATGGGCCTCAGAAGCAGGAGTTCAAAGATCTTCAGTGAGTTCTCAGCATTCGTGTATTAGTTCTATTTCCCACCTCTGCCCACCTTCAGTGGCCCACTGGCTCCCCTGCCTTCTGCAGAAGTTCCACTTCTTCTTAGATTTTTCTTCTATCTCACTGAAGACTGTACCTGGTCCTTACTGATCACCACTTTAGCTCATTGCTTCTTCATGCGTCTTTTAAGCCTCAGATCCTATTCGTAATTTCCTGTTTTTCTCTTTATTTCACAACTATTTTGCAAGAGTGATATAATGATTGGACTAGCATCCCTCTTCAGCTAGTTTTTTTTTCTGTAGTCCTTGGAAAATGGATACCATCGATATGTAGTATTATAGTATATACTAAACACCTGTGAAGCTCCTTATCAAACTGGGCTGGGCCATGTATTAAGCACAAGGATCTCCTTCCTCCAAATTAAAGGCAGGCCAATAGGCTTAAGCAATATGTACCATGACTCATCTCTCTTGATTTGAGGGTTTACCCTGAAAAGTCAAAGGGATGCCTTTTCCTATGTGTGCATCCTCTTGTATATATCTGAAGAATGAGACAAAGGAGAGAAGCAAGGGAAAAACAAGATTAAAAATCATGTTTAATAGAACACTCATGTGGATGAAAGAACTTTTAGCCTTTCTTAAGCACTATGGACATAAATAAGAGCTTGTGTTTGTGGCAGAGTGAGCTGAGAGAAGGAGTGCTGGGGCTAATGTGTGCTACTAATATACCTTCCATTTCATTCTTTTTGGGATAGCTTCTCTCTCTCTATCTCTCTCATCTTTTTTGTTCTGCAACATGCTCCACAAATATTATGTATTATTATAGAAAGATGATCAAGCATTGATCTACGTGCATTTCACATTCTATTTTCACAGAATTGATCCTTGTTTATCCAAGGGCACTCATTGCCTTAGAGAAGATGAGATTTATTTAAACAGAAATTTAAATTGAAATAAAAAATAATTATTAAGCTTTGATTTGCGAAAGAGGTGTTTGGAGACATTTCTGGGGCATCAGCCATTAGAGACAAATTTTTTTTAGATAAAATAACAATTTTTTAAAATAAAAAAGGCCTAGAAGTAACAAAGCAAAGAAGCAGAGATAATAAGTTTCACCTGGAAGTTGTAGGTTACATGAAGAGCTGGACCATCCTGGCTGGAAAAGGCGGCTGGATTTGCCTGTAACAGCCAGAGTGGGGAGCGGAAAGGGCAGGAGAAGGAAAGCCAGTGGAATCTTCTTGATATGCAAAAAACATCAAGGTCATGCTCAGCCTCCAAATAAGTGAAAAGTGTCCTTTAACAGCACCCAGCACTCTATTACTCTCTTTGCCACCTACTGATGCCATCCTACGGACAGCTGCCAGCAAATTCCCTACAGACCATCAAGCTGAAATTATGTGCATCTGTTTTATATGACTCCCGAGTCCCTCTTCAATACCCCTCCTCACTGGCCCAGCTGACTTGTAAGCTCCTTGAAACAGAAAGGCTATTGGGAATGGTGTGAAAAACAAAGCTCCCTAACCTTGGAGCTGGAATCCAAGCTCTGTCTATGAGCCAGCACACGAGGTACTGTTGCAGGGTGTCTCCTATATTTTCATTGTTATCACAAATTTCATTATGCTATGCAGTCCCAATGCACTTATCAGACTTTTATTTAATATGTACCAATATGAGAGAAATCACTCAACACCAGTAGCATTAAATCCATTAAATATACTGTCAAAATTTAAAATTAGACACGACAAACTCTGTTCTCTTGCCAATTCAATCTTTAGTTCCAGAGATAAACTTTTGAGTATGTACAAGACTATCTTTTCTCTCCCATATTTTTCACTTAGGTTTCTCAGTTCCACCTGAGGTCTCATGGGGTCGCAGGTAAGTAAGTGCTCATTTGACAAACATGGCCTGAAAATGACCACTAGACCAAGGTACTCCTGTAGCATATTTGGTTTCAGGTTACTTTAAATCCAGGTCCCTCACATGTCTCCTCTTTCCCAAGTCCCAACAAGTTTTGATACAGAATAATATTCTAGCATTTGTAAGCATTGTTTTTTTAAAAGTATAGAAGCCACAACAAATCCTAGAAACAAATATGACTAGTGTATAATGTGCAATAGAAGCACCAATTATTTTGGCAGCAGCTTCCCCAAAACCTAGTATTGCCCAAACCCAATACCTGACTTGCAATTTTCATATTTGCTGTTCTGAACGATGAGCTCAAGAAAATATGCTGAACCCTTGGCATAAGCAAATGTTTACTGTATCAGGCAGAACTGGCAGACAATGTAAATGTTCACCTTGTAGGGGAAAATTTGTGCTTGAATGTAAACCTATGCATTGTCTAGTCCCAAAATGTCTCCCTTCAGATGAGCTGACTCCGTCTATGGAAGTGATTTTATAACACTGTAACTTATAATTGGTAGCCATGCAAATTATTCCTGTGCATAGACACGCAAATTCTGTTCTGTCTGGTGGAAGTTCAATTGAGTTCCCTCCTCTCTGTGGAAGAAGCTAGTTTTGCCTCTATTTACATGTTCACTTCAGCCAGCATTTCTTTACTTCATATAACTGTGTTCTTTTTTTGATCTCTCCTTTGAAGTGGTTATAACACCTGCCTGGTTCCCTCATTGGTTAATAACCTAAATAAAATCTTTAACACATCTTCATTTTATGTTTTATATAAAACTTCACATGCTTATCATGCTGGTCCATGCATGATAGCAACATTGAAATATCACTTACCATAGATTAGTTTCGTTCCAAGCATTTTTATATATACTAACTTAGTTAAGTCTCACAAATCTCCAATAAGTAGGCACTACAATGATTCCCATTTTACAGGTGAGGAAACTGAGACACAGAGAGATTACATGTCATTTCTAGGATCACACAGTCAGTAAGTGCCAAAGACAGATTTGAAACCCAACTTGACAGTTTCAAGAGCTGATGGTTTTAATTCTTCTCTGTCTCATACTAGGAGTCTAGAAACCATCACTTTGTAGCTTAAAATTAAGGACATTATGTTTCCATATTTGTTTGTGTGTGCAGAAGAGGGTCTACTAAATGGGCAAATTCTGCCCTTTCTCAGCAAATGACTTCTAAAACATTCCAGTTTTCTTGAAAACATTAGAATTAACAATGGTGGTTTCTCTAGTTTTCAGTTCTTTACTGGGGCTCTTTTCCTACTTAATGTTTATTAAATAAATTACTATGTCTTAATATTTTCTCTTTGACCTTGCCTTCCTGGCACTAGAGTACTGAGCTGGATGTTGGCTATGACTGGGCAGATAATTTCTACTGTTACTTTTAAGCAAGGTGACATATATATCACCTTGTGTGTGTGTATATATATATGGAACTTCTCTAAATAAGATTTTTGATCTTGGTTTTCCTAGAATCCATGAATCTTATGTACCCTATAAAACCTCATTTCAGATTAATCTAAACATCATTCTCTGCTCCTACAACTAAATTTCTGAACACTGATTGGAAAAACCATTTGCTTGGCTGCAAAATGTTACTAAGAATTTAAACTACTCCAGCCATGTTAGAATCCAAGGCTTTTTTAAGCCCATGCTATTGCTGTTACTTTCAAAGCGTGGTTTCAGTCATGATAATGAGAATAGCCCATGGGGTCCTCCAAAAACGCTCACTTTTGCTTAGTTTTTGAATTGTCCGGTCAATTGCTAGCCTTCACTACTCTAATAACAGCACAACTTTCCCTTTCACACTGTCCCTTTCCTTGTAGCCACAGGAAAGAAACTTGGTTTCTTCTAGAGTAAAAGCCAGCATAGGATGAAGAATTGGATAAAGGACAAAACAAGAATTTTGGAGCATGTTTGTATATTGTGTATATTTGTCCTTTATCAGATATGCTATTTGCAAATATTTTTCCCCATTCTGTAAGTTGCCTTTTTACTCACTTGATAATGTCCTCTGATGTACACAATTTTTAATTTTGATTTTTTCATGTCTTATTATAAAATTTTTGCCGAATCCAATGTTGTGAAGATTTACCAGTATGTTTTATTCTAAGAGTTTCAGAGTTTTGGTCCCAAATTTTGGCCTTTGATCCATTTTGAGTTATTTTTTTGTTATATAGTAAAAATGGTTCAATTTAATTATTTTCTATGTGGATATCCAGTTTTCCCAAAACCGTTTGTTGAAAAGACTGTCCTTTCCCCCATTGAATGGTCTTGGCACACTTGTTGAAAACCAATTGACCACTTGAGCTCATTTTTTAAAAAGAGTTTACAGCTTCTGAGAAGAATAGAGATCTTTTTTTAAAAAAAAAAAAAATTACGTGCCTAAAAGGATTGAATCCACAGTGTTAGTTATACAGAAGTGGTATGTACCCAGACAGACCCTGGATCTAATTTTTGGGATCAAGATTTTAAAGCTATGAATTGAGCTTTCATAGTTTTAAAAATGTTAGTATGCATTAGTGTACTCAGGCTGTCATAACACAATGCCATAGACTGGGTGGCTTAAACAGCAGAAATCAATTTTTGCAGAGTTCTGGATATTGGAAGTCCAAGATCAAAGTGCCAGCATCTGGTGAGGGCTCTCTCCTTGGGATGCAAGTGGTCACTTTACTATGGTATCCTCACCAGCAGAGCGAGAGAGCAAGCAAGCTCTGATGTCTCATCCTCTTATTATCTAGGCACCAGCCTTATAGGATTAGGGCTTACCCTATTACCTCATTTGACCTTAATTACCTCCTCATAGGTTCTGTCTCCAGACACAATCACATTGGGGGTTAGGGATTCAACATCTACGTTTCAGGAGGACACAGGCATTCAGTTTATAACCAATAAACAAAGTAGAGAGTTCATCCCTTTGGGTCTTCATGCTAGCTTGTACAAAAGAAGGAGGAACAGTTTTTCCCAGTGTTATGAAATACAGTGTCAGATACCTTAGAACCACAAAAACTTAGTGCTGGAAGGGGCCACAGAGATGATCCAGTGTACTCATCCCATTGAACTGGGTGAGGAAACTACACCTGAGAGGTGATGGACTTTGTACAATACCAGGTCATGCAGCCAATAAGGCAGACTTGTTTTGAACCAGTTTTGTAACTCTAAATTTATTGCTCTTTCCAGACTGAAAACATTTAAACTTTGACATCCTCTTTTTTGCCTTGTTAGAAATCTCGTGAAATTCTCTTTGCCCTAATGGCATGTAACATGTTCAGGTGGGAAGAAGGAGTCTTTGTGTTTCATGAAATCATTATGTTTTTTACATGAGTGTTTCTCACAGATAGAATGGGAGCAGTCTGGTCAATTTATCTTCTTTCTTGTTGGCAAGAGTTTCAGACTCTTGGCTTCCAACTGCATGTAGACAGGTATCAGAGCTGCTATCATAATCAAGAAAAAAATGTATTTGAATGTTGCCAGTGCAAAGAAGTGGTGGAGAACATTTTATTTCATGAAAACTTGAAAAGTCATTTTTTAAAAATGCTGAGATGCTGGAGTGTTCATTCATTCTGTTAAATAAAAGCACATCTTTACTTATTAGCTGGAAGGCTTGAGATCTGCTAAGGTTTTGTGTCTAGCAGTAATGTGGAGGAAGGTGTTCAAGTCTAGTCAGTTTCCTCCATGGGCACGTTTTGGGGTCCTGAGCAGATACAGAAAGTAATAGGGTTTTAATACCATATTATTATGGAACCCGTTTGACAAAGCAAATGAAGGATGTATTTCTCAGTATTTCATCTTCATGTCTACTGAAAATATATAGATAAATATTCTAGCTAAGACTCTACTCATTTTGAGGCAATTTCATGAGCCCTCTGTTAGCTGGTGTAGATGAGATTGTCTGTTTTTCCTTGACATTCAACAATTCCACTCTTTTAATCTTTCTGGCATGCAACAATTCTGAATCTCTGCAGCCAGGCTATGTATGGCTGATGTCATTCCCACACATGGGTGAAGTCCACTCTGCATACATTATGGAAAGCAGCTCGTGTTAGTATTTAAATGCGACTTGTCTCCCTGCCAAGGGAAGTGCAGGGCCTCTAATAAGCCCCATGTGTGGGGGAAACTTGTTTGGAAGTTTGGAATTTGCCAGTTTCTGTAGAGGAATGTCCTATGAAAATACAGTTCTGTATTGGTCACCATGGCATCACCTTGTCACAGTTCAACTGCATTTGAGGGTTTAATATTATTTGAGGAATGTCTTCTTTTTTTACATTCATATAATATTGTACCCTACTAGAAAGGCAGTGAGCAGCTCATCTTAGTTTACTAAGGATCACAGCCTTAGAACCCCTCTGGGCCTCAGCTTCTTCACCTAAATCCTGCAGGACTTTTAGCTCTGATGCTTTACGGTTTGCTAGAAATCAAGTGCTCCCACTACTTGTTAATCTTTACTTTAAAATTTTTCAACTCTTACTTGCTTACTCTGCCTCATCCACCTTCAGCTCCTGATAAACGATGCCCATCTCTTCTTTTACTACTTTTCCTTTGAATTTCTTCCTGTCTATGGAGAAGGCCATTGCACCTGGCTGATGGTTCCATTAATGATGCACATTCCCTCTTCTCTGAGCCCCATTACTCTTTGGAATTCATGACTTCTATTATACATTCTGAAGAAGCCCCTTTCAGGTCACAAATGACCATGCTCAGTCTACAAGTTTTCCAGGGGAAAACCAAGCAGGCTATAAAATCCCCCTTCCTCACCACCACAGGTTGGCAAAGATCTTATATAACAGACAGAGAGAGGCATAAAGCTAATGCAGCATAGCACAGATGGTCTGAAGTCAATTCCAGACAATACAGTGATGGAGGTATTTTGCAGAAAGCACACACTGGAAGAAAGCAAACCTCTAGATTATAATGTTTCACTATTTTTCTAAAGAGGAAGGATTTAAGTTAATATTAGCACCACACATATTATTTGCTATTTGTTGTAGATACATTTATTATTAAATTGCCAATTTAGTAAACATGCTGCATATTTAAGTTTAGGAATTCCCAATTAATCTTAGTTTCTTAAAAAAATTATAGATTAGAAATTTGTTTTTAATATCAATGGTTAAGTCTTACTCAGAAGTTATTAAGATCCAGGGACCATACTAACTAAGTGCCTCATATTTCTTGGAGGTAATGATTAAAGAATAGGGAAAAGTAAAAATAACCCTATTCTTCTAGTTTTGTCAATGGCCATGACCACTAAGCCACCAGAGCACATAGAAACATGAGGACATTTTGAAGAAAGATGATGAATTCTGTTTTGAGCATTGTATTAGTTTGTTTTCACACTGCTATAAAGAACTTCCTGAGACTGGGTAATTTATAAAGAAAAGAGGTTTAATTGACTCACAGTTCCAAATGGCTGGGGAGGCCTTTGGACACTTACAATCATGACAGAAGGCAAAGGGGGAAACAAGGCATGTCTTACACGGTGGCAGGAGAGAGAGAGAAATTGCCACACACTTTTAAACCATCAGATCTTGTGAAAACTCACTATCATGAGAACGGCATGGGGGAAACCGCCCCAGTGATCCAATCACCTCCCACCAGGTCCCTTGCTCACATGTGGGGATTATAATTAGGGATGAGATTTGGGTGGGGACACAGAACCAAACTGTATCAAGCATATTGAGATTGAGGTCTTGATGGTACAAAGAGATGGAGATATCTAGATGGTTATCATAGTCTGAAACTTGAAGAAGAGGCTAAGGCTATACATTTGAAAGCGATTCACATACAAACATAAATTAGCTGAAAATTGGGATTAGGGTAGGTCATTCAGAGCAGGCCTGATGGAAAATAAAATGAAGAAAATCTAAGATGGAACCCCAAAGAAAGCAACATTTAAGAAGAGTCTGTGTCACTTCCAAGATGGCCGAATAGGAACAGCTCTGGTCTGCAGCTCCCAGTGAGATTGATGCAGAACATGGGTGACTTCTGCATTTCCAACTGAGGTACCTGGTTCATCTCACTGGGACTGGTTGGACAGTGGGTGCTGCTCATGGAGGGCGAGCCAAAGCAGGGTGGGGCATCGCCTCACCCGGGAAGCACCAAGGGTCCAAGGATTCCATTGCCTAGCCAAGGGAAGCTGTGACAGACTGTACCTGGAAAAATGGTAAACTCCCACCCAAATACTGCCCTTTTTGACAGTTTTAGCAAGTGGCAGACCAGAAGATTCCCTCCTGTGCCTGGCTCAGCGGGTCCCATGCCCATGGAGCCTTGCTCACTGCTAGTGCAGCAGTCTGAGATTGACCTGCAAGGCTGCAGCCTGGTGGGGGGAGGGGTGTTCACCATTGCTGAGGCTTGAGTAGGTAAACAAAACGGCCAGGAAGCTCAAACTGGGTGGAGCCCACTGCAGCTCAGCAAGACCTACTGCCTCTATAGACTCCACCTCTGTGGGCAGAGCATAGCTGAACAAAAGGCAGCAGACAACTTCTGCAGTCTTAAACGTCCCTGTTTGACAGCTCTGAAGACAGCAGTTGTTCTCCCAGCACAGCAGTCAAGCTGTCAGAATGAAAAGACTGTCTCCTCAGGTGAGTCCCTGACTCCTTGTTGCCTGACTGGGAGATACCTCCCAGTAGGGGCTGACAGACACCTCATACAGGCAGGTGCCCCTCTGGGGCAAAGCTTCCAGAGGAAGGATCAGGAAGCAATATTTGCTGTTCTGCAATATTTGCTGTTCTATAGCCTCCACTGGTGATACCCAGGCAAACAGGGTCTGGAGTGGACCTCCAGCAAACTCCAACAGACCTGCAGCTGAGGTGCCTGACTGTTAGAAGGAAAATTAACAAACAGAAAGGAATGGGCATCAACATCAACAAAAATGACATCCACACCAAAACCCCATCTGTAGGTCACCAACATCAATGACCAAAGGTAGATAAAAACAAAAAGATAGGGAGAAATGAGAGCAGAAAAGCTGAAAATTCCAAAAACGAGAGTGCCTTGTCTCCTCCAAAGGACTGCAGCTCCTCACCAGCAACAGAGCAAAACTGGACAGAGAATGACTTTGACGAGTTGACAGAAGTAGGCTTCAGAAGGTCAGTAATAACAAACTTTCTGAGCTAAAGGAGCATGTTTTAACCCATCATAAGGAAGCTAAAAACCTTGAAAAAAGGTTAGACGAATGGCTAACTAGAATAAACAGTGTAGAGAAGACCTTAAATGACCTGATGGAGCTGAAAACCACAGCACGAGAACTTGGTGACGCATGCACAAACTTCAGTAGCTGATTTGATCAAGTGGAAGAAAGGATATCAGTGATTGAAGATCAAATTAATGAAATAAAGTGAGAAGACAAGATTAGAGAAAAAAGGGAAAAAAGAAACGAACAAAACCTCCAAGAAATATGTGAAAAGACCAAATCTACATTTGATTGGTGTACCTGAAAGTGATGGGGAGAATGGAACCAAGTTGGAAAACACTCTTCAGGATATTACCCAGGAGAACTCCCCCAACCTAGCAAGGCAGGCCAACATTCAAATTCAGGAAATACAGAGAACACCACAAAGATACTCCTCGAGAAGACCAACCCCAAGACAAATAATCGTCAGATTCACCAAGGTTGAAATGAAGGAAAAAATGTTAAGGGCAGCCAGAGAGATAGGTCAGGTTACCCACAAAGTGAAGCCCATCAGAATAACAGTGGATCTATCTGCAGAAACCCTACAAGCCAGAAGAGAGTGGGGGCCAATATTCAACATCCTTAAAGAAAAGAATTTTCAACCCAGAATTTCATATCCAGCCAAACTAAACTTCATAAGTGAAGGAGAAATACAATCATTTACAGACAAGCAAATGCTGAGAGATTTTGTTACCACCAGTCCTGCCTTACAAAAGCTCCTGAAGGAAGCACCAAACATGGAAAGGAACAACCAGTACCATCCACTTGCAAAAACATGCCAAATTGTAAAGACCATTGATGCTATGAAGAAACTGCATCAAATAATGGGCAAAATAACCAGATAACATCATAATGACATGATCAAATTAACATATAACAATATTAACCTTAAATGTAAATGGGCTAAATGCCCCAATTAGAAGACACAGACTGGCAAATTGGATAAAGAGTCAAGACCCATCAGTGTGCTGTATTCAGGAGACCCATCTCACCTGCAGAGACACACATAGGCTCAAAATAAAGGGATGGAGGAAGATCTACCAAGCAAATGGAAAGCAAAAAAAAAGCAGGGGTTGCAATCCTAGTCTCTGATAAAACAGACTTTAAACCAACAAAGATCAAAAGAGACAAAGAAGGCCATTACATAATGACAAAGGGATCAATTCAACAAGAAGAGCTAACTATCCTAAATATATATGCACGCAATGCAGGAGCACCCAGATTCATAAAGCAAGTCCTTATGGACCTACAAAGAGACTTAGACTCCCACACAATAATAATGGGAGACTTTAACACCCCACTGTCAATATTAGACAGATCAATGAGACAGAAGGTTAACAAGGATATCCAGGATTTGAACTCAGCTCTGCACCAAGCAGACCTAATAGACATCTACAGAACTCTCCACCATAAATTGACAGAAAAAACATTCTAATTGGCACCACATCACACTTATTCTAAAATTGACCACATAATTGGAAGTAAAACACTCCTCAGCAAATGTCAAAGAACAGAAATCACAACAAACTGTCTCTCAGATCACAGTGCAATCAAATTAGAGGTCAGGATTAAGAAACTCACTCAAAACCACACAACTACATGGAAACTGAACAACCTGCTCCTGAATGACTACTGGGTAAATAACGAAATGAAGGCAGAAATAAAGATGTTCTTTGAAACCAATGAGAACAAAGACACAACGTACCGGAATCTCTGGGACACATTTAAAGCAGTGTGTAGAGGGAAATTTATAGCACTAAATGCCCTCAAGATAAAGCAAGAAATATCTAAAATTGACACCCTTAACATCACAATTAAAAGAACTGGAGAAGCAGAGCAAACACATTCAAAAGCTAGCAGAAGGCAAGAAATAACTAAGATCAGAGCAGAACTGAAGAAGATAGAGACACAAAAAAGCCCTTCAAAAAATCAATGAATCCAGGAGGTGTTTTTTTGAAAAGATCAACAAAATAGATAGACCACTAGCAAGACTAACAAAGAAGAAACAAGAGAAGAATCAAATAGATGCAATAAAAATGATAAAGGGGATATCACCACTGATCTCACAGAAATACAAACTACCATCAGAGAATACTATAAACACCTATATGCAAATAAACTAGAAAATCTAGAAGAAATGGATAAATTCCTCGACACATACACCCTCCCAAGACTAAACCAGGAAGAAGTTGAATCTCTGAATAGACCAATAACAGGCTCTGAAATTGAGGCAATAATTAATATCCTACCACCCCAAAAAAAGTCCAGGACCAGACAGATTCACAGCCGAATTCTACCAGAGGTACAAGAGGAGCTGTTACCATTCCTTCTGAAACTATTCCAATAAATAGAAAAAGTGGGAATCCTCCCTAACTCATTTTATGAGGCCAGCATCATCCCGATACCAAAGCCTGGCAGAGACACAACAAAAAAAGAGAATTTTAAACCAATATCCCTGATGAACATTGATGCAAAAATCCTCAATAAAATACTGGCAAACTGAATCCAGCAGCATATCAAAAAGCTTATCCACCACGATCAAGTCAGCTTCATCCCTGGGATGCAAGCCTGGTTCAACATATACAAATCAATAAATGTAATCCATCACATAAACAGAACCAACGAAAAAAACCACATGATTATCTGAATAGATGCAGAAAAGGCCTTCGACAAAATTCAACAGCCCTTCATGCTAAAAACTCTCAATAAACTAGGTATTGATGGAACGTTTCTCAAAATAATAAGAGCTATTCATGACAAACCCACAGCCAATATCATACTGAATGGGCAAAAACTTTAAGCATTCCCTTTAAAAACTGGCACAAGACAAGGATGCCCTTTCTCACTACTCCTATTCAACATATTGTTGGAAGTTCTGGCCAGGGCAATCAGGCAGGAGAAAGAAATAAAGGGTATTCAATTAGGAAAAGAGGAAGTCAAATTGTCCCTGTTCGCAGATGACATGATTGTGTATTTAGAAAACCCCATCGTCTCAGCCTAAAATCTCCTGAAGCTTATAAGCAACTTCAGCAAAGTCTTAGGATACAAAATCAATGTGCAAAAATCACAAGCATTCCTATACACAAATAACAGACAAACGAAGAGCCAAATCATGAATGAACTCCCATTCACAATTGCTACAAAGAGAATAAAATAGCTAGGAATCCAACTTACAAGGGATGAGAAGGAACTCTTCAAGGAGAACTACAAACCACAGCTCAACAAAATAAAAGAGGACACAAATAAATGGAAGAACATTCCATGCTCATGGATAGGAAGAATCAATATATGAAAATGGCCATACTGTCCAAGGTAATTTATAGATTCAATGCCATCCCCATCAATGACTTTCTTCACAGAATTGGAAAAAACTACTCTAAAGTTCATATGGAACCAAAAAAGAGCCCCCATTGCCAAGACAATCCTAAGCCAAAAGAACAAAGCTGCAGGCATCACGCTACCTGACTTCAAACTATACTAAAAGGCTGTGGTAACAAAAGCAACATGGTACTGGTACCAAAACAGATAGATAGACCAATGGAACAGAACAGAGACCTCGGAAATAATACCACACATCTACAACCATCTGATCTTTGACAAACCTGACAAAAACAAGAAATGGGGAAAGGATTCCCTATTTAATAAATGGTGCTGGGAAAACTGGCTAGCCAAATGTAGAAAGTTGAAACTGGATCCCTTCCTTACACCTTATACAGAAGTTAACTCAAGATGAATTAAAGACTTTAATGTAAGACCTAAAACCATAAAAACCCTAGAAGAAAACCTAGGCAGTATCATTCAGGACATAGTCATGGGCAAAGACTTCATGACTAAAACACTAAAAGCAATGGCAACAAAAGCCAAAATTGACAAATGGGATCTAATTAAACTAAAGAGCTTCTGCACAGCAAAAGAAACTACCATCAGAGTGAACAGGCAACCTACAGAATGGGAGAAAATTTTTGCAATCTACCCATCTGACAAAGGGCTAATATCCAGAATCTACAAAGAACTTACACAAATTTACAAGAAACAAAGAAACCCATCAAAAAGTGGTTGAAGGATATGAACAGACACTTCTTAATAGAAAACATTTATGCAGCCAACGGACACATGAAAAAATGCTCATCATCACTGGTCATCAGAGAAATGCAAATCAAAACCACAATGAGATACCATTTCACGCCAGTTAGAATGGCGATTATTAAAAAGTCAGGAAACAACCGATGCTGGAGAGGAGGTTGAGAAATAGGAATGCTTTTACACTGTTGATGGGAGTGTAAATTAGTTCAACCATTGTGGAAGACAGTGTGGCAATTCCTCCAGGATCTAGAACTAGAAATACCATTTGACCCAGCAATCCCATTACTGGGTATATATCCAAAGGATTATAAATCATGTTACTATCAAGACACATGCATACGTATGTTTATTGCGTCACTATTCACAATAGCAAAGACTTGGAACCAACCCAAATGTCCATCAATGATTGACTGGATTAAGAGAATGTGGCATATATACACCATTGAATACTATGCAGCCATAAAAAAGGATGACTTCAGGTCCTTTGCAGGGCTATGGATGAAGCTGGAAACCATCATTCTCAGCAAACTTTCACAAGGACAGAAAACTAAACCCCGCATGTTCTCACTCACAGGTGGGAGTTGAACAATGAGAACATGTGGACACAGGGTGGGGAACATCACACATTGGGGCCTGTTAGGGGGCGGGAGGCTGGGGGTGGGATAGCATTAGGATAAATACCTAATGTAAATGACGAGTTGATGGGTGCAGCAAACAAACATGGCACATGTATAACTATGTAACAAACTTCACATTGTGCAGACGTACCCTAGAACTTAAAGTATAGTAATAATAAAAAAGAAAAGTCTGTGAAGGAGGCAAGGAGAACTAGCTGAGAGAGATACCTAGAGAAACGAATATTCTGTCATGTACTCA
This sequence comes from Hylobates moloch, assembly GCF_009828535.3. NCBI lineage: Eukaryota > Metazoa > Chordata > Mammalia > Primates > Hylobatidae > Hylobates > Hylobates moloch. The sequence goes on from NW_026652292.1 coordinate 14,264,910, forward strand.
AGAGAGGGGGAAAGGTTCTGCTATGTAATGTCCTTTGGAATGGTCCCAAAACCAAATCTGCTGGTATTTTGAATTGGGCTATTGGGTTACTCCAGTGAGAACACTTTTAGCAAAGAAGAAGATTCCGTTTCACAAGTGGTTTAGGGATGAATGAGGAGTAATGAGAGGGACATAGGAAATGAGAACACTGTTAAGAACATTTGGATGCAAAGTAACGTCTGAATGATAGCTAGAGAAACAAGGGACAGATTTTATTTTTAAGAAAAGAGAAACTTTGAGTATTTGTGGATTGAGGCAAATTTTTCATTCGATGATAACCAGATCTAGGATGTGGTAAGTGATAGAATGTACAGTGAGGGATGGTTGAAATTAAAGATACAAGGCTAGATTTCTAGATGCACATGCTACTTGGTATTGCTATTCAGGATTAGAAAGAGAGGAAGATGGTAGATATGGTCTTAAACTCTCCAATGTATAAATGGAATTGACCAGGGGGTCAGTGGGTAACAGTGATAAAGAAGCACAGAGCATAATTTTAGCTGGAGGGCGTGAGCATCAGAGAAATAGGAGCTCCTGAATGAAGGTGTACAGATAAGAATATGGAAGAGACCAAAGACTGGAAAAGAAATGACAACCCCAACTCCTGCCTCCATCTTTTGTGCAGACTGGTCCCTGTCCATTAGGGAAGAATCACAGGAACATTTCATTCATCATCGAATTATTTGGAATTCACTTATAAAGCATTTTCAGGTTTACAGAAAAAACAATCACAATATCACAATTTGCTTTGGGACAGCTTAAACTGAAAACTTTCTGTCTTGTGGACCAAAGCAAGTATTTTTGATTTTCTAGTCACTCATTCGGAATAAGAAAAACATGAATGGTCTACATTTCTAATTAAGGCTCTGAGAATGTCTACTGTACATTTTATTTTCCCTGGAACCTTTCTGACAAGGTTAAGAGAGGCTGTGGTAATTGCCAGCACATTGCAGATTCCATTTGGTTTGAGGGGAGAATTTTAAAACCCAAGCTCAGCAGGCCAAACCTCACAAAACGTTTAAATTTTGAAATAAAGGCCCAGGCCTGCAGTCATCTCATTAATACCCGTGGACTCTGCTTGTGTATGTATCTCAGCGACAAGCCCTATGCAATCAAGTATAAGCTTCTACCAGTAACCTTTGTGTCTGGATATTTTACTTGAGGGGAAAAATAATAAGAGGCTGCTGGTTTTAGAAAAGTCAATAAAGCAGGTACTTCCAAAGGAAAAACTGATGGTGAACTTGTGAGGCACAGGGCCATTCTTGGAACTGACATGTCCCCAGGGTTACAGGACAAAACAGCTCAGGAGAGAGAATTCTCCCATGGTAATTTTGCATGAATTACACGGCACCTTAAGTGTTTCTAGGACACCCAAGAAAAAGAATTATTCATGCCTCTTTGATCATTTCAGCCTAACAGCATAAACCAGTATAAAAGAAGGGCTGCAGTGCAATGCTGTTGGGCCTGCAATGATTTACAGAGCATTTTTTCCCTCAAGAGACTCTCTAAGGGGAGTTGGGGATGGGGAAAGTTGCTGCAGGTTAATTGTGAAGCGGTTCCAAGAATCAGAATTGGCATACAGGCAGAGGGTGTTAAAGGAGACAAAGTGTAGATGGGGAGATGCCTGGGCTAGGGAGGGGGAAAAGAGGAGAGGACGGTATAAAAGCCAGGATGTTGCAAAGGGTTTGCTTAGCTGCCAGGAGCTCTGAGAGAAAACGGTGCATTACCAAGGTAGAAAATCACTTAGCTACTTAGAGCAAAGAAAGCATGCAACTCAAAACCGAAAGGAGTTTTGCTGATGGAGGTATGAAGCCAACCCTGGTTCCCAGTCAAAGTGTCATTGTGCGTGGTGAATAAACATGAAGTCTTTTTGTGTGAATTGCTGACTTTATCATTGCTTTTAGCAAATCCGTCTTTGTGTTTTGACTCTTTCACTTTCTGTTTAAGCCTCTTTTACTAATACCTGATGTTCAATAGACTAGCCTGTCAAATAATATGTGCAGAGATTATCTATTCTTTGGAATGGTCCACAACTATTTTAGATTTCTAAGAACTGTCTTTTAGATGATATTTTGAGTGTTTCCAAAATAATTTTCTTTCTCTGTAAAACTGTAAAAGGTACTAAAAATAAAGCATGTGAGAATCAATTACACTGAGAACCACATCAAACAGCTTCTGTTTGGACAACTCTTTAGAGAAAGCGGGGAAAAAAGGAATTTTCGTAGACATTCATTAATATTCATAGAACAAAAAAGTATAAATTTTTCATGCACATTTTTCCTGGAAAAATACTATGGTAGCAAAACAGGGAATTTCTACCCCATGTTTGACTTTTCAAAAACAAAATCAAATAAAAAGGTGACACCTGTGAGCTTCTGCCTACTTGCTTTGTTCAGGTTTTTCCCCCTGAAATATCCTCTCCTCCCTTTTATATTTTTTTGTTTTATTATTATTATTATTATTATTATTATTATTATTATTATACTTTAAGTTTTAGGGTACATGTGCACAATATGCAGGTTTGTTACATATGTATCTATGTGCCATGTTGGTGTGCTGCACCCATTAACTCGTCATTTAGCATTAGGTATATCTCCTAATGCTATCCCTCCCCCCTCCCCCCACCCCACAACAGTCCCCGGAGTGTGATGTTCCCCTTCCTGTGTCCATGTGTTCTCATTGTTCAATTCCCACCTATGAGTGAGAACATGCGGTGTTTGGTTTTTTGTGCTTGTGATAGTTTAGTGAGAATGATGATTTCCAGTTTCATCCATGTCCCGACAAAGGACATGAACTCATCATTTTTTATGGCTGCATAGTATTCCATGGTGTATATGTGCCACATTTTCTTAATCCAGTCTATCGTTGTTGGACATTTGGGTTGGTTCCAAGTCTTTGCTATTGTGAATAGTGCCGCAATAAACATACGTGTGCATGTGTCTTTATAGCAGCATGATTTATAGTCCTTTGGGTATATACCCAGTAATGGGATGGCTGGGTCAAATGGTATTTCTAGTTCTAGATCCCTGAGGAATCACCACACTGACTTCCACAATGGTTGAACTAGTTTACAGTCCCACCAACAGTGTAAAAGTGTTCCTATTTCTCCACATCCTCCCCAGCACCTGTTGTTTCCTGACTTTTTAGTGATTGCCATTCTAACTGGTGTGAAAATTGTCCCTGTTTGCAGATGACATGATTGTATATCTAGAAAACCCCATTGTCTCAGGCCAAAATCTCCTTAAGCTGATAAGCAACTTCAGCAAAGTCTCAGGATACAAAATCAGTGTACAAAAATCACAAGCATTCTTGTACACCAGTAACAGACAAACAGAGAGCCAAATCATGAGTGAACTCCCATTCACAATTGCTTCAAAGAGAATAAAATACCTAGTAATCCAACTTACAAGGGACATGAAGGACCTCTTCAAGGAGAACTACAAACCACTGCTCAATGAAATCAAAGAGGATACAAACAAATGGAAGAACATTCCATGCTCGTGGGTTGGAAGAATCAATATCATGAAAATGGCCATACTGCCCAAGGTAATTTACAGATTCAATGCCATCCCCATCAAGCTACCAATGACTTTCTTCACAGAATTGGAAAAAACTACTTTAAAGTTCATATGGAACCAAAAAAGAGCCCGCATCGCCAAGTCAATCCTAAGCCAAAAGAACAAAGCTGGAGGCATCACGCTACCTGACTTCAAACTATACTACAAGGCTACAGTAACCAAAACAGCATGGTACTGGTACCAAAACAGCATAGTACTGGTACCAAAACAGAGATATAGATCAATGGAACAGAACAGAGCCCTCAGAAACAATGCCGCGTTATCTACAACTATCTGATCTTTGACAAACCTGACAAAAACAAGCAATGGGGAAAGGATTCCCTATTTAATAAATGGTGCTGGGAAAACTGGCTAGCCATATCTAGAAAGCTGAAACTGGATCCCTTCCTTACACCTTATACAAAAATTAATTCAAGATGGATTAAAGACTTACATGTTAGACCTAAAACCATAAAAACCCTAGAAGAAAACCTAGGCAATATCATTCAGGACATAGGCATGGGCAAGGACTTCATGTCTAAAACACCAAAAGCAATGGCAACAAAAGCCAAAATTGACAAATGGGATCTAATTAAACTAAAGAGCTTCTGCACAGCAAAAGAAACTACCATCAGAGTGAACAGGCAACCTACAAAATGGGAGAAAATTTTTGCAAGCTACCCATCTGACAAAGGGCTAATATCCAGAATCTACAATGAACTCAAACAAATTTACAAGAAAAAAACAAACAACCCCATCAAAAAGTGGGCGAAGGACATGAACAGACACTTCTCAAAAGAAGACATTTATGCAGGCAAATCAAAGCCTCTCCTCCCTTTTCTATGCATCCTAGTCCTTTCGAGCTCATTGACTTTTCCCCTCCTCTGTGAAGCTGCTGTTTGAAATCCTGCCTATGGCAATTCAGCACTCTAATACCATTTATTTTCGTGTATAGTAATTTAATGTTTTATAAATGTGTTTTGTTTTCATATGTAGGAAAAGCTCTTTGCCGAAAGAGAACCCTTCAAAATGATGATGATTTTTTATTTGCCTCTGAATTCTCCTATCCATTCAGCTTTGTAAATTGGTGCTAGGGAGGTATACTCAATTAGTATTTATTGATTAAATAAAAAATGCAGTAGCTGGAATGCTAACATAATTTCTTTAACAAAAAGTATATAAACTAAAGTTTATTCTCTGCCAGGACACATGTTTCTATCTATACAATTCATTTTATTGCCTGAGATTTAAAAGCCCTCATTTCCTCTCCCCCGCAGGAAGACATTGAATAAGAGAGATTTTAGAAAATCTTATAAGCATATGGTGTAACATGTTTGTCTCCTGTGCTGTAAATATGGGGAAAGATTCAGGGCATTCACATTGCCACAGAAGTACAACTCTGCACTGTTTTCCCAGCAAAGAAAATGAGTGAGTTTGGAACTTCTCAGGTTAGTGAATACACATTTCACTTTGTGAATTTCACCTGTCCATCACTTTATACAATATTGTGCAGTGTCTTCCATTCCTAAGTATATACTTGAAAGATTACGTCAAGAAGGAAGATACTGCCATAACCCCAAAATACTGAAACATGCTCTTTGATATCATTCTCTTTTTGAAGTCACCCATCTTCCAATTATGTCAATATCTCTGCCACTGTTGGCTCTTAGCTGATAGGCAAATGTTATACATTGTTCAAAATAAAAATGTAAAACTTATGCAAATCTATTTTAGTGAAGATTGCAAATCTTGCAAAAGATTCAGGATTTCATAAAGTCAACGAAAGTGATGTTGGAGAAATATGATTCAGTCCTTATCTCACACCACACAGAAAAATAAATTCTACTTTAAATATCTAAATTTTAAGTCAAGAAACTTAAATTAGAAAGAAAATATATAAGAAAATTATTTCCTAATTTGGAGGTGGCAAAGGTCTCAGTAAGACAGAGAATCCAGAATCCACAAAAATAAGGACTAAGATCCTTAATCACACTAGAAGGAAAGAAAATATCATGATTCAATTAAGGATAAAAAAATAAAAACCAGTAGGGCAGGCTAGGAGAGAGGATGAGTTATTAAAGGTTAACTTTATCTGATTCTAACACCTTTATGCAGTGTTTATGGAGAGAAGCTATTTCCTCCCCTTTCCATTGTCTAGAGAGAAAGACCCTAAGAGATTCACTTACAAATTATAAGAGGTATCTGCAGGAAGAAAGACATATTTAGTTTCTGAGTTAAATGAGTACTTGGTCATTATGCTTATTAACCTTCACTGGTGTTATTCTCGTAGGGGACTATGTATTAGTGAGCAATGGCACAAAGGCCTGACCAGGTGGCAAAGAAATGAGGTTACCTTTCTAGGTTCCTGATCTTGAGAGACATGGAAAATGGATCTTGCAAATTGTTGGTGGATACAGAGCCAGAGATCAAGATGCTAGAAAGAACTTGGATTTAGGAATCCTGATGCAATATGAGTCCCTATCAGAGACTAATTAAAATCTCTGGAGTGATTCATTCAAGTTTGAAACAATGGCTGTCTGAAGTAGATGTTTGAGTACTATTGGATAATTTTAACAGCAAATAACTCAAATCCTCAGAAAATAAAAAGTGGTTACAAGAATGAGCTTACTCGAGTTGTTGAAACTAATTTCTCTGCCACCACCAACTCTTTCTGTGAGATAATTGTGCAGGGGAATGCATGGAGAATTATTTTTGACACTCTTATCTTAGACCATCACCCTAAGCCTGGAATGTGTATCAGAAATATGGCCAACACACTGAGACAGGAGATAGGTGAGGTCATGTTGTCTATACAGGAAATAATGATGCATCGGAAACTGAAAGCATTTTCAAACGATAGAACAGCTACCCAGGAAGAAAAGACATTTGAACCTTGGCTGACCCATCCTAACAGAAATCTGCAAGAGTGGTGCTGAGTGGAATGTGAGAATGATAGGGACTAGTGGAAGGCTTTAAAGAGTGTGCAGCAGAGGTCATCAAGTTTCCCGAGATAGGCAGTACCTACATAGCTCTAGCCACATAACACACTGGCTAAGTATTTTAAGAATTGCAAATAATGAGAAAGAAGGCAACAGCCTCTCGAAGGCTTGGCTCCAGAACGTTTTAGGAAACATTGCTCTCACATGGCAGGGTACATATTATTAGTTATTGGACTACTCTCAGTGAAACATTGTTATGCAAATTTAGGCACAAGACTAATTCTTGAGCTTCCCAGAGCTGAAAGAAATGCTTAGATCATTATCTGGAACCTGAGAGCCAACTTGGCTGTGACAGTAGCTCTGAGCATTGTTCAGTGATGAACTTGAAAATATCTGTAATGAGAAGACTCGATGTCCTAACATAAAAAGTATTTCTGAGATAACTGCTGAGGATTTAGGGCAACAAATATGCCCACGTTGTTGTTTTGCTTCTGAGGAAGATGGTTACTTCCCTGTAGCCTGCACATAGGAGACTCTACTGCTAATGATGGAAAAAGAAGGTGATCCTGAAAACCTCACACAATGAGAGGGACTCAGGTGAAGCAGCTTTGATTTTGCAAATGACGGGGCTCAGCAGTGTTAAGGACCTCTTATTACACAGCCCACAGGAAGCTGAAGAAGGGTGTGTGGTAGACTGAGTGATATGGTTTGACTGTGTCCCCACCCAAACCTCATCTTGAATTGTAGCTCCTGTAATTCCCATGTGTTGTGGCAGGAACCCAGTGAAAAACAGTTGAATCATGGGGGCGGTTTCCCCTATACTTACGCATGGTATTGAATAAGCCTCATAAGATCTGATAGTTTTATAAGGGGAAACCCCTTCCCCTTGGTTCTCATTTTCTCTCTTGCCTGCTGCCATGTAAAACATGCTTTTCGTCTTCTGCCATGATTGTGAGGACTCCTCAGCCACATGGAACTGTGAGTCCGTCAAACCTCTTTTTCTTTATAAATTACCCCGTCTCAGGTATGTATTTATCAGCAGTGTGAAAACAGACTAATACTCTGAGTAATCAGCTCATAGCTGTCTGTCTTCATTGGATAGTCTCCAGAACTTGTCAACATTATGGGACTTTACAGACATGACTAAGTTAAGAGTCTTGAGGTGGGGAGGTGATCTTTATGGGCCCAATGTCATCACAAGTGTCCTTATAAGACGGAGGCAGGAGGGTCCAAGTCAGGGTGGTGTGAGAACAGAAGCAGAAGTCACAATGAAGCAGGACGGTGGAACAAGGAATATGAGCAGCCTCTAGATGCTGGAAAAGACAGGGAAATGATCTCTGATTTAGGACTTCTGACCTCCAGAACCGTAAGCTAATAACTTTGTGTTGTTTTAGGCTACTAGGTTTGGGGTCCCTTATTATAGCAGCAGTAGGAAGCTAATGCAGGTGGACAAGACTAAAATCCCCACTGAGTGATCAGAACTTGTCAGTGAGAGAGGCTGACCACCTCCACACTGGCCACCCTGTGCTAGGCCCCCTGAGTGTGAATTCAAAGTTAACTTCACTGCTGATGCCCTGAGTTCCACAGCAGGGGTCAGGCCCCCACACAGGAGCCAGAGCTGCCTGTTTCAAGGTGATGTCATTGGGCCTATTGCTTGGGGGCTGATTCTGACTTTGACAGACAAAGACAGCCAGAGGCTCACACTGCAGACAAGCCCACTCTGTTGGATACACCTGAATCCTTAAATTGGGAGGTCTCAGCTCAAGGAAGCAGTTCACACTTAGGTTTCCCTGGGCTCATCAACAAATTTCTCAGTATCAGGGAAATCCAAGAAGGAATTAGGGCCCTTCAGAGTTGAAGAACGCAGAATTGGAGTTGAAGAAGCTGCAGAGGAGGATCTGTCACAATAAAGAGAGAGGTCTAGAGGTCTAGCACTGCAGAGTCACCTGGAGAGGCACCTGGGGAAATGCCAGATGCAAGACCAGACATTGCTCTGCCTTTGACAGATGATCTGGAATGGTGGCGAAGGACCTTCTGGTGAGCAAACAACCTTGTCACATACGGAAACTGTGAACCAAGAGTGGCCTCTGGACGAGTCATGCCCAGTTCCCCAGCTTCACCCAAAGCCCAGCTCTCATCCTGCCACCACTGAGTTTCCAAACTCTGCTCCATGTTCTACCAAATTTAGCTCTAGGTTGAAGCTTATTAATCCTATTCTGCAAAACATAGCTCCTTAAAAGACAGCATCATTGACTTCCCTTTGAGACCTCACCCTCACACCAAAGTGCAACCAAAAACCTTGGCCATCTCCCTGGACAGTCTTGGAACAGGCTTGGGGGGATGCCGTATGTGGATGGGTCTGAGGAAATAGGGAGAATGAGAAGTCTTTGGGAATGGTTTATGCGGGAAGAGTAGTGGGGAATCAGTAAAATTTGCTATGTGATATCTGCTGTGCTCATAATATCTTTAGTGTCAACTCTAATACTCATGATTGGACTATGCATTTCAGTTTCCTTTTGAGAGCTACACTAAACTGCTGTGCCTTGGCCACTTCAGGGTTACTGCAATGTCTGCCCAATAAAAGTATTCAAATGTAGAGTGTAGCTTTTTTTAATTTTTAAATTTTATTTATTATTTATTTTGTTATACATTGAAATTTATTTTATTTTATTTATTTCTTTATTTTTTTTTTTATTATTATACTTTAGGTTTTAGGGTACATGTGCACAATGTGCAGGTTTGTTACATATGTATCCATGTGCCGTGTTGGTGTGCTGCACCCATTAACTCGTCATTTAGCATTAGGTATATCTCCTAATGCTGTCCCTCCCCACCCCCACCCCACAACAGTCCCCAGAGTGTGATGTTCCCCTTCCTGTGTCCATGAGTTCTCATTGTTCAATTCCCACCTATGAGTGAGAACATGCGGTGTTTGGTTTTTTGTCCTTGCAATAGTTTGCTGAGAATGATGATTTCCAGCTTCATCCATGTCCCTACAAAGGACATGAACTCATCATTTTTTATGGCTGCATAGTACTCCATGGTGTATATGTGCCACATTTTCTTAATCCAGTCTATCGTTGTTGGACATTTGGGTTGGTTCCAAGTCTTTGCTATTGTGAATAGTGCCGCAATAAACATACGTGTGCATGTGTGTTTATAGCAGCATGATTTATAATCCTTTGGGTAATCCCAGTAATGGGATGGCTGGGTCAAATGGTATTTCTAGTTCTAGATCCCTGAGGAATCGCCACACTGACTTCCACAATGGTTGAACTAGTTTACAGTTCCACCAACAGTGTAAAAGTGTTCCTATTTCTCCACATCCTCCCCAGCACCTGTTGTTTCCTGACTTTTTAATGATTGCCATTCTAACTGGTGTGAGATTGTATCTCACTGTGGTTTTGATTTGCATTTCTCTGATGGCCAGTGATGATGAGCATTTTTTCATGTGTTTTTTGGCTGCATAAATGTCTTCTTTTGAGAAGTGTCTGTTCATGTCCTTTGGCCACTTTTTGATGGGGTTGTTTGTTTTTTTCTTGTAAATTTGTTTGAGTTCATTGTAGATTCTGGATATTGGCCCTTTGTCAGATGAGGATGTTGCGAAAATTTTCTCCCATTTTGTAGGTTGCCTATTCACTCTGATGGTGGTTTCTTTTGCTGTGCAGAAGCTCTTTAGTTTAATTAGATCCCATTTGTCAATTTTGGCTTTTGTTGCCATTGCTTTTGGTGTTTTAGACATGAAGTCCTTGCCCATGCCTATGTCCTGAATGATATTGCCTAGGTTTTCTTCTAGGGTTTTTATGGTTTTAGGTCTAACATGTAAGTCTTTAATCCATCTTGAATTAATTTTTATATAAGGTGTAAGGAAGGGATCCAGTTTCAGCTTTCTAGATATGGCTAGCCAGTTTTCCCAGCACCATTTATTAAATAGGGAATCCTTTCCCCATTGCTTGTTTTTCTCAGGTTTGTCAAAGATCAGATGGTTATAGATATGCGGCATTATATCTGAGGGCTCTGTTCTGTTCCATTGATCTATATCTCTGTTTTGGTACCAGTACCATGCTGTTTTGGTTACTGTAGTCTTGTAGTATAGTTTGAAGTCAGGTAGCATGATGCCTCCGGCTTTGTTCTTTTGGCTTAGGATTGACTTGGCGATGTGGGCTCTTTTTTGGTTCCATATGAACTTTAAAGTAGTTTTTTCCAATTCTGTGAAGAAAGTCATTGGTAGCTTGATGGGGATGGCGTTGAATGTTGGCAAACATTTTACTTTTTTTAAAGTAATATTTAAGCAACCTGAGTTTTCATCAACAGATGAAAGGATAAAAAAACCATGGCATACACATAAAATGGAATATTATTCCCCCATAAAAGAGAAAGAAATCTTGCCATTTGCCACAACAGAAATGAATCTGGAGGACATTATACTAAGTGAAATAAGCCAAACACAGAAAAACACATACTGCATGAGCTCAATTTTCTGTGGAATCTAGAATAGACAAACTCATAGAAGCAGAGAGTAGGATAGTAGTTGCCAAAGGCAGGGAGGTGGGGGACATGAGGAGATGTTGGTCAAAGAGTACAAACTTTCAGTTATGAGATAAATACATTCTTGGGATATAATATACAACATAGTGGTAAGGTTAATACTACTGTATTGTTTACTTAAAAATTTCTAAAAGAGTAAATCTTAAATGACCTCATCATACACACTCACAAAATGGTAATTATGTGTGGTGATTGACACGTTGATTAATTTGATTATGGTAATCACTACACAATATATACATATATCAAATCATGTTATACACCTCGAATGTATATTAATTTTGTCAATTATACTTCAGTGAAGCTGGGAAAATGTAATATTTAAATTCCCAAGTCTTTATTTATTTAATTGAATTGAATAAATACCTAGTGAACACTCAAAAAAGGATTTTGTTTCATTTTTTTTTCTTGATTTGTTTTAAGTTGATCACAGCCAGGCTGTTCACCTGGGCGGTGTATTTCCATTCCCCAACTGCATTTCCACAGCCAAGGCCATTTTAAAGCTGAGAAACCAAGACTTGGGTCAAAGTCACTTTGTGCTATCCATTGCATATATGGATCAACCTTCTGTAGAGCAGCCTAATGGTCTAGCCAGCCATTCCTCATTTCCTATTTTCAAATTACAACACTCATGTATGTTTTGGGAGCCTCAGCACACCTATATTAACACTTGAATGAAGCATTTGCTGTGTAAAGCAACCATCATTAATATTTGCAGTAGAAAGAAACAGCCACAAAAAGTGTGGTATGTCAACTTTACCAGCCCTCTAGAGGCCAGTTTCCTCACAGCAAATCCTAGTGCATATTATCACCAAAATGCTGGTGGCTATGTTTCTAAAGTATATGAAGATGTTTCTTATTCTTTTCCTCAAAGAAAAAGAATACAGCAAACTCAGAAAAATTCTGAAATAAATCTGTAATGGAAGGAAATCCAACGCAACCGTAAAAAGGAAGAAAGGAAAAGGAAATTCACTCCTCAGAATTCAGGAATAAAATACCAGTAAAAACATAAATATATGTAAAAAGTATGCTGTTCTTCCTAAATACCCAAAGCAATGGATTCCAACCACAGCTAAAAAGCATTGGTTCCTAACAGGGGCAGGACTCAAGTTTTACAGAATGATTAATCTGATTGTTAAACATACTTGCTTACAAAACCAAAAGTGGAGTGAAAACACACAGTGGCTTGCATCCCAGAGAATGGGCCAATTGAGATATATAAACTACAAGAGACTGGGTTTAAATAAATTATGGTTAAGTCAAGCAGACAAAATGCAAGGCATTCCAAATTTTTCTTGGGAGGAGACCTCAATTGATCCAAGTGGCCTCCCAGGTCAAGCAGTTGCATCTTAGTTTATAACCACTGAGGAAGAAAGTGTCCCAAAATAATGCTGACAGAAAGGGAAAGGGAAAGTTTATAAAAGAAAAATGTAGCATGACATGGCCAGTTAATTTGTTGCTGCCCTGTTCTTTGCATCATCTACACCACAGCCAGCTGGCAGCCAAAGCACTTGGACCATCTCTAGATGAAAAAATCAGGACAACCTGGAAGCTTCTACTGAGCAAAGAGTTTTTAAGACTCTTCTGTATGTGAAAGAGACATTGGTGGATGCTCTCTTCAGGGGACGGTGGTTGTGAGACACAGTTCATCACTTTAAGGAATCTAGAAAAGCAGACGTGTGCATATGCATGCGTGCGCAGGCGCACGCACACACACACACACACACACAGACACACATATCTTTACTACAAAGCAGAGCCCCTTCAGAGCCACGGAAGAAAAGACAAGTGCCCTGTGAGTTCAGGAAATTCTCAGTATCCTCAAGCAAAAGTAATTTTACCCTCTTTTAAATTCCCATAGCATTTTGTGCCTTAGATCTCTTAATTAAGAAGAGAAATAACAGCAGTGGCCTCATATAAGAAGAGGATGAATGTGTGAAGTGCGTGTGTATGAAGAATACCAAAAATAGATTCAGATGTAAATGTAGTCAATTTTAACAAAACAGGTATGGAGTGTCCACTATCTGTCAGGCACTGCCCCAGGCATTGGGCACAAAATGAGTTTTCTTATGCTCACTGTGATACGGTCTTCTAAAATGTAACTTGGAAAATCAGTTACAGGCCAGGTGCGGTGGCTCATACCTATATTCCCAGCACTTTGGGAGGCCTAGGTGGGTGGATCACTTGAGGTCAGGAGTTCGAGACCAGCCTGGCCAACATGGTGAAACTTCATCTTTATTAAAATACAAAAATTAACCGGGTGTGGTGGCAGGCACCTCTAGTCCCAGCTACTCAGGAGGCTGAGGCAGGAGAATCATTCAATCCTGGGAGGCAGATGTTGCAGTGAGCCAAGATCGCACCACTGCACTCCAGCCAGGGTGAGAGAACAAGACTGTCTCAAAAAATTCCCCAGTTAGAAATGAAAATATGCACATAAGTAGGGGACAGTGATGGCAGTGGCATCCCATTTGGCACAATGGCTGTGAAGACACCAGCTGCAGTGGGGGAGGTGTGGCTGGGGCTGTGCACTTAGCGGGGCTGTGCACTTAGCAAAGCTGGTGGAGGCCAGGAACAGGTGGAAGCCCTGTCCACTACTGAGCTGGGAGACAGGAGCCCCATGCTTCTGAGTGTGGGACAGCCATACAGCTGCCACTCTGGACCCAGGCATTCCTGTGCTCTAGGAGGCCTGGGAAGTTCAGCTGCCCCTGCAAGCTTGGAAGTGCTTGCTCCTGATCTCTGGCTTCTACCTGCTCCTGGCGCCTGGTCTGATTTTGGAGTAAAGTTGAAGCCAAGCCCAGGTGCTATCATGACCTGGGCAGGTGTGCACGTGCTTGGGGCAGCACTGACACCCCCACCCCACCTCAGCCCCCTCTGAAGTTTTGCACCAAGGAGCTCAGGGATGGATGCCAGGGTGGGGCTGAGGGTGGCCTGACACAGGCCTGCAGGCACTCCTCTGCATGAACAACCTGGGCTCCATGGACGGCATGTTCATGGTGGCAGGAGGCAGACAGGGTCCTGGGCAGAAAGGGGCTGGTCTCCAGTGAAACCCCACCTTTAAGCCAGGGACAGCCTGAAGACTGGGGACTGGGTGCAGTCTGGCCCAGAGTGAGCCAGGCTCACCCATGGCTGTCTATGGACCAATCAGCACGCACTTCCTCCCTTCTGAGCCCATAAAAACCCCAGACTCAGCTAGACTTGGACAGACGTTGGGACTATCAGCTGTGGGAAGGAGCTACTTACTGCAGGTATCCTGAGAGCTGTTCTGTCATTCAGTGAAGTGCCTCTCTGCCTTGCTTACCCTCCAGTTGTCTTTGTACCTCAATCTTCATGGGTGTGGAACAAGAACTTGGGATCTGCCGAATAGCAGGACTGAAACAGCTGTAACACAAACAGAGCTGAAACACACACCCTCACTTGCCACATTATAGGCAACAAGGAGAAAAGAGCTGTGACCCTTTGGGAAGTCCAGACCTAGGGGTTTGCCAAGCCACTATTGTGATACCCTCTTTGGGGCTTTGCAATTCGTGGTGTCTCCAAGCTTCTGGGCATCACTGCATTCCCCTTGTCCAGACATAGGTGCCTGCAGTGGAAGCCACAGGCAGTACATCTGATCCAGCCACAACCTTGCAGGGAGCTGGCACCTGTGACAACACCTGGAGCTGCCTGACCCACTGCAGCAGCCAGTGTGCCTGGCTGTGCATAGTGGCCAGACTTTGTGCTCACTTGTCCACACACCCCTTGCTATTCTACACTTGCATTGCCCTTGGCAGGCATGGGATCTGGGATGGTAGTGAGAGCCGAGTGCAGCCTGTCAGGCTGAGTGAGCAGAATGAACTCAGTGGGTGCAAGCAATACTCAGGCAGAAGGTGCCAGTGGCCACAGAGGTTTCTGGCTGGCAAAGTGACACCCTAGGACCTTATGACATTTTGGGGGGCTTATTTGGGATCTGCAAAAGGGCGAGTAAGTTTTGGAGTTCCTAAACTCTATAATAGACAAAATGAAAGAAAGATACTGGGCCTCTGTCAGCCACTTAAAAGAGACTAGCATGGCTGCTGGACTTAATACACTGGGGCCAGGCTTATGGGAGAGGGCACTGTCAATCTCCCATCATCCTTGGGTGTTGGAAATGTTGGCTTTGTTCCAATCCAGTTTCCCTTCATGGAGGTCCAGCTAGCACATGGGATCAGAAGGCCCTGGAACAACTATATGTGTCTGACCGAGGCTACACTTTGGTGTTATCCAAAGGCCCCTAGACTAACTCCAGTTCCCAACCACCCATTAGGGTGTCAGCACTAGGACCCCCAGTCTTTCCTATCTCTCTCCCTCCCTTCCTTCCTTCCTTCTTTCCTTTTTTTCTTTTTCTTTTCTCTTTTCTTTATTTCTTGACTGCCATGGCTGCTGTCATCTTCTTTACATACAATATTAAGGGTGTTGTTGCAAACCACAGAGATATTACTGGATAGAATGAGCATTTGGCTTAGTCATCAGGAGTGTAAATCAGAACAATGTGGTTTCTGTCTATTCTTAGAAGTGAGGAGGATGTTACATTGAGAGATTTCTTTCCCCTGTTGAGGAAGCCTATTAGCATAGCAAAAGAGGCCACTTCCCCCAGGCATCTTCACCTCCTCTGCACTTAAGTTTTTTTTCCCCATTCCTCCACCATATCAGAAGTCAACATAGTACCATGGAGGGGCTTTTCTATGCAAGGGGTAAATTTTTTCTTTTGGAAGGCAGCTAACTAGGCCAGGTCCTCAATTCCCAGGACTCCCTTTCTCTCCCCTGCTTGAGGAGGACCTGGTCCCACAGCTTCACCTGCTTATGATAAGGAAACAGCAGAGAAGCTACCCCCCTCCTGGATGTAATCTGGTGAGGGCTTCCTGAGACTAATTTAATGGGTTCATACACCCTCATGAGGCACCTTTTTGTCTCAAGCTTTGATTTGAAACCCTAGAAAGGAAAACTAGATCTGAGAGACCAAGAGGCAGATGACAGCAGAAGTCTAAGGGCACAGTGCAGTTAGCATGACTAATTCCTGCATATTAGGCCCCCCAAATCACGGAAGGAGGTCATACTCACATCTATGGCATAGACATGGTCTAGGGAACCCAAAGGTTGCTGACAATGGGATGATAGGGCAGTGAGTAGGAGAGTACAAATATTCCTACCAACTAGGTCTCCCTACTACATATGTGAAAGTCACACTTGCATCCATGGGTAGCACCTGCAAAGACTGCTGGGACTTGAGAATATAAGGACAGAAGATAAAAATGGGACACCTTTTTTTCTCTCCCTCACACACCCTGAATATTTTCTAGAAGGAGAAAGGATCAAAGGGATGGCTTTTCCCCCTCTTTCCAGATGGGTAACCAATCATCTCCAGCCTGCACTCCTCTCAAGTACATCCTGAATCACTAGAACTCCTTTGAACCTCAGACTCTGGAGAAAAAAAACAAAAAACAAAAAGCTTTTTCCTTTTTCCCTCCTCTGTCCTCTCTTCACAGGTGGGTAATTGCATCTCCGTACCATAGGATATTCCTCTCAGAGGCATCCCCCAAACTGGGAAAAGTTTAATTTCCCTTAACCTTAAACTGCTGGGCAATCCTTGAAGAAGGACAATTTTTCTTTGTCTGTTTCCCCTTCAAAGGACTCCAGGGTTGATAGGGCTCCATAGCTCAGGGAAAGGGAACCCAGAAGCCTGACATGCCAGCAAAAGGGTAAAAGTTCTTACTAGTTGGACTTCTAGCTTCTCTCCATATATGCAAACTGGTTGTAGAAATGAAAAAAAATTACTATATTTTCTGCCCCTCCATGAGTTCAAAAGCTAGAAGTATCAGCCATTTGGCATGGCTAAGGTTAGGTAGTAAGATATTTAAAAGCACTTCTTTAAAAAAAGCACTATGGTTACCGACTTAATTAAAAGTGGATATCCAAGCTATAGATATATTTAAATGGCCTTTATGTCTTTTCTCTTTATGGGCCTTGTTTTTCTGAAAAAAGGATTTTTCTTCTCAGTTGACTGAATTATTTTTCTCCATTTTGTCTTGCCACTCTTAATGCACACACGAAAGTCCTTAAGATAACTTCTGATGGCCTGGGACTCCTTGGGAAAAACAGAGGAAGTGACACTGATCCCATTTTGGGAAAAAACCCTCTGTTTTCCTCATAGAACTCCAGGAATTAGAGGTGGATAGATTCCTCTCAAAATCTGTTTTCGTCTTCCAGCTGTGCCTGCTTATTAGGCCCTAGAAACTGCATGTTTTCCTAGCCCTGTTTCTTGAAGGGCTTCACTCTAAGGCCAGTAATCCAATTAGGAGATTGGCAAATGAAAAATCTTACAAATACTGGGTCTTCTGTCTGTGTAGTTATATATGTGTTATGTGGTCAGACCTTGGCCAGTAATCCAATTAGGAGATTGGCAAATGAAAAATCTTACAACCACTGGATCTTTTGTCTGTGTAGTTTTATAGTTATATATGTGTTATGTGGTTGGACCTTGTGCTTGCTTGCCCACACACCCCTCACCACTCCATGCCTGGCTTGCCTTTGGATCTGGGCCAGTAGTGTGAGTTGAGCATGCCAGGCTGAGTGGGTAGAATAAGCCCAGTGGGCATGAGCAATACACAGGCAGAAGGTGCCCCTGGACACAGAGGCTTTCAGCTGGCAAAATAACAAGTCAAGGATCCCATAACAACAGTATTTATTCTCTAAAGAAAAAACAGAGTTTCCTTTCTATCAGGGGAAGATCTTCCTGTACCATGTAGGCCACCAGGACCATGATTCCAGCCTGAGTTCCCCATCCTCCTAAAATCTAAAAAATCAGGAATTGTGGCCTTATATGAATTTCCTGTATTTGAAAATGTTTAAGAGAGATTGCCAATTTATCTGCCACCATAGGGATTCACAGATAAGCTTTGCTATTACTGGGAGTCTAACATGGTTGGGAGTTCATCAAATCCATGGGACAGCCATATAATGTTGAATGAATCATTACCAAACTCAGTTTTGTTAACTACATATTTCAACCACCATTCATATCTGAAGTCATGTCTAAATGGAGAATGGGTGAGCACACCTGCAGGAGTATGAGTCTGTGAGAAACTATTTTAGTTTCCTGGAGATGATGTAGCAAATTATCAACAAACTTCTGTTGTTGACTTAAAACAACAGAAACTTATTCTCTCACAGTTCTGAAGCCCAGAAGTATGAAGTCGAGATGTTGGCAGGACATCCCTCCATCCAGAGGCTCTAGGAGAAAATACTGCCTTGCCTCTTCCACCTTCTGGTGGCTGCTGGCATTCCTTGGCTTGTGGCTGCATCTGTCTTCACAAGACCCTCTCTCTTCTATGTGTCTCTCATCTTCCATCTCTTATAAGACCTTTGTTGTTGGATTTTGAGCCCACCTGGATAATCCAGGATGATCTCATCTTGAGGTTGCCATGTATTTACACCTGCAAAGATGTAGTTTTTTCCAAATAAGGCCACATTCACAGCTTCCAGAGGTTAGGCTATGGACATACTTTTTTTGGGGTGTGGCGATCATCATTCAACCCTCTACAGGGAGCTTTGTGGAGAATAACATAACCAATAGGAAGGGAGAATTCAGGCATTTAAGTTGATCCCCAAGACAATGGGTCAGAAATATAGGGTATGTTATAGCAACAGGCTATGTATGGATTTAATTTATCTCATTCCCTCTAATGTTGGATCATTGGAATTTCTGTAATCATCTTTGAAAATCTCATTAAAATGAAAAGACTAAAGGGCATGACCACCTTCAGGATGCTGATGCTTTGAGTCTGCTGGCTCATAGCTTAGAAACAGAGTAAGGGAAACTGTGACAGTATCTCTCTATTACCAGGTTCTAGCTCAGATCCTGACATATAGAAATAATAGCTGAATACATTAATGAATGATCAAAACCTAGATCCTAAGCTCAGCACCATCTTCAGGCAGCAATAGGAACCGGAGTTGTTTTAGAGCCATTGGAAAGGAATAAATGACTGGGTGAGTGGAAGGTTTCTGAACCAGCCATTATTAATGTCAAGTTTCCTGGAGTCTTCTATTCATGAAAAGCCAAGTTCTGTACCTTACTTCACAGAAATGTCCCAGTGTGATATACTGTCATCATATTTTGGTGATGAGGTCACAGCATTGGAAGTCAGGTGACAAGGGAACTAGTCACATGCATTTCTAGTCATGCCACCTTGAGAAAGCAAGTTGTCTCCCACCAGCCTCACTGGTCAACAAATGTGCCTTAATCCATGTCCACACCAAATGCACCTGAGATCTCCCACCTGCCAGTTTTAGCAGCAAAACCACAGCACTGCCTTTCCTGTGGTGTGTCTCAGAGTTTTCTGGGTCCTGAGTGTCTTGAAATCAGAGTCTGTTCAGCTCTAGTCTAACTGCTTCTAATTTGAGTAGGGTGCAGGCAGTTTAGTAGGCTTTATACTAATCAATTGTGTCTTATATACCAAGTTCTCCCCAACCCTTACAGTGGGCCAAGGGGTTGTGACATTTGTTCTCTTGTGGTGCTCATGGTGAGCATTGGCACTGCTGACCTTCAGATGGGAGCAAAACTCTACAGTAAATATTGGGTCCTCTTTTTTGTTTGCCTCCATATTGCAACACCCTATAGTAGCATTTCTTTGTTCAACTCACCTGCATAGCCACGTTCCAACATACAAGTGGGACAAAATATCCAAAGTGTTGCCAACAACACACCTATCATCACTTCCTTTTGCTTTTCCCTGGCAATTCCCCTAGGTACCATAGAGTTTTCCTATTACATCTTTAGGATACAAAGGGTCAGTTGAGTCCCTTTCCTCTAGGTAGTGCATCACTCATTCTGATCTCTGGCACATGATGATATGGTGATACCAGTTGTTTAAACAGTAACATACTTCCATGTTGGTTAGTCTATGTGGCTTCTCCCTTGTGTTACCCAAGGTCCTGTCTCTAGCTCCTCTGTCTCCTCCCTTGTCGTCCCCTGCCCTCTCCATTATTAGTAGCTAAAATTTAGTGTCCTGCACAGGAGGCATCCAGAACCCTGCCCCAGCTGTGTGGTTAGTGTCTACTCTGCCTGTTCAGTGCCTGGCCCACATCAGTTGTTAATTTTTTGAATATCACCTCTGCATCTGTGACCTCTGGGCACCTTCCTCTCCCTAGCTTCCAAAGAGAGCTATTTAGTGTGGTTTCCTGGGACCTGCTTTGCTGAAGAAGAGAGAGAAAAAAAAAAACAATTTAAATCACTGTTGGGCCCCTGCTACCTTCATTTAAGTCGTGTATCCATTCTTGATCTCAGATTCTACATCTGCAAATTACAGGAGTTAAACTATGATCTCTAAGCACCTGCCCCCAGCTCTGAAATCCTACGATTTCGTATTATTTTGAGAAAAAGAGAACATTAGTCCTAAAAAAAGTTAATGAATGATGGCTCAACAATCAAGCTGATGTTTATTGACTGCCACAATATAGCCTTGGACCGTGTGAGCAACAGAATTCTGAACTTGGGCCGGGCGCGGTGGCTCGGGCCTGTAATCCCAGCACTTTGGAAGGCCGAGGCGGGCGGATCACGAGGTCAGGAGATCGAGACCATCCTGGCTCAAACGGTGAAACCCCCGTCTCTACTAAAAATACAAAAAATTAGCCGGGCGTGGTAGCGGGCGGCTGTAGTCCCAGCTACTCGGGAGGCTGAGGCAGGAGAATGGTGTGAACCCAGGAGGCGGAGCTTGCAGTGAGCCGAGATTGCGCCACTGCACTCCAGACTGGGCGACAGAGTGAGATTCCGTCTCAAAAAAAACCCAAAAAACAAAAAACAGAATTCTGAACTTGTAGGTATGAAACTGATCTGAGATGCTGCCATTCTGTGGACTATTCCAAAGAACAAGAATAAAGTAGCTGATTCAGAAGACACCTCTAATTTACACCATTCCATGCTCTTAAGAGAGGTTCCAAAGTCAGAGCCAAACAATCTCAATTTAAAAAAAAAGTACTAACAGGCAGAGACTGTCCCTGAATGAGACTACACTGATGGTTATTTATTTGGCAATTTCTAGGCTTGTCTCTTTTTACTGCTTTCTCTTTTTTTTGCCCATAGCCCAAATTACTAGATCACAGTGTGTCTATGTGACAAGTAAAAAGAGCTTTCATCAGAAAGAAAATAAGCAAAGGACTTGGAGAATCCTCAGGCAACTTGTAACTCTCCTCACTTCTGTAGCAGTTCTAGCTTGCACCAAGGCCTTTTGTGTGCTGACTCTAAAATGTCAACTGCTTATGGAATTGGGAAACCTGTTATCATGGGTTGCTGTTTCCATTCATAGGGCTATTACTGAGATGCCAGGGATCCAAAAATTTCCATAGTTTAACTCATACAGAGTGACATGGAAAACAGAAAGAAGCAAAACCTTGTAATATAAACAAGTATTTTTCCTATATAATCTTGTCCTCTTAATTTCACAGTTCCCTAACTCCTGCACAAAGCAGGGTAGCTGGGAAAGATGAGTATGTTGGTATCATTTACTGTACAGAGCTTCCAACCTTTAGCTGTTGGGTTGGTTTTTCATTTCAAAAAAAGAACAAGAGAAATGTGTCAGTATCATGTCATTGCTAACAGGGGTTTCACACACAGCTGGTTCCTAAGTTGGTGTTTGACAAACAGCTAACTGACTCAAAATATTCACAGAATCTACTTGCAGCTGGTTCTCAAGTCAGTATATTACCGACAGCTAATTGACTCAAAATATTTGCAGAATCATATTTATTTGGTTTAATATATGATTAACAGTCAATGGGCTAAATTCTTAACATCATTAATACTTTAAGAAACTACTGAGTAGACTTAGAGGGATTTGACCACTTGGGCTGTATGATAAAATAAGGTTTATTTTTGTACTGGGTATTTCATGCTTTCTTAAACAAACTAGGCTGGTTTTCCCAGGCCTTCTGTTAGTGCCTGAAATTCTGGGTTCTATTGAGCAAGGGTGTTGTAAGAATTACTGCATGTACAACAATGCCGGCAGCTGCCAAGTGTTCAACAGTCATCAAAAGAACAAATAGGATGCTTATTCATATTTAAAATTGGATACCAAATAACACAGACCAGATGAAAGTGGCACTTTATGGAACAAAGCACAACAGCATCTGGGATGTTTTCTCCATTTTTGGTCGGCTCATTTTAGGGAGGCGTGAGCTGAGACTAAAGAATTTCAGAACGAAGATGACAAAATTATTATAAACCAGTATGTATTCTGTATATTTTGCTTCAAATCTATGACATTCAGCTAATATTTCTACGTTGTCAATGGGTAAGATGCCATTTTTCTTTCCTTGCTAGGCAAATCTTGGTACTAGTCCCAAGGGTAGAGTATGACATTTCTGGTTTCAGATATCTGGTTATCTTTCATCTCTTTCCAGTCTGGGGTAGAGTAGTGTTCGACTTGCAAAGGGTTAAACCAAATCATAGAAATTCCCTGGTGGTATTCTTTCCTCACTCAGGAAGGAAATAGATGTGTCTTCTTGTTTTGATGATAAGTGCATAGGACGCTCCCCACAGGCTGAAAAGGGAAGTGGCATATGATTTATTTTTATTTTTAGTTGACAGATTATAATTGTATATATTTATGGGGTATATTATGATGTTGTGATATATGTATGTATTGTGCAAGGATTATATCAAGCTAATTAACATATCCCTTGCCTTGCTTACTTACCATTTTTTTGTGGTGAGAACATTTAAAATCTTTGTTAGCAATTTTGAAATGCACAATACATTGTCCTAAACTACAGTCATCATGCTGTGCAGTAGGTCAGTAAAATGTATTCCTCTTATCTAACTGAAACTCTGTACCCTTTGACCATCTCCTCTGTCTCTATTTTCCTGGCCCCCCTCCACCAGTATATTAGGGTTTTCTAGAGGGACAGGACTAACAGGATAGATGTATATATGAAGGGGAGTTTATTAAGGAGTATTGACTCACATGATCTCAAGGTGAAGTCTCACAATAGTCTGTCTGCAAGCTGATGAGCAAGGAGCCAGTCCAAGTCCCAAAACCTCAAAAGTAGGGAAGCTGACAGTGCAGCCTTCAGTTTGTGGCCAAAAACCCAAGAGCCCCTGGCAAACCACTGGTGTAGGTCTAAGAGTCCAAAAGCTGAAGAGCTTGAAGTCCAATGTTTGAGGGCAGGAAGCATCCAGCACAGGAGAATGATGAAGGCTGGAACACTCAGCAAGTCAGTTTATCCCACCTTCTTTGTCTGCTTTATTCTAGCCATGCTGGCAGTTGATGAGATGGTGCCCATCCACATTGAGGGCGGGTCTGCCTCTCCCAGTCCACTGACTCAAATGTTAATCTCCCTTAGCAACACCCTCACAGACACACCCAGGAACAATACTTTACATCCTTCAATCCAATGAAATTGACGCTTAACATTAACCATCACAGCCAGCCTCTGGTAACCGTCGTTGTACCCTCTGTTTCTAGGAGTTCAACAATTTTAGGTTGTAAAACTAAGGGAGATCAAGCAATTTTTGTCTTTCTGTGCATGGGTTATTTCGCTTAGCATAATATCCTCCATGTTGCCACAAATAATCAAATATCCTTCTTTTAAAAGGCTGTATAGTATTTCATTGTGTATATATATATATCATATTGTCCTTATCCATTGATCTGTTGATGGACACTTAGGCTGTTTCCATATCTCAGCTATCATGAATAATGCTGCAGTGAACATGGGAATAAAGGTATCTCTTCAACAGACTGATTTTAATTTCTTTGGATACATACCGGTAAGTGAGGTTGTTGGATTACATGGTAATTCTACTGAGAACATACAACTGGGAAAAGACAGTTTCTTCAATAAATAGTTTTGAGAAAACTGGATATCCACAAGCAGAAGAATGAAACTAGACCCTTATATTATGCACGAAATAAACTCAAAAGGGATTAAATACTTAAATGGAAGATCTGAAACTGTTAAATTACTAAAATAAAACATAGGGAGAAATTTCCATGACATTGGTCTGAACAATAATTTCTTGGATATTGCAAAAGCATGGGCAACAAAAGCAAAAATAGGGAAATGGGATTGCATCAAACGAAAAAGCTCTGGATACCCAAGGAAGAAATTAGCAGAATGAAGTGATGATCCAGAGAACGGAAAAAAACCATACACCTATTTGCAAACCATACATCTAATAAGGGGCTAATGTATAAAATATATAAGGAATTCAAACAACTCAATAGAAAGAAAAGAACTTCCATTCCTGAGTTACTTCACTTAGAATAATGTTCTCCAAGTGGGAGCTAAGCTATGAGGATGCAAAGGCATAAGAATGATACAATGGACTTTGGGGACATGGGGGAAGTGTGGGAGAAGGGTGAGGGATAAAAGACTATACATTGTGTACAGTGTACACTGCTCAGGTGATGGGTGCACCAAAATCTCAGAATAACCACTAAAGAATTTATTCATATAACCAAACACCAACTGTTCCCCAAATACCTATTGAAATAAAAAAAAAATTAAAAACACTGTTAAGAAAAGGAAAAGCCAAAGACTGGGAGAAAATCTTTGCAAAACACGTATCTGACAAAGGAGAACATATGCAAACTCTGTAGAAGAGTTTTGAAAGGCAGAAAGAAGGAAGAAGGAAGGAAGGAAAGAAGGAAGGAAGGAAAGGAAGGAAAGAAGGAAGGAGAGAGGGAAGGAGGGAAGAAATGAAGGGGAGGGAGGGAGGAAGGAAGGAGAGAGAGGGAAGGAAGGAAGAAATGAAGGAAAGGGAGGGAGGGAGGAAGGAAGGAGAGAGAAGGAAGAAAGGAAAGAAGGAAGGAAGGAAGGAAGGAAGGAAGGAAGGAAGGAAGGAAGGAAGGAAATTTAAGAAAGGGCAAAGGGCCTGAACAGATATTTCTCAAAAGAAGACCCACGAATGCCTACAGGTGTATGAAAGAATTCTCAACGTCATTAATCATCAGGGGAATGCAAATTAAAATGATAATGAATTATCATGCCATACCGTCTAGGATGGTTATTATCAAAAAGACAAAAGACAACAAGTGTTAGTGAAGTTGTGGAGAAAAAAGGAACCCTAGTATACTGTTGGTGGGAAAGTAAATTAGCGTAGCTATTCTGGAAGTACCATCTTTTGAATGAACTCTCTCAGCCACCCAAAGCTTGGAACAAAAGGACAGGTAAGTATTATTTGAGGAGAAAACCTGAGAACTATTTGAAGCCTGGAGCTAGGCTGACAAAGCGATCTTTAGTATTAAGTAATTGGAGACATGGGAAGCAGAGAATTCTAAAGAACAAAAGAGGCACCAGGAAATTTTAGTGACACACTTTGTTTTAGGTCTGGTTTCCCAGATGTAACCTCTGGTGGAGGCACATTAGGACTTTCATGACCCCTAGACACCCTGGTTCATAATAGGTTAGTGAAACACACTGCTTTTCTGCAAAAGCCAAGCTGTGTTGAACTGACTAGAAACAGAAAGGGCAGTAAGAAGCAAGACACAAAGAAGGAAGAAAATGAGAAAGAAGGCTGACACCCATATTACAGCAGTGGAGGTGACCTGGGATGGGTGATGTACAGCTGACCCTATGGTTTAGGGGCACCTGGAAGTATCGATGCACAGTGGATCCTGTGATACTGGTGAGAATTTAGAATCGGTGATGCACAGTAGCATGGTTTGGATCTGTGCCCCTATCAAATCTCATGTTGAAATGTAATCCCCAGTGTTGAAGATGGGGCCTGGTGAGAGGTGTTTTGGTCGTGGGGGTGGATCCTTCATGGCTTGGTACTGTCCTCAGGATAGAGAGTGTGTTCTTGCCAGATCTGGTTGTGAAAAACAGTGTGTGGCAACTAATCTTCCTTGCTCCTGCTTTCACCATATGACATGCCTGCTCCTGCCTCACCTTCCACAATGAGTAAAAGCTCCCTGAAGCCTCCCGAGAAGGCGAGCAGATGCTGGTGCCATGCTTCCTGCACTGCCTGCAGAACTGTGACCCAATTAAGCCTCTTTTCTTTATAAATTACCGAGTGTCAGGTATTTCTTTATAGCAATGCAAGAACAGCCTAAACACACAGTAAACTCTGTGATGACAAGGATCAAAAGAGGTCCACCTGAAATATAGAATTCAGAGAGGATTTTTAATGGAGCATGCAGCCTTCTGCACTTGAATATCATAGTCTCATTTTGGATATGGATGTTGGTATTCAGGAAGGAATGGGCTGCAGGAATTGGTTTATTCTGCTGCATCCAAGGATTCCTCAGGGTAGGTTTCACTGAGAAGCCATGGTGGTTCATTGCAGATATGCATGCTCTGGCCTGGTGCCCAGTCCGGAGTACTTGCGTCACGATCTGAATCCAGCACTGTGTCTTAATAAACTGAATGACCATGCACTGTAATAGTGAACTGCAGTCTGCCGGTAGCTCAGGTCATCTCAGAACAGCCACATTTTTGAGGACAGAGTATGCATCTAGGTCAGAAGCCTTACCCATCAGGAGATGGCCAGTTAGTGGGGGGTTAGGAGCAAAAATCCAAGTTTCCTCTTTCAAGATCTTTCCTTCACACTTCCCTGGTTTCCTTTAGTTTTTGTTTGTTTAAGAGAATGTCTTGGTTTATAGATGGTTTGAAATTCAACTACTTGTAAGAGTAATATCTATAATATTTTAAATATTAACAGTTATTACACAGCATTTTATAACTATATCATATAATGCCCATATGTTATGTGCATTAGTATATTACTATATTAATATTGATCTAGTATTTTTAATGGAACAGGCAAAACTGTTCTATTGATTTTAAATATCTAGAAAGTAAGCTGCCTGACAGTAGGGACTTTGGATGTTTGATTCTCTGCTATATCCTATTGGTTAGAATAGTGCTAGGCACATAATAAGTGTGGAAGAACATGCGTAGCTGAATGAACATGAGATATCTTTCAAGAGACTGTGCTTTCTACAAAATTATATTGATTAATTTCTCAATTCAAGTTATTGGCCAAAGCAGATCTGGTAGCTAAAAACAGTGTAAACTTGTGAAAAAGTAAGTTAAAGAAAGGGGGAAATGGAAGGAAAAAACAATGCACTATTTGTATTTTTCCATGTCTACTATTGTTTAGACCAAATATTCTACTCGTATGCTAAATCCAACCCATTAAAAGAAATCATTTGCTCTGGGCTAAAATGATTGAGAAATATGAATTCCAAAGTATATGTATTTTCTAAAATTTCAAGATACCAAGTCAGGGTTCTAAATATTCAGGTTCCTATATCCTCAAACTTTCTTCAGTTTGTTTAGTGTAGCTTTTAGCTGTATAAATATGCTGAGAAAAACCAGATAAAATGTTAATTACTTAGGCAATAAAATACTAAAGAAAACGAGTGATCACTTACCACTATTTGGCTAAAATAGAGATGAAGTAGACCTAACTTTACATTTAAAATTGATTTGTTTTATAGTAATTCACTCATTCCACTGGTATTTCGTGAGCAACTACTACATGCCATGTAGTATTCCAGGTGTTAGGGATGAAACAGTGTACAAAACCGTCAAGAATTCTTGCCATTATGAAGTTTATATTTTGCAAAATTGTGTTTTTATAGTTTTATCATAGATGTAAAAATATTCAGTGAAGTTACTATCTTCTAGAACAGGAGTCACCAACTTTTTTCTGTCAAGGGACAGGTAATAAATATAGTAGGCTTTGAGGGGCACCCTTTTCCCTCACCCCCAGGCTAAGTAAGCATTGAATGCAGGGCAACCCTCTCTCAACAGCTTCTCCCAAGAAACAGCCAGCCAGAATGGAGACATTTGCTATGCAATCTTCTGCCACTGCACGTTCTCAACACACCACCCAACATCCAGTTCTTTCTAGCCTTGTTAATCCTCTCTATAAAAGACAAGCCCTGTCAGCCTCACCCTGGAGACACTTCAAGATTTTATGGTTGGGCATTCTCCATATTGCAATAGTCTCTCTCCCCCATGACAATTTTGTTTTTGAACAAAGTCTCTCCTTACCTAAATCCAGATTTGGTTTTTATTTGAGAGTTTGCTGACTTAACAAAAGGGAAATTAGAATACTTGCTTTCTCAACCTACAGCTGCAACCTCCACATCTGACATGTCAGAGCGTTCTCTGACCCATGGAAGAGAAAACTAAAACTTGTCTCCCAAGAAACTGAGCAAAGCTGTAAAAAGAAATGAGAATGTGCCCAAAGCGATCTCTCCCTCAGCTTTATAGATGTTAGTAATATTCCTTGCTGAGACTTATGCAACCACGATTTGTACAGGATCATGGTACTCTTAAGTTGCAGCATCATTTTGAGAGTAATCATTTATACTTTAAAGAAAAAGTAATTTGAAGAGTAGACAAGATTTGCTGTTTAAAAGCCAGACATTATGCAGCTTTTCAAAGTACAAATAAAAGCCACTGAAGCATTCTATAGGTTAATTTTAATAAGACAAATGTTGATATATACGTAAAAAAAAAAAAAAAAAAAAAAAAACACTTCTTGGGATCGTCAATAAATTTTAACAGTAAAGGGTTCCTGAGGACAAAAAAGTAAGAGTAAACCGCTGTTGTAATAAAAACTTGAGTTGATCGTCTCCAGGCCTCATTGATTGATTTTTTGATAGATCCTATAAGGAGTCATTCCCTGTCTGGGCTCTAGGAGACACTCACTGCCTAGGTTTACATTCTTGTAGCTCAGGAAGCTGGTGATAGCTACCTGAGGGATGTGACCGAAGTCAGCTTGCTTCTTCTTTTGCAGACATCACATTGACATTCTGAGGCTTTTGCCTGTTATTATTATTAGCTTTCCAATTATTTTTTATTTCTTTTCTCATTTTTTTCTAATTTTGCTCTGTATTTTATTTCTCTCCATTTTTTCTTTTCTTTTTTCTTATTCTTTCATTATTCTTCTCATTTTACTTTTTATATTTTCTTTTTCTTCATGCTTTTTCTTTTTTGCCATTAGTCTTTTATTTTTTTCCTTGATTTTTGATTTCTTCTCTTTTGTCTTCTTATTCTTTGTTCTCCCCTTTTACTTCTGATTTATCTTTTTCTTTTCTTCTCATTCATTTTTTTCCCTTTTCTTTATATTTTTTCTCATTTTCTTCTTCACTTCTTCACCATCTGGCCCCACCTGCACAAGAAATCCTTGTGGGCCTCACTCCCACTGTGCTGTGAGTGCCCTCTCCTCTCCCATCCCCCAGGTAGCTGAGGGATGCCAGGGCCCAGCACAGCCTCACAGCGAGTCCTTGTCGCCTCTCCCTGTCCCTCAAAATCTGAGCAATCGTGGTAACTTAGGCGGAACCATTTGCAGCTGCTTCGTGCTGGACAGCTCTGATAGGCAGGGGACCATCAGAATTAGCCCCTTAGGCTAAAATTCCCCACGGCTACCTTCCCTCTCTGTGCGGCTCCAGCCTTTGTCTCTGGCGCCTGGGGATCCCTGGAGTGTCCTCAGCAAGGTCACCTCCAAGTTGATCTACAATCCGCCTTGCAGGTATGCCAGAAGAAACCTGGATGAACCTAAAAGTGAAGGCCAAAGGGAGATGCTCAGGCCTCCCGTGGTGGCAGCAGAGGGGATAATAGAAAAAGACGGTTTCCCAGAAGCCAGTCCACACTCATCAGGCTTCCTATGGAGACCGAAGACCACCCACTCCACAGGGCCCCAGGAGATGAGGCAGGAGACTTGCGGGTTCTGAGCAGCCCCAGCACAGGTGCGCCTCGCAGGAGAGGTGGTTCCAGCCAGCCAGAGCACCGGGCGTGGAGGCGTCTCACTGCCGCGCAGTGTCCCAGGGGACCGCAGGCAGCTCCCTGGCCTTGGAGACCCTTGCTTCCAAATTAGCCAGGCTGCTGCCAGGAGCCGGAGAAAGCAGCGGGAAAGAGCGCCTCAGCCCCACCTGGGCAAGACTGCAGAGACTGGCCTGAACGTGATGTCTTCCTTGCTGGCCCTTCTCCTCTTCCTTGCCCTTCTGTGATTTTTCCTCCATGTTGTAAGGGAAAGGAGATGGGTCTTTCTCCCACACATCCACCCATGTCCAGAAACTCCCTCTCCCCTTCTCCCCCAGAGGAGGCGCAGGACGGGGAAGGATGGGCAGGGCTCTCCCTTGGTATTAAAATGGTAGAGTTCCCTGAGTCCCCTCACAGGAAGTGCGGCAGGGGTGTGGCTCGCCCAGCAGCTCACACCCACAGGGGGAGCGTGCAGAGAAGCAGGTGCAGAGACTGGGGTGAGTGCTTTGGGCTCCGGCCCGGCACGGTGGTGTCTACGGGTGGGTGTCTGCAGCCCTGGTATCACAAAGCTCTTTCAGCATTGCTGTCTGCAGACGGCTTGAGTGTTAATCACCTCAGTGGTCCGCCTGCCATATCACAAGGGCAGAGGGCCAGTGTGACAGCCTTCTGTATCCCAAGCTCTTGCCCGGTGTTCCAGAAGAATCAGATCACACGTGGGGTGGAAGGATGACTGCAAGGTTTTATTGAGTGGTGGAGGTGGCTGTCAGCGAGATGATGGAGAGCCGAAAGAGGAGGAGTGGGGGAGATAATCTTCCCCTGGGGTTCCATCTTTCTCCACGTTCGGAGGCTCCTTCTCTCCTTCTCTGCTGTCCCGCCCTGCCTCTGCCCGCCACTCTCTGCCACCCTGCTGCTCTCTGCTCCTCTCCACCATTCTCTGCCACTCTCTTCCTCTGCTCCTCTTGAC
This sequence comes from Hylobates moloch, assembly GCF_009828535.3. NCBI lineage: Eukaryota > Metazoa > Chordata > Mammalia > Primates > Hylobatidae > Hylobates > Hylobates moloch. The sequence goes on from NW_026652292.1 coordinate 14,295,689, forward strand.
GTTCCACCACTTATGTGTGTGCCTGCTAAGGTCTTGGATTTATATGAGCACAGGACGGGAGGCATGGCGGGCCAGAGTGGTCTTGGAAAATGCAACATTCGGGGCAAAAACAGGAGTGCCCGTTTTCACTTAGGTCCGCAGGCACAGGCCCGAGGGTGGAGCCCTCACCACAGACCCCCGCCCTTCTCTACCCAGCACTTCTCTGCCCCCTCAAGTAGCAGTACTGCGGTTGCATGGAACATGTCACCAGAATTAAGACACTGTCATTACCAAAAGAAAAATGGAAGGGAAAAAATCCCCACAGTCACCTTCTCTCTCTGCCCCTTGGGCCAGAGAAACTGGATCTGTGACATGACTCAGGAGGGCTGCTCAGGCCACAGCAGGCTGGGGCAGGGGAAGAATGTTCTGGTCAGTGCCTTGGGCTGGGCCCACTTCAGGTTTCTACCCTCTCCTGTCCAGGCCACCAACAGAGGAGGCCTTTAGGGGCTTGAGGCCTGGGCAGCTGGGGGCCAGGAGTAGTGGGAGCTGCTCTGGGGCTCCTGAGGTGAGGACAGGGGTCACTGTCCCTCCTCCTTCCCCAGAGCTGGACATTCCCTTCCACAGCTGCTGTGAGGAAATTTATTCTCTTCCTCAAAAGTGGGTGCCATCCCTTCCCCGACCCCATTGTTGGGTAGCGGGAGGCTGACCCAGGGCTAGGAGTAGGGAGGCAACTGCAGAGAGGGGCCAGCTGTCTCTCTGGTGCTTGGTCTTCATTATCAGCACTCATCTGCACATGTGCTAATTCCACATGGGGACTTCTCCCCACCCCCACCCTTCTGTTTCATCTCTTGGCCTTGCCCTCTGTTCCTGACACTGTTGCCTCTCCATGGGGTGGGGACAGACAAGGCCCAGTGGCTCTCACAGGGTCATCTTCATGGCCATGTGCAAGGGGAAGCTATGGGCAGTTGGCTGGGGGTCTCCCCTGCATCTCTTAATTTTATCTCTGCTGTTTCTGTCCTTGAGAAACTCCTGGAGGGAGTTGCGCACAGAAGCGGCCCCCACCCTCACCTGAGTCCTACAGTTTTTGGTGATGAGTTTTGTTTTTTATTACTTCATACCTTTGATTTATAAGGACTCTGCTCCTACTCATCACATGTGCTCCCAGCCTAGGCTCAGCAGCAAATTGAGCCCTTGGGTCCCAGAAAGTGGTCTCACCAACTGCAGCCTTCTTATCTCACACCTTGACCACGAGGTCTGGCTGAAACTCTCAGAAACCGCCTAGTTCTTTGAGAGGGCTTGGCTGGGCTCAGCCCACCAGCTTCTGGACTCAGTTTCACCTCTGGATCAAACAGGTAATAAAGAGAATGTTGGCAAGTGAGTCTATCCATGATGGTGGATGCATGTTAGGGCTGCAAGAGGGTGAATAGCCATACCAGTTAGAAGGCAGTTACAGTCCAGAAAGAATGAAGTAGTTTAAATTAGGATATCCAAGAAACAGCATCAACATGCATCTTGGAAACAGAATCAGCAGGACTTATTGGATGTGGAGAGTAGTGGAGAGTCAAGGCCAGCTCCTAGCTATCCAGCTTAAGCCACGAGGTGGATGAAAAAGACTTGATTCAGCACAGATTTACATGGGAAAACCAACATTCAGTTCAGGACACATTAAAACTGTGTGGAGTGTCGATGCCGTGTTACCATTTGGATATGTGACATTGTGTCTTAGAGGAGAGGTCAGGGCTGAAGATAAGATTTGGAAGCTTCAGCGTGGGAATAGTGTTTAGAACCGTGGTGGGCTAGACCATTTTTGCATTGCTGTAAAGGAATACCCGCAGCTGTATAATTTATAAAGAAAAGAGGTTTAACTGGCTCACAGTTTTGCAGGTTGTACAGGAAGTGTGGTGCCAGCACCTGCTTCTGGTGAGGCCTCAGGAAGCTTGCAATCATGGCTAAAAGATGAAGAGGAGCCAGTGTGTCACATGGTCAAAAAGGATGCACAAAAGGGGGAAGGATGAGGTGCCACACACTTTTAAACAACCAAATCTTGGGTGAACTCACAGTGAGAATGCACTCATTACCATGGGAAGGGCACCAAGCCATTCATGAGGGATCTGCCCCCATGACCCAAGAGCCTCCCACCAGACCCCACCTCCAACATTAGGGATTACATTTCAACATGAAATTTGGAGGGGACAAATATGCAAACTGTATCACATGGTGATTGAGGAGACTGTCATAGGGAGAGGAAAGAGAGGGAAGAATGCCTGGACTGATGCTTGAGGAATTCTGACATTTGAAGACAAGCACACGAAAAATAAGTCGGAAAGTGATGAAGCAGAAAGGCAGGAAGAAAATAAGGAATGTGGTGTCAACAGAGTCTGGCAGCAAAAAGAACAGAGACAGGGCTTAGGGGATCAAAGGGTAAGTTCAAGGGAGGCACTTGTGTAGGCAAAGGGGACACATGGGAGGTTTGGCCTTTGAAGACAAGAGAGGGCCTCCCTTTGTTTTACAAGAAAGGAGAAAGAAGATCCGTCTAAATCAGGGGTCAGCAAACCTGCAAAGGGCCAGAGAGTAAATATTTTGAGTTTCCAGGCCCATATGGTCTCTGCTACAGCACCACTGCTATGGCAGGAGGGCAGCCACAGAAAATAAGTCAACACATGCGGGTGGCTGGCTTCCAACGAGACTTTATTTATGGACACTGGAGTTGGAATTTCATAGAATTTTCATGTGTCATGAAATATAATTCATCTACTTTTTCCCGTTATTCAAAAATGTAAAAACCACTGTAAGCTGGTGGGCCATATGAAAACACACCGAAGGCCAGATCTGGCCGATGGGCCATGGTTTTCTGGATCCTGGTCTAGTTACTGGCAGGAACGTAGTAATATTTATAAAACAATTGTGCATGGGGGCTGGGGGTGTGGAGCGCAACATGCTCTACTCACAGAACTCTGTCACTTCAGTGAGATATGAGTCACAGGCTTTAGCTGAGGTAAGAGTAGGCTTGAATTGCCAAAGGCAGAGAATCCTTGAGAAGACGAGGAAGCTGTTTTATCAGAATAACACAGCAGCATGCAGAGCAGAGTGGAAATCCCACAGAAGCATGACAGTGTCAACCGATGGGAAGGAGCGAGGCTTCTGGAGGCTCTGACATGGAAGCTGAGTCTTCAAGGATGGTCTGAGATTGTGAATTCATTTCAAAGTGAGAAGCAGTATTAAAGTGTGAAGAGACCAAGAAGAAGTGATCACATGCTACAACATGGCCGTTTACAAGTGACAATAATCACATTCAATAATTTCTGTTTTAAGCAAATTGCCTTTGAATGATACTAAAACAGAGATTGGCTGTAGCGTAAAATGTCCAGACCTCCCCTAACAGGCCAGTGGGCTGCCTTGCACACACATCTGGTCAGCATCTGGAGCGCACACAGGAGAAAATTCATCATATTTGCTCTGCATGTTAAACTTGGGGGCAGCCAGAGAAGTTCTTGTTCATTTCAAATCAGGCAAATTTGCTCAATTTAAGAACATGGTATATATAAGGCCTTAAATGCAAGTCCCATTTCCAGTTTCTGTGGAGTCCAGTATAAGCTCCTGATAATTTCACCTTCAAACTAGCTCAGCCTTTGTTCCTTCTGGAATGATACAAGAAGAGTCAATGTCTAGGAGAGCAGAGCTGAGATTTCAGAGTAGGGATTCCTAATGCTGTGTTCTTAAATTTGTATTTAAATTCAGAGTGTCTGGCAAATCAACATTTTTTAAAGGCAACATGTTGACTCTAGTTATTAAAAGATTTGTTCAAGAACATTCATATTTTAGGCTTTAAGATATCTTTTGGAAATATCCAATTAAGTTCACTTTAAGTTGTAAAAGAAATGCACCCCTTTAGGGGGAGGTGGTTTTTAGGTAACATGCATGTTTTGCAATGTGAAAAGAAATGGAAACGTTTAAGGAGAGATGAGTTTAGAATTGTCTTTGCCTTGCGCCTTATATCCAAATAAATCCTAGGCTCCTCCGTTTAGATAGTGCTTTCCCTAGAGGAAGATTATTGTTTCCTTCTTACAATAAACTGGTTTTCAGTCTTTTTTAAAATTTTTATTTATTTATTTATTTATTTTGAGATGGAATTTCATTCTTCTTGCCCAGGCTGGAGTGCAATGGCGCAATCTCGGCTCACTGCAACCTCCGCCTCCCAGGTTCAAGCAATTCTTGTGCTTCAGCCTCCCAAGTAGCTGGGATTACAGGCATGCGCCACCACGTCCAGCTAATTTTATATTTTTAGTAGAGATGAGATTTCTCCATGTTGGTCAGGCTGGTCTCTAACTCCCAACCTCAGGTGATCCACCTGCCTCAGCCTCCCAAAGTGCTGGGATTACAGGTGTGAGCCACCACGCCTGGACTTTTGGTTTTCAGTCTTTGAAAACAAAAACACAGATAGAGGTAATAATGACCTCAGACTTTGGAGAATTCCCACTGTAAAATGTCTATAATAAATCAATTAAAACTATACACAGGGTGCAGATGCCAGGTGCCTCTGATTAGCCGATGCTAACGGATTGGAAGCATTATTAATTACTGGCAGGTCAGAATTTCTGGGATTGGCAGGAAGTAGTAACTGGTAACTAGTATTAGTCTCTGGAGATGCACACATCACCGCTTGAGACCCCTTTCACCAACTGTCTGAACAAAAGAGAGAACAGATCACCTTTCTTCAAACTTTGTTTTCATTTTATTGAATATTACAACAAATTAAAATAAATACAGCAAACTAAAATAAAAACACTGGATTTTTCCTTGAGTGCAGATGGTGAAGCTGAATCCAGAGAGCTTAGCTTCTTTTCCCTAGGAGTCCTCAGAGGATGAGAGGCAGGGTCACATGGGATGAGAATGGGAGTCTTTATATTCTAAAGTGATCTTAGACCTCTGGATAGATGGCGTCCCAGGAAATAAACCCGATCTGATTTTGACAAATATCTTTGTTTTACATCTTCCGAAACCTGGAACATTAAAAAGCTGTGTGCTCCTTTTAATTTCTGGCAAAGAGAAACTGGTTTGGCTAAAGAGCTCTTTTGGAGGGCATTGGCATGTTCATATGTATAGGATTTGCCTTTAGCCCAAGCTAAATAAAAAGTCAGACAATTATGGCTTTGGAGTTCTCTTCCAAGAGGCAAATCAATATTTTTTTAAAGGCAACATGTAGGCTCTAGTTATTAAAAGATTTGTTCAAGAACATTCATATTCCATAACCTCATGTCAGAAAAATTCAAGCAGTAAGACATCTAAAGAGTGGGTTTTTGCAGCTTTACCCTTTTCCTTGTTAGCACTTCATAAAAAGTGACAATCCAAATATCCTTTGGCTTTTTTGCATTGACTTCTAACTCTTACCTTCTAGTGGTTTCTCTCTTTCGATGGGCACTCATGTATACTTTTTTCTTCTCTGTATTCAAGAGTATTTGAAACCTGCTTTCATTGTGAGAGACATCACCACTCTACAGAAATAAAATAACTGAATGATTTTTCACAGATATAGGACATAAAACCAAATAGTCACAATACGTGTCTTGATATTCTGCACATCACACAAAAATATAGATGCTATAAATTTCCTTGATTTGGTAACCATAATTCCAAGGAAACATTAAATTTTATTTTAAGGGCCAATAAGCTAAATTTGTCACAAAATAAGGTTTTGCTTTTATAAACTAAAAACCATTGGGGGTAAAGAGATAGCTTAAAGCTATCTTAAAAACAGCATTTCTTTGCATTTAGAAGTGGGGATGGCTAGGATGTGAAGGGAGACATGGGGCCAAAATACCTTTAGAGGCTTTTACTTAACACTTCTAAAACTTGGAGTGTATTCTACTAGGGATAAAATAGATAATTTCTTCTAATTTAAAGATAGAATAATCTATTTGTATGTATAATTGAATATGTTATGGAATTTTTAGTCGTTTGGCCAAATGAGAAACACAATTAAACTTTCCCTTGAGGGGGAGGTTTTTTTTTTCTTTTTGAGACGGAGTCTCGCTCTGTCGCCCAGGCTGGAGTGCAGTGGGGGGATCTCCGCTCACTGCAAGCTCCGCCTCCCAGGTTGCACCATTCTCCTGCCTCAGCCTCCCGAGTAGCTGGGACTACAGGCGCCCGCCACCACGCCCGGCTAATATTTTGTATTTTTAGTAGAGACAGGTTTTCACCGTGTTAGCCAGGGTGGTCTCGATCTCCTGACCTCGTGATCCGCCCGCCTCGGCCTCCCAAAGGAGGGGGAGATTTTTGTTTGGGAAAAGGGAAAGGGCAAAGTGAAGTCATACTATTTTACTTACAGTAAACCAGTTATAAAATTAAAGAAAGATTATTTTCTTGCTTGTGGAGAGAGTTGTAAGAGAATAACACATTTCTAACTTTCTCTAGATACAGGGACACGTCAATTTTTTGCTGTTTTCGTGCCAATTCAAAGCCAACTCCCATAGAGGCAACATTGCATAAGGAGATGAAATATTTTCTACTAAAAGAAAAACACTTTGAGTGTTTCCATATTTTGTTGTTGTAGAATGCTTTTCCTTTTAAAATGCTGTTTTTCTCGGTTGTTTAGCCAAACTTCCAACCAAGCACATCTAGCAGCAGTGAAAGAAAATGGCTTTTTAAAAAAACTGAAAGGTTTAGCAAAACTGAATATCCTGATTTTTGATAAGGAAATCCCAGTAAGGATGGCTTCGTGTTTTGCAGACAATTTCTCACTGTCGTGTTTCTGTTGGAGGTCGAACGGGGCTGCTGCCTGCGTAGCACGGCGGGGGCTGTGAAGAAGCATGGCCTTAGCATTCTTTGGGAGATTCCCCGGTGTTGGGAATTCTTTAGGCAACGATATTACAATCCTGACTTTTGAACTACGCATCTGGCAGAGGATTTTCAACTCTTTTCTCACCCAGAGAAACCTGAGATAGTGAAAGAAACTACAGCAATGTCAAAAAGGATGAAAAGGATTGACAATAACGTTTTATTTTTTGAAAGCATTTATTTGAGCTTTACACTCCTGAAAGCATATAAAGATAGCCTCTCTATCCTTTTTGTTTCAACTGAAGAATAAAAACAGTTCCTAATAACTACTACTGATATCTACTCTCAGAATACACTCATTAGAAAAAGCAGAAATCGGCCGGGCGCAGTGGCTCACGCCTGTAATCACAGCACTTTGGGAGGCCGAGGTGGGTGGATCATGAAGTCAGGAGATTGAGACTATCCTGGCTAACATGGTGATACCCCGTCTCTACTAAAAAATACAAAAAATTAGCCAGGCGTGGTGGTGGGTGCCTGTAGTCCCAGTTACTCGGGAGGCTGAGGCAGGAGAATGGCGTGAACCCGGGAGGCCGAGCTTGCAGTGAGCTGAGATCGTGACACTGCACTCCAGCCTGGGCGACAGAGCGAGACTGTCTCAAAAAAGAAAAAAAGAAAAAGCAGAAATATTTTTAAAACATCATGTTAAAGTTTGCTGTCTCGTTCAAATAAGAATGACACTATTTTAATATACTCACAAGTGGTTTGGTCAGTTTAACATTTATAAATAAAATAAATAAATGTAAATGAATAAATAAGTAAATAAATTCCCTGAGAGTGTGTACTTAATCTATTTTATTTACTGATGTAGCCTCAGGACTTGGAACAGTATCTGGCACATGTTAAGCTTTCAATAAGTATTTTTGTATATAGAAAGAAATGAATATTGAGATTGGTCTTGCATAAAAAGAGGAGATTTGCAGGCCCCAAACTATTTTATTTTTCAGATTACTAGCTTAGTCTTAATATATCTAGTGCATTTAATGTGTTATTGTTGTTGTATTTTATCCAATAAATGGCCTTTCTTTCTGCTCTTCCTTCTTCACCATTTTTCTGTTCTACTTTGATGTTATATGATGGTTTTTCCCCAGACTATGCCAATACTCACAGTGGACAGGAATCTATGACTTGCGTAAGCCAATCTCTGTGGTTTTCTTTTGTTTTTTCCTTTCTAGTTTCCAATCAAGTGATGGCTTTACCGAGACATTTTTATATTTCTCAATTTGTCACCATTTTCATTTTAATCTGCTTTTCTACTTCTGTCAATCATTCTTAGCTTCGTTTTTCCATTTTCCTCCAATTTTCATTAGCTCAAATAAATATCACTAATATTCAATCTTGTTATCTTTGTTTCAGGGTATATGAGAGGATTTCTCCAAAGTAAAAAGTACTTTCTTCCTTTTCTTCTCGACTTAAATGGTAGTTTATTGTTTTGCATATGACCAATAGTTTAAGCTCTTTTTCATCTCTCTTCAAATTTGCAATTGTTGTTTACATTTGCAAATGTTGTTTAAAAGTGTTTGTGTTGCTCTTCATAACTCTCTTCTTATATGACATTTCTTTATATACAAAAAGCTTTATTGAGATACAATTTACATAAAATAAACTGACTGTATTTAAACTGTATAATTTGATGAGTTTTTGAAAACAACCAGAATAATAAACATATTCATCATCTTTAAAAGTTTTCTGGTGACCTCTGCAAACTCTCAGCTGGGGCCCTCTGAACACTTCCAACCTGGTCCCTAGGTAACCACTAATCTGCTTTCTGTCACTATAAATTAGTTTGTATTTACTATAATTTTATATTAATACAAATGAAATAATACAGTCTGTACTCTTTTGTTCTTTAGCTTTTTTTCATCCAGCATAGTTTTTTTGATATTCATCTTTGTGTGTGTGTGTGTGTGTGTGTGTGTGTATGTGTGTGTGGTGTGTGTATAATTCAGTCCTTTTTATTCCGGAATAGCATCCCATTGCAGAGATGAACCACAATTTGTTTATATACTTATCTATTAATGGACATTTGGGTTGTTTCCAGGTTTTAGCTACTATAAATAATGCTATTATGAACATTCATGTACAAGTCTTTGCCTGGATAGGCGCTTTTGTTTTTCTTGGTTAAGTACCAGGGAGTAGAATGACTGAGTCACATATATGTGTACACGAATATATATATATATATATATATATAAAATATGTGTACACACATATATGTATATACATATACATATATATGTGTATAGTTTTTTTATGAAACTGCCAACTGTTTTCAAAAGTGCTTGTAAAATTTTACATTTTTATCAGTTGTATTTGAAAGCCCCATGTCTTCCATTTTCTCACCAACATTGGTGTAATTAGTATCTTTCTAACTTTAGTCACTTCATTGGGGGTGTAGTGGTGTCTCACTGTGGTTTTAATTTGCATTTCCCAAACAACTAATGATGTTGAACATCTTTTCATGTGCTTATTTGACATCCATATATTTCTTTGGTGAAGTGTCTATTCAAACCTCCTACCCATTTTTTTTATTAGATCATTGGTTCTTATTATTGATTTTGAAAAGTTCTTTATACATTCTGAAGATAAGTCTCTTATTGGATGAAAAGTTTGCAAATGAATTCTCCCTGTTATTTCAGTTCCTTAACAGTAGCTTTTAAAGAGCAGATTTTCTTCACTATAATGAAGTTCAATTTATTAGGCTTTTCTTTTATGGATTATGCTTTTGGTATTTTACAGAAAATCCTAAAGAATCCAGAAAGAAACTATTAGAATAAATAAATGAATTCAGCAAAATTGCAGGATATAAGAGCAACACACAAAAAACAGTTATATTTCTAGACACTAGCAATAAATTATCCAAAAAAAATTAAGAAAAACAATTCCATTTACAATAACATCCAAAAGAATAAGATGACTAGTCATAAACTTAATGAAGGAGGTGCAAGACTTGTACACTGAAAAGTATAAAACATTGCTAAAAGAAATTACTAAAGGCCTAAATAAATAGAAAGATATTCTATGTTTATGAGAGGGAAGACATAATATTGTTAAGATGACATTATTACCCAAAGTGATCTACAGATTCAATGCAATCCCTCTTAAAACTTTAATGAGCTTTTTTTTTTTTTGAGAAATGGAGAAGGGGTTCCTCAAGTTCACATGAAATTGCAAAGGATCCCAAGTAAGCAAAATAACACTGACAAAAAACAAAGTTGGAGGAATCACACTTCTTGATTTCAAAACTTAGTACAAAGCTACAGTAATCAAAACAATGTGATATTGGCATAAGGATAGACATATAGATGTAATAAAATGTAGAATCTAGACATAAGTCCATACATCTATGGCTACTTGATTTTTCACAAGGGTGCCAATATCATTCAATGGGAAAAACAGTTTTTCCAGCAAATGGTGCTGAAACAACTGGATATCAATGTACAGTAGAATGCAGTTGGATCTCTACCTCATAAAATATACAAAAATTGACTGAAATGTTGGTCAACAACCCAGAGTGGAAACTATGAAACTGTAAAAATATATAGGAGTAAATCTTTATGACCTTGGATTTAGCAAATTAATTTTTTAGATGTGATGCCAAAAGCATGAGCAACAACCACCACAAAATAGACAAATTGGACTTCATTAAAATTAGAAATTTTAGTGAGTCAAAGGATATTGTGAGCTTTGTTTTATAATGCATTTAAGTTGTATGGAAATAGTTTGATCATTTAGAATCTTGTTTATAAGGCTTGTTAGATAGAATCGAATCAGTAAGGCAAATTTTTTCACTGTTGAGACAAACTCCTTCGGACTACTCTACTCATTGCCCCATGAATCAAGAGATTTCCAGCCTTGCCGCTGGGAGGAGTTACTATTCCTGTCCCTGTGTATGTTCAGCTCTTGTTCCTATTCTGATCCTTTCATGCAGTTCTTTCTGTGACATGCACTGGTCAATGCTGAATACTCAAAGAGATCCTTTGCAAATTTTTGAGTTATCTCTTATTGTGCAACTTTTTCACTTTGGGTACTCTGTCCATCAAACTATTATGTCTGGTCTCCCTAGATTCTCAGATGTGTCTTCACACCTAGGAAGTCTGCTAGGGTCTGCCTTGGTTACACCTACTTACTCTGTGGACTAGAAATTTGCCTAAAGTTTTTGTTTTTAACAGTTTTATTAAAATATAATTAATTTACCATACAATTCACCCATGTAATATTTATATTTCAATAGCTTTTAGTATATTCACAGAGTTGTGCAATCATCCCCATGCTTAATTTTAGACCATTTTCATCACTTTAAAAAGATTACTCAGTGTTTTGTTCCAAATGAATGAGGAACTTTACATACATTGTGAGTCCTTTAAGCCAGACTTTTCTCCCCTACAATACAGTGTCATTTTTATCATATTTCAAGTGAATATTTATGTGTAGATCTGTTTGTGAGTTCTTTGTCCTATTCCATCAATTTATTCTTGTGCCAGTAGCACACTGTTTTAATTACTGTAGCTAGACTAGAGGTCCTAATAGCGGCATTAAGTAAGTAGTTAAGAAGTTTTCCACATTTATCCCACCAGATTGCCTTGACTATTCTTGGCCCTTTGTATTTCCATATAAATTTGAGTCAACTTATCAATTTATATAATATTTAGATACTTAACATTGTATTGAATTTATAGACATTTGGATGGTTACAGAATTGACATTTTTTACAATATTGATTTCTAATTCATTTAGCTTAGAAACTGTTGCAGTTTTCAGTGTACAGAACTTAAATGTTTTTAGGTTTATTCTTTGGTATCTGACATTTCCCATTATTGTAAACTGTTTCTTTTTGTATTTTTTTCATATTCAGCTTATCTTCAATGACTTGGAAAGACTTGCTTATTAATTTTAATAGTTTAGCTACAGATCATTTTAGATTCTCTAGATATACAACGATGTTATCTGTAAATGAATTTAATGCTTATGCCCTTCGTTTCTTTTTCTTGCTTTATCGCACAGGTAGAGATCCCTTATAAAACATTGAAGTGGTCCATGATTATCTCAATAGATGCAGAAAAGGCCTTTGACAAAATTCAACAACTCTTCATGCTAAAAACTCTCAATAAATTAGATATTGATGGGACATATCTCAAAATAATAAGAGCTATCTATGACAAACCCACAGCCAATATCATATTGAATGGGCAAAAACTCGAAGCATTCCCTTTGAAAACTGGCACAAGACAGGGATACCCTCTCTCACCACTCCTATTCAACATAGTGTTGGAAGTTCTGGTCAGGGCAATTAGGCAGGAGAAGGAAATAAAGGGTATTCAATTAGGAAAAGAGAAAGTCAAATTGTCCCTGTTGGCAGATGACATGATTGTATATCTAGAAAACCCCATCATCTCAGCCCCAAATCTCCGTAAGCTGATAAACAACTTCAGCAAAGTCTCAGGATACAAAATCAATGTACAAAAATCACAAGCATTCTTATACACCAATCACAGACAAACAGAGAGCCAAATCATGAGTGAACTCCCATTCACAATTGTTTTAAAGAGAATAAAACACCTAGGAATCCAACTTACAAGGGATGTGAAGGACCTCTTCAAGGAGAACTACAAACCACCGCTCAATGAAATAAAAGAGGATACAAACACATGGAAAAACATTCCATGCTCATGGGTAGGAAGAATCAATATCGTGAAAATGGCCATACTGCCCAAGGTAATTTATAGATTCAATGCCATCCCCATCAAGCTACCAATGACTTTTTTCACAGAATTGGAAAAAACTACTTTAAAGTTCATATGGAACCAAAAAAGAGCCTGCATCGCCAAGTCAATCCTAAGCCAAAAGAACAAAGCCAGAGGCATCATGCTACCTGACTTCAAACTATACTACAAGGCTACAGTAACCAAAACAGCATGGTACTGGTACCAAAACAGAGATATAGATCAATGGAACAGAACAGAGCCCTCAGAAATAATGCCACATATCTACAACCATCTGATCTTTGACAAACCTGAGAAAAACAAGCAATGGGGAAAGGATTCCCTATTTAATAAATGGTGCTGGGAAAACTGGCTAGCCATATGTAGAAAGCTGAAACTGGATCCCTTCCTTACACCTTATACAAAAATTAATTCAAGATGGATTAAAGACTTATATGTTAGACCTAAAACCATAAAAACCCTAGAAGAAAACCTAGGCAATACCATTCAAGACATAGGCATGGGCAAGGGCTTCATGTCTAAAACACCAAAAGCAATGGCAACAAAAGCCAAAAGTGACAAATGGGATCTAATTAAACTAAAGAGCTTCTGCACAGCAAAAGAAACTACTGTCAGTGTGAACAGGCAACCTACAAAATGGGAGAAAATGTTCACAACCTACTCATCTGACAAAGGGCTAATATCCAGAATCTACAATGAACTCAAACAAATTTACAAGAAAAAAACAACCCCATCAAAAAGTGGGTGAAGGACATGAACAGATGCTTCTCAAAAGAAGACATTTATGCAGCCAAAAAACACATGAAAAAATGCTCATCATCACTGGCCATCAGAGAAATGCAAATCAAAACCACAATGAGATACCATCTCACACCAGTTAGAATGGCAATCATTAAAAAGTCAGGAAACAGGTGCTGGGGAGGATGTGGAGAAACAGGAACACTTTTACACCGTTGGTGGGACTGTAAACTAGTTCAACCATTGTGGAAGTCAGTGTGGCGATTCCTCAGGGATCTAGAACTAGAAATACCATTTGACCCAGCCATCCCATTACTGGGTATACACCCAAAGGATTATAAATCATGCTGCTATAAAGACACATGCACATGTATGTTTATTGTGGCACTATTCACAATAGCAAAGACTTGGAACCGACCCAAGTGTCCAACAACGATAGACTGGATTAAGAAAATGTGGCACATATACACCATGGAATACTATGCAGCCATAAAAAATGATGAGTTCATGTTCTTTGTAGGGATATGGATGAAACTGGAAACCATCATTCTCAGCAAACTATCGCAAGGACAAAAAACCAAACACCACATGTTCTCACTCATAGGTGGGAATTGAACAATGAGAACACATGGACACAGGAAGGGGAACATCACACTCCTGAGACTGTTGTGGGGTGGGTGGAGGGGGGAGGGATAGCATTAGGAGATACACCTAATGCTAAATGACGAGTTAATGGGTGCAGCACACCAACATGGCACATGGATACATATGTAACAACCCTGCACATTGTGCATATGTACCCTAAAACTTAAAGTATAATAGTAATAAAAAAAAAGGATGCATTTCATCTTCAAAAAAAAAAAAGAAAAGTCAAACAAAAAAAAAAAATTGAAGTGGTCATATTGGGTATTTGTTTTTTAATTCCTAAATCCATGATCATTAAATTTAACGTTTTCTGTGAAACATTCAAATAAATGCTGTTTATTTTTAGTTTTCCTCAATTCCTTGCTTGCTAAGGGTTTTTGTCACAAAGTATTATTGAATTTTATCAAATATTTTTCTGCATCTGTTAAGATTATTATGTTTTTATCTTTTTATAAGTTAATGTGGTAAGTGGCATGAATTAATTTTTGAGTAATAAATCTCTCTTGCATTCCTACAACCACTATGCAGTCCTTATATACTATCCCTAGTATGCAATTCTGAATTTGATTTGTTAGTATGTCGCTTGGCATTTTGGCATCTGTAGTAATTACAGAGATTAGTCTGTAATTTTCATGTCTTATAGGAACTTTGTTAGGATTTAGAAACAAGATTGCGATGGTCTTATAAAAATTATGAAGTGCTTCCTCTTTTTCTATTCCCTGAAGAAGTTTATGTAATTTTGTTATTATTTCTTTTTTAAAGGTTTGGTGAAATTCATCAGAGAAGCAATCTAAACCTGAGTTTTGTTTGTATGTGTGGATGGTCAGAGGGTGGGTTCAATAATGGATTCAATAACAATTTAATTGTCCATTTTAAACTAACTAAAACAGTATAACTGGATTTTTTGTAACACAATGGATAAATGCTTGAGGTGATGGATAACCCATTCTCCGTGATGTGATTCTTACACATTGCATGTCTGTATCAAAACATCACGGGTACTTCATAAATATATATATCTAATATGTACCCACAAAAATGAAAAGTAAAACATTTTTAGAAATGGATTCAGTTTTCTTAATGGATATTAAAATTTTATATCCATTAAGTTTCTCTTTTTTCTGTCAGTTTGATAAGTTGTGTTTTTAGAGAAATTTGTTTTCTGTTTCATTCAAACTGTCAGATGTAAAGTTGTTTACACTACTCTTTAATATTAGTTACTTTTAATATCTATTAGATCTATGTTGATTTCATATTTTTTCTTGGTAATTTGTGTATTTTTTCTTTTCTCTTTTTTATTGATTAGTTTGCTAGGATTTATCAATGTTATTAATTTTATTTTAAGAATAAATTTCGTTGGGGGCTTTGTTGATTTTTCTCTAATGTATGCTATTTTTTCTATTTTATTGATAGGTAAAATAATTATTATTTCCATTCCCTTTTTTTTAGCTTCAATGCTTTGTTTGCTTATTTTTAGATTCTTGAAATGGAGGCTTAGATGATTTACTTTTAGTCTTGCTTCATTTTTAACACATAAATATTTTAAAGCCATGAATTTCTAAGTATTGTTTTGGCTGTATTCTTTTTTGAAATATTGCATTTTTATTATTAAGTTCAAAGTATTATTTTCTTCATGTTTCTTCCTTGATCCATAGATTATTTAAAAGTGTACTGTTTAATTTTTTTGCCTTTTGTAAGTTTTTGTTTTTGTTTTTTGTTTCGTTTTGTTTTGTTTTTTGAGATGGAGTTTCACTCTTGTCATCCAGGCTGGAGTGCAATGCCGCAATCTTATCTCAGCGCAACCTCCGTATCCTGGGTTCAAGGGATTCTCCTGCCTCAGCCTACCAAGTAGCTGGGATTACAGGCACCTGCCACCATGCCCAGCTAATTTTTGTATTTTTAGTAGAGACAGGGTTCCACCATGTTGGCCAGGCTGGTCTTGAAGTCCTGACCTCAGGTGATCCACCTGCCTTGGCCTCCCAAAGTGCTGGGATCACAGGTGTGAACCACCGCACCTGGCTGACCTTTTAGTTTTTGTTGTTTCCAGCTTAATTCCACCAATCAGAACATACTCTGAATGGTTTCAATTCTTTGAAATTTGTTGAGGCTTTCTTTATAGCTTGGTATGTAGAAACTGCTAAGGGAGTAAAAATTCACACTGTGGAGTCAGAGAAGGCATTTGAAATTCATAAGTAGCTGAGATATGAAGAGAATTTCTACAAATGAATAAAGAAAAGGCAACATCTTAGAAAACTTTTATTGTCAAATTTGATATGCATAAATGATTCCTTCCTGACTTTATTTCCTCATTCTTCATAAAACATTTCTGAATCTTCTCCCACACTGACCTTTTCCTGGCTCATATTCCTGTATCAAGTGGAAGACACTCCAAGGTCTCCACCTTGGTTACACTATTGTATAACTTGCTCTATTTACTTTCTTTCTACAGCTTCAATTTTTACCTATATTAATAATTTCTAAGTCTGTAATTCCAACCCCATTTTCCTCTTGAGTTTCAGGAACGTATTTCCAATTTGAAGTACCTCAGACTCAACACTCACAAACCAAAGTTGATTATCTTTCCTCTCCATATGTGAGCCTCCTAGTGAGTTTTCTATTTTAGTTAATAAAGATAAATTCATCCTTATGTTAATTTACGGCATAATTTTTCCTTTTTGATAGCAGGCATCACAACTTAAATTTTTTCATTACTTTCCTAATTATTGATCATCTGTCTCTTTGACTACTCTGCAAGCTTGGTGAAGTCATAAATCATGCCGTTTGTGATGAACATTTATGTGTCCTAAGCATCAGCTGCAGCCTCAGTTACACAGTGGGTCTTCAATAAGTATTTGTTGAAAAAATGTGTGTGTAATATATGCTTCTTCTCTATTCCATCTAAAGACATGTCTATAGGTCCATTACCTAGAGCAGCAGTCTGCAACCTTTTTGGCACCAGGGACTGGTTTCATGGAAGAAAATATTTCCATGGATGGGATGGGGCTGGGGGTGGATGCTTTTGGGATGATTCAAGCGCATTATATTTATTATTCACTTTATTTCTATTATTATTGTATTGTAATATATAATGAAATAATTATATAACTCACCATAATGTAGAATCAGTGGAAACCCTGAGCTTCTTTTCCTGCAACCAGACAGTCTCATCTGGGGGTGATGAGAGGCAGTGACAGATCATCAAGCATTAGATTCTCAAAAGGAGCGTGCAACCTAGATCCCTCGCATGTGCAGTTCACCATACAGTTCACACTTCTATGAGAATCTAACGCCCTCACTGATCTAACAGGAGGCAGAGCTCAGATGGTAATGCTTGCTCAACTGCCACTCACCTCCTACTGTGTGGCCCGGTTCCTAACAGGCCACAGACCAGTATTAGTCCATAGTCTGAGGGGTTGGGGGCTCCTGATCTAGAGTGTAAATAACGGACCTATTACATATACTGCCTTCAGAGAATTCAACCCAATAAGTTTTCTAGATTCAACTCTTTTTTTTTTTTTTTTTTTTGAGACGGAGTCTCACTCTGTCACCCAGGCTGGAGTGCAGTGGTGGGATCTCAGCTCACTGCAACCTCCGCCTCCTGGGTTCAAGCGATTCTCATTTCTCAGCCTCACAAATAGCTGGGTCTACAGGCACAAGCCACCATGCCCAGCTAATTTTTTGTATTTTTAGTAGACACCATGTTGGCCAGGCTGGTCTTGAACTCCTGACCTCAGGTGATCTGCCCGCCTCGGCCTCCCAAAGTGCTTGGATTACAGGTGTGAGCCACCATGCCTGGCCAAGATTCAACTCTTTTTCACCCTTCCTATACACGTGCCTTTTACCTGTGCAGTTTCCCAAATGGACTTATCCTTTGCTTTTCTTTTATTGCTTCCATTTTCTGGAATACTTTCCCATCTTGTCTCTCTAGCAAACATCTGCTTTTCCTTTAAACCAGACTTCAGTGTTACCATATATCCTAAACTTCTATGACCCTACCTTGAATAATTAATCATTTCTTACTGTTTTATTCTATACAGCTGGCCACAATAAACTATATTGGTTTCATTTATCTATAAGTACATAAGAAATCACTCTAAAAATTGAGTGGTTAAAACAACAATTTTGTGATTTCTCCTGGTTCTTTGGGCTTACAGTACTCAGCAGCATGGTTCTTCTGCCCTCTCTCTCTGCTCTTCAGGAAGCATTAGGTACTAATGTTTGCTAGACAATATATAGACATAGATATAGATATAGGATTCTTCAAGTTTAATCCATACTTTTTAACGTTTCTGTTTGTTTCATATTTAGAAGAATACTTTGTTTTCTCATGTAGTGTTAAGGTTCAAATATTTTCATAGCATTTCAGAGGGTCTTCAGGGACAAATAAGATCTTCAAGTGAAAGGTATGATCATAGCTGTGTTGATAAAAATTGAGAAATAAGAATAAGATAAGAATTTATATGTTTTCAAAATGCCAGACGTATATATTTTGTTAAAGAGTCCTCAAGAAGTCAGACAGATTGTCACCAACAACCTAAGCCATATGCAGTGCAGCCTACCCACATAGATATTGCAGAAACATGAGAACTTGCACTCTTACTCCTAGCTTTCAACCCCACTCCAGATGATTTTGATCTGGTAAGTCAGCATACAAAACTGCCATTTTGGCTGGGCATAGTGGCTCATGCCTATAATCCCAGCACTTTGGGAGGCTGAGGCAGGCGGATCACCTGAGGTCAGGAGTTTGAGATCAGCCTGGCCAACATGGTGAAACCTCGTCTCTACTAAAAAAAAAAAAAATTCAAAAATTAGCGGGGCGTGGTGGCAGGCACCTGTAATTCCAGCTACTTGGGAGGTTGAGGCAGGAGAATCGCTTGAACCCAGGAGGCAGAGGTTGCAGTGAGTCAATATCATGCCACTGCACTCCAGCCTGGGCAACAAAGAGCAAAGCTTCACTTCAAAAAAAACCAAAAAACAAAAAACAAAGGAACAAAAAAACCCTGCCATTTCTCAGATGTCCAGCATCATTGGAGATATAATCAGAATTATATTTATGCTTCATAATATTTACAGTTTTCAACAAGACATTACAAGATTTGTTTTAAGCCATAATTTTGATGTTGAAGAACTAAATTTTCATCACAGCTTAGAGTCCTTATGAAAGCCAAGATCAGAATTGCAATATCACTTTGAAAAGTTGTTTTAAGCCGGACACAGAGAATTGATTTTAAGAAAAACTCCAAACTTCTTAAATAAGAAAAGACAACAATGTGACCCAGAACTGTATCACTAGGTTAAAGGTAATAAATACACTGGTATCACCATCGAGGAATTAGCGGGCTGTTTGTGTTACCACTCACCTTGTCCCTTGTGTGTGGTCTTCTCTTTGCTTTTCCTAGAGTCTAACTTCCCCATTAGGATCAGGCCATCCTTGTTAAGTACAATGGAAAGCTCAACTGCATGCATACTGACTCATTTGTTCCAAAGGCTGATTACTGATTTTTCAATACTCTTTGAATAACAAGCAGAAATTGCAGCCACAAAAAAGAAACTAAAATGTTAGTATGGACATTTCTCCAAAAAAAAAAAAGAAAAAAAAGTCTTAGATATGAGCTTGTTGATTGAATTGATGTAAATAATCATCAACACTCCTCCTTGAAGTAGCCACCAGGCATTATGACTTCGTATTGAGAAACAAGATGATTCTTGGATAGGTTAATAAAAACACTCGAAGATGAGTAGTTCTTTCTTTTTTTTTTTTTTTTTTTTTTGAGACTGAGTCTCACTCTGTCACCCAGGCTGGAGTGCAGTGGCCTGATCTCAACTGCAACCTCCACCCCCGCAAAGCAATTATCCTGCCTCAGCCTTCTGAGTAGCTGGGATTACAGGCACCTGCCATCACACCGGCTAATATTTTTAGTAGAGACAGGTTTCACCATGCTGGGCAGGCTGGCCTTGAACTCCTGACCTCGTGATCCACCCGCTTTGGCCTCCCAAAATGCTGAGATTACAGGCATGAGCCACCGCGCCTGGCTGATGAGTAGAAGTTCTTATGCAAACCACAACCTGGATAGAAATTGAAGTCAGATTTGATTCCTTGAGCAGTCATTTATACAGTTTGCTCTGTGAATGAATCCATCTCAGAGAATTTGGAAAATCAGTGACATGGTAACACAATAGTGAATTGAATTTTATATTCTTAAAAATAAGAGAAAATCACCTGGAAAGATTGTAAAGTCCCCTGGAAGCATTTTGAAATCGCTAACAGGCCAGTACAATGCCTGGTCAACTTCTTGGAACATATACTGCCTAAGATCATCAGATTGTCAAAATTTGAAATGAGGCAAGGAGATATTCTAAGCTACTGAGCCAATGACATTGAATTGGTGTTAAAATGAGGAGAAAAAATTAAAAGGCACCCACTATTCTAATAACAAAAGCCTTATCCTTTAAAATGGACTAAAAATTATGGAAATAATAAGCATTTAATTATTACAACATAGAATGAAAGAACAACTTTATTCTAAATCAGGGATGGGCTTTTTTTTTTTCTGTAAAGGCCAGATAGTAGTACCCTCAGCTCTGCCAGCCCTGCAGTCTCTGTCACAATCACTCAGTCCTGCTATTGTAGCACAAAACCAAAGACTATGCCCAAATGGGCATGCTGTGTTCCAATACCACTATTGTTTTTCCTTTTTTCATAAAAACTGCCAGCGGGCTAGATTTGGCCTAGTGACTGTAGTTTGCCACCTTCTGTTTGAGGCTATAGCAAGCCTTAATTGTTAGCAAAAGCAGATCAAGAGAAGATGAAATATTAAGCATTTACCTGCAATGAAGCAACAAAATTTAATAGCAATTTGCAACAATGGCAGAGTTTCCAAACTTCTAGAAATAATAGCAATTTAAAATTTCAGCCTTTAAATGTTGATCTAGATCTGCATCATTCAATATGGTAGCCACTAGCCACATGTGGCTATTTACTTTGAAATATAAATTAATTAAAATTAAATAAAATGTTATATTGAGTTCCTCAGGCACATTCACCACATCTCAAGTGGCTTGTATTGGACAGCACAGAATATAAAGCATTTCCATCACAGTAGGAGTTTTGTTGGACAGCATTGTTCTACATGCAGAGAACTTAGATGCAGAGAAAAACAAAACAAAACAAAAAAATAGAACAAACTGAAGCTACAAACCACAGGGCAGTTCAGAGGGAACGCCAGCAGCAGAGCTAAATTTGATAAAGCCAACAAATAAAAGAAAATAGAGTTCTGGAAATGCAACACGTAATAAGACCAGATAGAAGCCATCCCAGTTAGATGCAACATTATTTAAAGAGACTTCTGATGCCACTGAACTCATTTAATGATTTTCATTGACCATCCATCCTTGATGTTATCAGAAAAAATAAACAAAAGACCAGGCGCGGTGGCTCACACCTGTAATCCCAGAGCTTTGGGAGGCCAAAGCAGGTGGATCATGAGGTCAGGAGTTCAAGAAAAGCCTGCCCAGCATGGTGAAACCTGTCTCTACTAAAAATACAAAAATTAGCTGAGTGTGATGGCAGGCACCTGTAATCTCAGCTACTCAGGAGGCTGAGGCAGGAGAATCACTTGAACCCAGACAGCACAGGTTGCGGTGAGCCAAGACTGTGCCAGTGCACTACAGCCTGGGCGACAGAGTGAGACTCCGTCTCAAAAAAGAAAAGAAAAGAAGAAAAAAAAAAAAAGGGAAGGGAGGAGAGGGGAAGGGAGCAGAGGGGAGGGAAGATAAACAAGAGAGTTTTGTCTTGAAGAGTCCTTGTAATAGGAGAGAGAATGCCAAACTCCTGCCTCCCTTTCTCTCTTTCTCCCTCTTTCCTTTCTTCCCTCCTTTTTAGATAAACTGCCTCATTCCAGAAAGTATTCATAATAGATTATAAATAAATAATATGCTCATTGTCTGCCCCTGGATTTAAGTTTGGGAATAGTTCTAAAATTAATTTTAGAAATAATGCACCCAGTCCAAAGTATGATTATGATAAATGAATACCTATTTTCTAGAACAGCTCATATAGACTAGCTCATTCATTCACTTCATATAACATTACCAAATGTCTATAATGCATCAGGTGCATGTTGAATCTTCGATGCAGAAATGATTGAAGGTAATATTCAAAACATTTAACAATCAGTATGAAGAAGCCACTGGCCATTCAGAAATGCCTCTCAACAAATCAGAATGTCTGTCAGCCCATGTGTCACTCCAGTGTAGATATCAGCCCTGCTAGTGGTTGCTAAACTAGGGATGTTAAAAGTAAAAACTTGCTTAGTAATGCAACATCTTCAGAGTAACTATCTGAGGTTCCTTCTCTTGGTACATGTCTTAAGTTCCTAGGGCTGCTATAAAAAATTACCACAAACAGGGCAACTGAAAACTGCATACATTTATTCTCTTACAGTTCTGGAGGCCAGAAATGTGGAACCCACATACTTTTTAAAGGCTCTAGGGAAGAGTCCTTTCCTGCCTCTTTTACTTTCTGAGGGTTGTAAGCATTCCTTCACTTGTGGTTGCGTCACTACAATCCATACCTCTGTCTTCACGTGTGTGTTCTCTTCTGTCTGTTATAAGTACATTTGCCATTGGGTTTAGGGCCCACCCGGAAAGTAACTTAAATATGCAAAGGCCCCTTTTCTAAATAAGGTCACTCACAACCTGTGGGAGTTAGGACATTGGCATATCTTTTACAGGACCTGTTATAGTTAAAACTATAACTTTTAACCTGCTATAGTATTGTCTTAGTCAACTCGGGCTGTTGCAACATAAAACCATAGGCCAGGTGGCTTCAATAACAAATAATTAACTCCTCTCAGTTCTGGAGGCTGGGAAGTCCAAGATCAAGGTGCTGGCAGATTCAGTGTCTGGTGAGGTCTCACTTCCTGTTCAAAGGTGGCAGTTTTCTCTGTGTCTTTCCAAAGCAGAGAAAGAATGTTCTCTTGGTACTCTCTTATAAGGACACGAATCCCATTCATGAGGGCGTCACCCTCATAACCGCATCTGATCCTTCTTACCTCCCAGAGGCTCCACCTCCTAACACCATCGCATTAGGGAGTAGGATTTTAAAATATAAATTTTGGGAGGGAACACAAGCATGATACAGTTCATAACAAGTATATGCAGAGGTCATCTAGGTTTCTGCTGTGCATAATTTCCAGTGGCCATCTTTTAACTCTCTCCCTTTCTCTTCCATGGATGGTGACCCACGTGTGTGTCCCAAAGCTGCCCATCTAAACTTAGAAGATAAGATGCAAAAGGGTGTTTAAGGAGAATTTTCTGTTAAGGCACACTGGATAAAGGAAGGCCTGGGGCTTCCTGAGCCCAAGAAATTATTTGGGAGGTTATTGCGCTGGTCTAAAATGAGGTATACGATATCCTTGATGAACATAGATGCTAAAATTCTTAAAAAAATACTAGCTAACCAAATCCAACAACATATCAAAAACATAATCCACCATGATCAAGTGAGTTTCATACCAGGGATGCAGGGATGGTTTAACATACACAAGTCAATAAATGTGAAACACCACATAAACAAAATTGAAAACAAAAATCACATGGTCATCTCAATAGATGCAGAAAAAGCATTTCACAAAATCCAGCATCCCTTTATGATTAAAACTCTCAGCAAAATTGGCATACAAGGGACGTACCTTAATGTAATAAAAGACATCTATGACAAACCCACACCCAACATAATACGGAATGGGGAAAAGTTGAAAGCATTCCCTCTGAGAACTAGAACAAGATAAGGATGCCCACTCTCACCACTCCTCTTTAACACAGTACTGGAAGTCATAGCCAGAGCAATCAGACAAAAGAAAGAAATAAAGGGCATCCAAATCAGTAAAGAGGAAGTTGAAGTGTTGCTGTTTGCTGACGATATGACTGTTTACCTTGAAAACCCTAAGGACTCCACCAGAAAGTTCCTAGAACTGATAAAAGAATTCAGCAAATTTTCTGGATACAAGATTAATGTACACAAATCAGTGGCTCTTCTATACACCAACAGTGACCAAGCGGAGAATCAAATCAAGAACTCAGCACCTTTTATAATAGCTGCAAAAATAAAAAATAAAATACTTAGGAATATACCTAACAAAGGAGTCGAAAGATCTCTACGAGGAAAACCCCAAAACACTGCTGAAAGAATTCATAGACAACACAAACAAATGGAAACACATCCCATGCTCATGGGTGGGTAAATAGAATCAATATTGTGAAAAGGACCATACTGTCAAAAGCAATCTACAAATTCAACACAATTCCCATCAAAATACCACCATCGTTATTCACAGAATTAGAAAAAACAGTTCTAAAATTCTTATGGAACCAGAAAAGAGCCCACATAGACAAAGTCAGACTAAGCAAAAATAACAAATCTGGAAGCATCACACTACTTGAGTTCAAACTACACTATAAGGCAATAGTCACCAAAACAGCATGGTACTGGTATAAAAATAGGCACATAGACCAATGGAACAGAATAGAGAACCCAGAAATAAACCCAAATACTTATAGCAAAGCAAACAAAAACATAAAGTGGCAAAAGGACACCCTTTTCAACAGATGGTGCTGGGATAATTGGCTAGCCACATGTATGAGAATGAAACTAGATCTTCATCTCTCACCTTATATAACAAATCAACTCAAGATGGATTAAGGACTTAAATCTAAGACCTAAAACTATAAAAACTCCAGAAGATAACATTGGAAAAACACTTCTAGACATTGGCTTAGGCAAGAATTTCATGACCAAAAACCCAAAAACAAATGCAATAAAAACAAAGATAAATACCTGGGACCTGATTAAATGCAAGAGCTTTGCATGGCAAAAGGAACAGAGTAACCAGACAACTCACTGAGTGGGAGAAAATCTTCACAGTCTACACAACTGACAAAGGACTGATATCCAGAATCTACAACGAACTCAAACAAATGAGTGAGAAAAGATGAAATAATCCCATCAAAAAGTGGGTTAAGGACATGAATAGACAATTCTGAAAAGAAGATATACAAGTGGCCAACGAACATATGAAAAAATGCTCAACATCACTAATGATCAGGGAAATGCAAATCAAAACCACAATGAGATACCACCTCACTCCTGCAAGAATGACCACAATCAAAAAATCAAAAAACAGTAGATGTTGGCGTGGATGCAGTGAACATGGAACACTTCTACACTGCTGGTAGGAATGTAAACTAGTACAGCCATTATGGAAAACAGTGTGGAGATTCCTCAAAGAACTAAAAGTAGAACTATCATTTGATCCAGCAATCCCACTACTGGGTATCTACCCGGAGGAAAAGAAGTCATTATTCAAAAAAGATACTTGCACACACATGTTCATAGCAGCACTATTCACAGTTGCAAAATTGTGGAACCAACCCAAATGCCCATCAATCAACCAGTTGTTGATAAGGAAACTGTGAGAGAGAGCGAGAGAGAGAGAGATATATGATATATATGTGATACATGTACATGTATCATATATATGACACATATATGATATACGTACATGTATCACATATATGATACTTATGTGTACATATATCACACATGATACATATATGTACATATATCACATATATGATGCAAATGTGATATATGTACATATATCACATATATGATATAAATGTGGTATATGTACATATATGTGATATATGTATATATGATACATATGTGATATATGTATATATGATATATATAGGTGATGAAATATTATACAGCCATAAAAAAGGAATGAATTAACAGCATTTGCAGTGACCTGGATGAGATTGGAGACTATTATTCTAAGTGAAGTAACTCAGGAATGGAAAACCACACATTGTATGTTCTCACTGATAGGTGGGAGCTAAGCTATGAGGACACAAATGCATAAAAATGATACATTGGACTGTGGGAACTTGGGGGGAAGAGTGGGAGAGAGGTGAGAAAAGACTACAAATATGGTGCAGTTTATACTGCTCGGGTGATGGGTGCGCCAAAACCTCACAAATTACCACTAAAGAACTTACTCATGTAACCAAATGCCACCTGTACCCCAATAACTTATGGAAAAATTAGAAATAAATGAATAATTTTAAAAAAATAAAATAGGTATAAATTTAGAAAACATGATTTTTTAAACTCAAATCCTCTGTATACTTCCTTCAATTATCTCCTTTAATTGTTAATTCAGGAAAATTATGTGAATCAGAAATAAGGAGACTAATGAACACAAAGGAAGACAAGAGGGAGGATGGGGGTATGTGCAGATGATGCAAAATTGGATCTCTAGAATGCCACCATAATTAGCATGAGAATAAATATACATCCCAGAAGTCTCCAAAGGATTCATTTTTGACACAATTAATTGTATTTGCTTTGGAAATCTGAAGTGGATTTGGTCCTCATCTGGATGCAATTGAGTCTTCCCAATCCGAGGCTAGATAGTTACTTTTTTTGCTGATTTTAATATGCTGCCAGTGCCAAAAGTCCTCTGGGTAAATATATCAGATTTATAAAAATGCCCAACAAAATCAAATTAACCAAACACTGCTGAATGAATGACTCACGAAATGTGGCGTTTTCCCTGAATAAATAATTTTCACTTTCCACTATATTTAACTAAGACAAAAATAACAAAGAAAAAATGTGTCCAGATCCAAACACTTTAGTGTGTTTATTATGACCATGTGCATAATACAGTATCAGAATTCCACATACAGGCAGGTGGAGAGGGTGATCCATGATCTACATTATTTGAAGTACTCTCAAAACACTTCTTTTTATGCGCTCCATTTTATATGCTATTCACAGGGACTCTCTGATGGTTAAAATACTATAGCATTCGAGTTAGAAAAACATTACAGGACCCTCAGTTTAGGCTATAGAAAAAGTTTGACAAACAGAAAATACATTTTAATTCTGCTATTTACCAGCTCTTAAAAGAGGATCTTTTTGAAAAGTGTTCATATTTATCAAGCAAATCAGTGCCAGTTTCTTGGGAAGAAGCAAGAAGTAACAGCTAGTGCTGGTGACTACTTTTAGAACAAACTCGGAAACACATTTATCAATAGTAAGTCAGGGAGATGAAACATATTTTCAGAATTACTTAACCAAAATAGTTTGCATAAATTACTTAGATCTCTATGTTTACATTCATGTCAATATATCATAACCTCTTGTTAATACACGCATTCACTTCAGCTTCACTAGGTGTCGTGTTGAATAAAGCTCCGTTAAGTTCCTGGAAGTCATGGAAGTGTGACAGAGATACAGGTGGAAAGGGGCCAAACAGAATGTAGTTGCTACATTGGGGAGAACTAAGAAAGGAAGAATATCATTTGGGTTGTATGATGAAGATGTTTTATGTATACCGGAGAGATGCCTCACCAAAAACTGAGACAAGTAGAAATGGTTTTGCTTATAGCTTCACATAAAATACACAATTTTCTTGAAAACCAAAGCTATCCAACATCAGGGGGTAATTTGCCAAGGACCTACAAATGGTCACATCAGATTCTTTGCTATCACAATCTTTTCCAGGGACAGTTCTTAAAAATTTTATTAAAGACATTTCTAGACAACAAAATTTAGAGATGTTTGTAAAAATGGATATTCTAGACTCAGTTTTCAGAAGTAGATTGGATGTGGATTATTCTAACGATGTAGATAAAATGTGTACTTTTTATTATTTGAGCAACTTATTTTTTTAACTGTTTCTTGCCAGTATGTGTAAATTCATTTTATGTTAACTTTCATAAATTCACTTATTAATTTTAATAATAAAAAAACTTATTTGACCAAGCAAACGATTATGTTTTCCTGGGAAAATATGATCATTTAGCTAATGCACAACCTCATAATTACATTTGCCTTCTCTCTTTTGTACCAAATTGCTTCACTTTCCCCTCACTTATGCATGGGATTGCAAAATTTGATAAAGTGTTAGCATGTAAACTTTGCTCTAGGCTTGTGTTCTAGAAGGCCCAGGAAAAAAACGGTCTCCAAAATTCTTTTTCTATTTAATGACTCCCATGGCTGCCTCCAATTTTAGCCCACTTGCCCAAGGCCATAATGGTAGAACAGAGTAAAACTCAGAGCCAGACCAATCTATCTCTCCGTTAATCACCATGCTCCCACTAGCCAAAGATTTACCCCCATACATCTATTCTTGCCCCATCCTAGTTGCATTCCAAGAAGGCTTTCCTGTCTCTCCTTTGCAAACAATTTTTAAAAGGAGAAAAAATAACCAGAATAATTGCCTTTTTTCTCATGAACAGCTGTGGGCAGAACTTGTGTTCTGCTGCTCTAAAAATGAAAATAAACACTCAGGCGTTAGTCCTCAGAACAAATGAAGATCTTGCTACAGAATGTTTATTGACAAGCTATTTCCTATTTGAAATTCTTTCCTCTCTTGGTTTCTATCTTGCTATCTACTATTCCCATTGCTGTTATAATATAACAGACAATATTTATAGAGTATTTTAATATAACAGACAGTTATATTATAGAGACAGTATTTTACTGTGTAAAATGTGTAAAATTATATTATATTATAGAGACAGTATTTTAGCGTGTAAAATTAATGACTAAATGTGTAAATTTGTAAAATTAATGACTTTACCTACTCCATCTTCTAGTTTCAAAAGTTACTTTGCACATACAATCCTGTCCCCACCCAAATTCTTGGGAGCTTTCTCCATCTATGCCTTCTCCCCAAATCTCTTTAAAGTGTCCATCCTAACGAGAAGACCAGGAAGCCATTTTAGGTCCAATTAAATCAGCATAAACTCAGATTCTGTATATAACAGCTCCTGAGTGTTTGGGCATTCTCCTTTCCCCAGCACATAGTTGTCACGGAAATTGGCCATGAGCTCTTTGGGGAAAGAAGAATTTGGGAAATATCTATCCTATTTATTTCTCTTATCAAGCCACTCTTTCAGTCGTGTGGCTCTGGGTCTGTGAATTAATTTAAATCTAGAAATAGGTCAAGGAAACTTGAGTTTCCATTACAGCTGTTGGCATCATCCTTCAGCTCATTAGACATCAATTATTTTTGATTACATAAATCAAGCAACACGATCACCATCTAAACATCTCTTTGCCTTTTCTGCCCTCTCCAAACACCATTGCCATAGATTCCTGTAGACCAAACACTCTGATTACCACTCTCGTTTTAGCCTTACTATCTAACGTAGAAATCACATCTATTTTTGCCTCAGACAATTAGGTCCGAGGCTTAACCAGGCTGGATCTAGCCTGGTTGCAATGCAGGGTAGCAGAAACAAACAGTGAGAAAATTGAGACATATTGAGAGACCTTGCTTCAGATGAGGCCTTTGCACAAATTCCAGGCAAGGAGAGTTTTCTCTTCTGGTATGTGGGGAAGGAACTTCTTTTGCTCTAGTAGAATTCTGGAGAATTGGGGGATTGAGATTGTTTGACTTGCCAATCTAAAATCTCCTATTCTCATATTTTTCATATCAGGTTTGAGTTTTATTATAGAAGACCTGTGTTGTGCATGTAATCACTTTTGTAACTCTGTCACACCGATAATCAGATATCAGTTCTCATTTTCAGCAGTCTTCTCTGTGTCTGAAGGAAATGAATATTCCCTTTAAAGCTGACATAGAAACCTCTGGGCTTTCAGAGTGTGATTTAGATTAGCAATTTAATGCCCCGGGCCTTTCATTTTCTTCTTAGAAGTCCTCCACTGCAAACAGAAATATCCACTCCCCACCAGCATAATCGTTTTATTTATTTCTATTTATTTATTTATTGAGATGGAGTCTTGCTCTGTCACCCATGCTGGAGTGCAGTGGTGCAATCTCAGCTCACTGCAGCCTCTGCCTCCCAGGTTCAAGCAATTCTCCTGCCTAAGCCTCCTGAGTAGCTGGGATTACAGACACATGCCACCACGCCCAGCTAATTTTTGTATTTTTTTTTTTTTGAGACAGAGTCTCGCTCTGTTGCCCAGGCTGGAGTGCAGTGGCGCGATCTCGGCTCACTGCAAGCTCCACCTCCTGGGTTCACACCATTCTCCTGCCACAGCCTCCCGAGTAGCTAATTTTTGTATTTTTACTAGAGATGGAGTTTCACCATGTTGGCCAGGCTGGTCTTGAACTTCTGACCTCAAGTGATCCGCCCACCCCGGCCTCCCAAAGTGCTGAGATTATAGTCATAAGCCACCACGCCTGGCCCACCATAATCTTTATTATTACCATATCCCCCATACCAATAAAGAACAGCAGTCACTTGGCCTCCCAATGTCCTGCTTTCCAACTGCATCATATCTCAATTATCAATAGGTGAAAGCTTTAGTAACACTGACCATCCATATTACCTCCAGACAGGTGGGAAATCAAGCTCAAAAATCCCATCCCAATGACTTCTTTCTATGACTGTCTTCATCTAGATACCTGGGCTCTGAACTGATTAGTTTAGAGCAAAGTTTACACTCTGATCTAGTAAAGCAACAGTGAAGGGAAAAGGGAAGCCAAGAAAGAAGAAAACGAATTTATGTTTGTGATTTACCAAGCAGATCATAGCTTCACAGGAAAACCCAGCTGGTTATGTGGACATATGGAATGTCCCCAGTAAGGCAATATGAAGCTCATCTCTTAGAGCATTCCATTGTGGAGAAGAAATGATCAATGAATCCATTCAAATTTCCTCATCTTTAATTGTTCAACGTCAGTCTGTCTGTGTTGCTGCTGAGGAAGCCAGGGTCACTACAGCTCCAGTTGGATAGGACCTACATGCTAGAGCTCCTGCATTGCCCATTGCTGAAGGTGCTTG
Organism: Hylobates moloch; assembly: GCF_009828535.3. Taxonomy (NCBI): domain Eukaryota; kingdom Metazoa; phylum Chordata; class Mammalia; order Primates; family Hylobatidae; genus Hylobates; species Hylobates moloch. Next base: position 14,326,432 of record NW_026652292.1, read on the forward strand.
CACCTAGTAAAGACTGTAAAAAGCAATGGCATTAAGAGATATGATGGCATCATGGTGGGGGCTTTATCATCATAGGAGAAACATGAAACGTGGCCCATTTGCTGGTTCCAAATGGACCACAAGGCAGGGCAAGTTTCCATGGCCCTTGGAACAGCCAGGTCTGAGCAAATCTGTGGAAGCACGTGGACTGGGTCCAATAGCTGCATATCATGTTTCCCTTTTTGTAAGCCCAAATTCCAGATATTTAGAAATTGCTCCTTGTGAGATGGAATGTCCTCTTTTAATATTTCCTCTTGTGGCTTTGAAGCCAATATTACTTAGTGAATGACCCAAACTCTGGCTTCTCTATATCTTCTGATATTTTGTCCTCCCATTATCAGAGAGTATTGAAGAAAACTAAGTGCCTGACCTCAATGAGTAATATATCAGTGGGAGAAACAGTAAACAAATAGATAGGTATATTATACTGCCATGTTATGGCATGCTAGGAAGTAAAGTTAAAAAAGATCAGTGGATAGAGAGTGAGAGATGATGGACATAGGCAGTTGGGGAATGCTTATTTGAGGAATTGACACCAGCAGAAGTGATGGAAGTTAAAATGACATTCCATCAGGAGCATTTGTTCAACACATCTTTGTGGGTGCAAAGGACCCATCAGGCACTGGAAATCAACTGTGGAAAGGACACACATAGTTGCTGCTTAGGAGTTTACAGTCTAGGACTTAACAGAAAAGCAAGGGAAAAATAAGTAGATGTATGGGTTAAAAATGATTACAAGGTTTTGTGTGATAACCTCAAAAATTTGACATATGTGTAAAGATTTACCTTTTTTGTGATTGCATTTTGCACACTACAAAAAGACTTTACTTTTAGTAACAATGGTATTTATATGGCCAGAAAATGTTAACATATAATGAAGATGGAATGAACTTTGAAGACTAGTCTCAGAGATTTCAGTTATTCTGTGCTCTTGAACTTAACTCAGAGGCTGCTATAATAGGCTTTCTCCTTTAATTATTTCAATAAAGAATATTTCCTTGAAAATGGTATTTAATAAACTATAGCAACTTTTTCACAACTTGACCTTGTTTTATGCTCTATGATATCCTAACTATTCATATACTTAGGCAATCATATGATATCCAAAGTATTCATAATTCTCTGTCTGGGCGCCTGAACTGCCTGTACCATCCAATATAAGTAGAAATGTATTTAGTGCAAAGAACTAAACATAACAAATTCATAAAGGATGGAAAAACCAGCTGTATTTTTGGTTTATGAAATGTCTCAATTTATTTTTTAAATAGTTTGGATTAGATAAAACTCAACTAGGTTTTGCCAAGAACGCTTCCCTCTTAATTTTTGAAATCATGCGCAATTTTGCAGAAATTTACTCCATATGTTTCTATTTCATTTACACTTAAATCACAAAAATATTGCTTTGTAAGATCCATTTGATGTTGAAGAAGCCATTTGAATTAGTTCAATACGCTTCTCTTTAAATTAAGATATAACTCACATACCATAATTAAATCCAGTATTTTTTTTTATCTTCTCAAAGTTGTGCAACCATTACCACTATCTCGTTCCAGAACCAATTCAGGTTTAAAATACAATGTGTCCATGAAGAATGTTGGATTTTAACAGCAAGAAATTTATAAATGGGCAGCATGGTGAGGTTTACCTTGGTACTCCTGGTCTGAAACTTCATGTGTAAGTGAGAGACTTGCTGCAGCCATAATATCGCATTCATAAATCAGAACAATTCTGTTATTTCATAAAGTGTCTGCAGGGCTCAGAGGTTATCACAATGATGCGTTTCTTTACACCGAGTAATACACCACGGTGGCTTAAGTTGAACATTCTACTGCTTTCCTCCTCAGACCTGTTCCCCGATGACATTTTTTGACAGCCTTTTTACCTGGAAAATCCAAGACTATTGGGTCCTGATCACACAACTTTTGGCTCAAAACAAAAGGTTCCCCTGGCTCTCACTTATGATCCCATCCAGCTAAAACCACTGCCAGAAAACTGAGAGACTACATAAGGACGATTTGAAGACAGAATGTTCCCTTAGTGACCTCTGTGTATTGAATTTGGAACTTTCTGCTTAAGATGGAATGGGAATAGTGAGTCATAAAACGTAATTTGTTATCTCAGTGAGGCTTTTCAGATGGTATTTAAGGACCTTGCACTGTCAGTTTCTTCAAGGATAAAATAAAGATTCCTGTCAAGTACTGATATCCCTCTTCATCAAGTTTAGTTCTCAATTAGATATATTAGATTTGGAACATAGGAAAATAGTGTTAACAACAGATGGAATAAAATAGCATGACATAGTGCATTTAGCCATAATTCCTAGCATTTAGGAGTCATGACATCCAAGCTTTGAAAATTTGATGTTTTAAGACCTCACTCCTTTATTTTACACAAAAGAAAACATGCTAAATTAAAAAAAAATTATTTCAAGCATCGTGTTATTTGTCAAAATAATGGAACTGTGGAATTTGGGAGATTTTCCTTCATTTTTAAGACCAAGCTTCCTATTTATAAAATAGAAATAACAATTGCTACTGAACAGAATTAATGTAGAATAAATCGGATGATAGCCTGCATATGAAAAATTCAACAGCACAGCCCCTGGCTCACCAAAGGTAAATAATTATTGAATTTGTACTTGAGTCCTGGCTAGTAAGTTGACTTATGTTTAGACAACTAGAATTAGTTTCTGTATTTGTTCTTCCAGGAGATAAAGGAGTGTTTTAGTAATCACTGGTTTTTTTTTTTCTGTGAATGCATTGCTTCATCTATAAAATAAACACAGTGTCGAATAAAAAGTGGTTTGTGTGTTTTCTATTAAGCATTTCATAATGGAACTACCATTTATTATGATCACTATGAACTTGTGGTAAGAAGGTTCTTCCAATATGGTCGAGAAGTTTTGGAAATTAATTTGATACAGTATCTCATTAATAGTCCTCTTTTCCTATATCAAATTTAGGACCAATTCTCATGGTCTACAAATTAGGGAAGTTTTGCTATGCCCTGTTTTTTCTTTTTATGTCCCTAACTTGGCAGTGCTTTTTGTCTACATGACAACAAGCTGTCTGGATGAAAAGTAAAATATTCAATCATCTGGATGTTTTGTCTATACAATGCTACATGTTTTGATGTTATGTAGACAAAACATCCAGATAATTGATTTTTTTTCTCTTCATCCAGATGTTCTGGCATTATTTATTCAGAGCTTGTGTCTAGTTTACCAGCTATTGAAAAAGAAACAGAACACAAATATAAGAGGTTACTTCAAATGACACAAAAAATATTGTACATTAGATCACAGGTGGGCATATTTTTGTATTGAGATAATTCACTGATTAAATACCTATGGTATTTACTCTGGATTGTTGTATTTCACATATATGAGACATTGCACAGACAAAGATGGTTGGATATACACCATGTCATTTAAAATACTGGTTACAAATTAGTTAGGATGGAGAGGGACAAAGCAAGAAAGCTTACTTTGATGAAACAAATCCTTTGAGGTTGTGACTATGGAAGACACTAACAATTGCTTACGAAAGCCATTCTGAACTCTTATTTTTTCTTTTTGTCTTCTAATAATGATATGGTTTGGCTCTGTGTCCCCACCCAAATCTCATCTTGAATTGCAATACCCATACGTCAAGGGAGGGAAGTGATTGGATCGTGGGATCAGTTTCCCCCATGTTGTTCTTATGATAGTGAGTTATCACAAGATCTGATGGTTTTATAAGTGTTTGAAAGTTCCAGCTTCACACATTCTCCTACCACCTTGTAAAGAAGCCACCTGCTTCCCCATCCACCATGAGTGTAAGTTTCCTGAGCCCTTCCCAGCCGTGCAGAACTGTGAGTCAATTAAACTTCTTTCCTTTAAACTACACAGTCTCGGGTATTTCTTTACAGCAGTATGAAAACGGACTACACAAATATCAAGATTGAAAAGCCAAACACTTTGCTTTCTTGGCCTCTTAGTTATGGATGGGTGACCGAGGGATCCGATTTTAGATAATGAGGCTGTAAAGGGAAGTGTATTATGGTATTTCTGAGAAACCTAGTTTGCTTATTGATGAAAAGAATAGATATAAAGAAGAGCTAATTTGCTTTGCTCCTTCCTCAATCTTCCTTCGTTGAGTATGGGAGTGATGCTAGAGCTGCAGCAGCCATTTTGCAAACATAAGCAAGAGGGAAACCAGCAAGAAGAGGAGTGAATGATATAAAAGAATAAGTTCTTGACACCATTGTTGCTGATTTAGCCTTAGTCCTCCCACCTTCAAACTTTTATTAATACGCTTGTGCTTGTAGCTACTGTTAATCATGTATTTTGTTGTATGTATCTGAAAACATTCCTAACTGATACATATGCAGGTATTATGTCCCTTTAATGCACAATAAAACTATAGCAAAGATTGCCAAACTGGCTTGCCCAATGTCCTAACTGCAAAATTAGTGAGAAAACCAGGCTGGAGCCCAAGTCTCATGGCTCCTGTCACCAGACACACTAGGTTTCTGAAGGCACTAAGTATTCACCAGCCAAATGATCAGGACTTAACTCAGAGGGAGTTAAGATGTCACTGATCAATAAAAGTAATAAAAAGCTCTTCAAAGATACTTAAATTAGCATAGTAGATTCCTTCTTTTTTTTTTTTGCTAAATATGAAACACATCAGAGCAGCTTTTGACTGTTTGACAGCTGTAGAAACTAACAATCAGAATTTAATATTTAACACTGTATTCCAACACAATATTCTCTAGATCCCTCAAGAAGTTAGCTCTTGAAGAGTTTTAGTGACGTCAGAGCATGTTGAACGGGGGAAACAGCATGGGTTTTAAAATAGTCAGATGTGTGTATAACTCATATATTTGCACTTGCCAGAGATAAAATCTCAGGACAGGCACTTACCTGCCTAGTTTTTTCATCTTTAATATGGTGCTAATCCAATTCACCTCTTCAATTCTTGTGAAGATTAATTGGAACAAGGCATACACAGCACCTAGCCCAGTGTCTGGCAAATAGGTGCAACTTGTTCTTATGGACTAACCAAGAAACTCCCAGGTCCAGATAATGTAATACGAATGCCCTGAATAGTCAGTCACTCTCCTAGTCTACCCAGGTGACCTTCTCCATTGTGGTCATGATTAGATTAAACTTGAAGGTCTTGATAAAAGACTCACGCAAAAACTATGTGCCCGCACATGTATCAAGGATTCAGCCACTGTGGCTTACATCACCCGCATTGGGTAAAATCATGGCTCAGGTTAACAGAGTATATCACCTGATCACCCAGGCTTCTGGCTATAAAGATCCAAGGGAGCCATCCAACTACTTGAAAGCTAGATTCTGGTTTTGGTTGATATACTCACCACAGTGAATAACCTAGTTCCATTCTCCATTTAACAAGCCTCTTGTCAAAGCACCTTGCTGGTTTATATCCTGAAAAAGGAAATTAAAGTACTAACGGTGAGCCAGATGCCACGGCTCGTCACATGCGCACAGCAAGCTCTGAATTCTAGTGAGCTCTTGTTCAGTAAATTCAGCTTACTGTGTCTTTTCACAAAATAACAACTACCGAGAAGTTCTTTCTGTTCTGAATTCTCAAATGAAAAATAAAACCTTGGGCTCCAGCTGAAAGGTGGAAGCTGCCATTGGATTCCTAACACAGGGAGTGGAGTTGGGGTGAGAGAACATGAAGCCAGCCTTACAATTTTTGCATTGTATAATGTTTTCTATGAACTTGGCAGAAGCCCAGAAAGGAAAGACAGTTGGTGCTTAGGAGCTAGTCTTGATTTTCTGCTTGGGACAGTGAGTATCAGGAAAAAGAGGATCATAATTTCCCCATACATTCCTTACATTTTATATTGTGTCCGTAAGATTTTTTTCTTTCTTTTTTTTTTTTTTTTTTTTTTTTTTTTTTTTTTTTTTTTTTTTTTTTTTTTTTTTTTTTTTTTTTTTTTTTTTTTTTTTTTTTTTTTTTTTTTTTTTTTAAGTTCTGATTCAGAGATGTGACAGAAGCCTATCTGAAGTTGGGGTTAACCCTTGCATGCAACTATATTCACACTAGCTTGAATGTAAAGTACCATATGAATGGGGGATATTGTAGCATACTAAGACATTTCAAAGAAAGTTTCAAAACTAATTTTCAAAGTTATCCTTAGGGATACAGAAGCTACTCATCCTCTTCTATGGCTAGGCAATCTCTTTACTTCTAAGGTAGGCTTGTTGAAATGGAAAAAGTTCTGAAGAGGTGTCAAAGCTTCAGTCCCTTGTTGTGCAGCTATATTCCCACGAGTTTACCTCTAGTGGGTTCAGTTTTCTCATTTCTAAAAGAGCAGTAGTGGCTCCCCAACGTGTAACCAAATTCTGGTGAAGGATACTGTGTGAAATCACCTGAAAAATGTAAAGTATCGTGTGAATGGGAAGCATTATTTTATGGCATACGAAGACATTTAAGACGATTTCAAAAGTAGATTAACTTTCAAATATTTATGTAAAAATAGACTCTTTAATTAAACATTTGATTTTGAGATATTTATAGATTTACGTGCACTTGTAAGAAATAATAAAAAGAGTTCTGGTGTACCTTTTACCCAGTTTCTCCCTGTCTTATTCAGCTCACGCTGCCATAACAAAACACCATAGATTGAGTAGCTTAAACAGCAGAAATTTATTTTCCCATAGTCTGAAGGCTAGAAGTCCAAGATGAAGATGCCAGCATGGCTGGTTTCTGGCGAAAGCTCTGCTTCTGGCTTGCAAACAGACACTCTCTAGCTGGGTCCTCACAGAGTAGTTAGAGAGAGAACAGGTGTCTAGTGTTTCTTCTTACAAGGACACTAATTCCACTAGGAGGACTCCTCCCATAATCTCAATTAAGCCAAATTACCTCCTAGAGGTCTCACCTCCAAACACCACGACATTCGAGTTTAGGGTTTCAACATGTGAATTTGGCAGGGGACAAATTCTTTCTGTAGCATTCCTAATAGTAACATCTTGCAAATCTACAGTAAAATATCACAGCTAGGATATTTACACGATGCAGTCAAAGCCCCCAAAATTTCCATCATCACAAGGATCCAAGTTATCCTTTTATAACCCATCCCATCTCCCTTCCACCCTCACCTCTCCTTAACACCGGAAACCATGAGTCTGCTCTCCATGTCTATAATTCTGTCACTTCAGAAATGTTATAAAAATTGAATCACACAGTGTTAACCTTTGAGACTAGCCTTTTCACTAGGCACAATTTTCTGAATATTTCTCCAGGCTGTTGCATGTATCAATCTGTTTTTTTCCTTGCTGAGTGCTGTTCCAGCATATAGATATAACACAATTTGTTTAACCATTCACCCATTGAAAAATATCTAAGTTGTTTCCAGTTTGTGAATATTACAAGTAAAGCTACTATAAATTCGGATACAGAATTTGGGCAATATAAGATTTCATTTTTCTGAGATAAACACCCAAACATGCAATTGTTGGACCACATGATAGAGGCATGTTTACTGTCTTTAAAAAAATGAAATACTGAAAAACTGTTTTTCAGAGTGGATACACCATCTTAGATATCCAACAATAATATATGATTCAGTTTCTCTTTATAACTGCCACCATTAGGTGTTTTCAATATTTTTAATTTTAACCTTTCTGACAGGTGTAATGTTTCATTGTGGTTTTAATTTTCATTTCCCTATTTGTCATCTGTATATCCCTCTTCAGTGAAATGTCTCTTTATGTCTCTTATCTATCATCTAATTGGATTGTTTGTTTACTTTTACTACAGAGATTTGAAGGTTTTTTAAATATTCTAGACATGAGTCTTTTGCCAGACTGATAATTTGCAACTATTTTCTCCCAGTCTTCCCACTCTTTCAACAAGATATTCCACAGAGCAGAGACTTTAATTTAAATTTAATTATATTTTAATGAAATGTAATTTACCATACCACTACCAAAAGTATGGCTCATACTTTTGTTTTCAAGCCTAAGAATTCTTTGTATGGCCCTAGATTATGAAGATTTTCTGCTATGATTTTTCCTAAAAATGTTACAGGTTTATGTTTTATATTTAAGTCTGTTATTCATTTTGAGTTAAATTTTATATAAGATGTGACAGTTAGGTTGAGGTTTGTATTTTGCTTATAAATGTTTGCTCCAGCTCCATTTGTTGAAAGGCTATTGTTTCTCCATTGAATTTTTGCATTTTTGCCAAAAATCAGTTGGACATATTTGTTTAAATCTATTTCTGGATTCTCTATTCTGTTCCACTAAGTTATGTGTCTATCCCTCCAGAAACACCACACAAACTTGATTGCTGTAGCAATATAGTAAGCCTTAAAATTGAATGGACTGATTCCTCCTACTTTATTCTTTTTCTAAATAGTTTTAGTTATTCTAATACCTTTCCCTTTCCATATAAGTTTTGGAATAATTTTTTGCCTATATCTACAAAATGGGATTTTAATAGAAAGTGCATATAACCTATATATCAGTTGGGGATAATGTTTACTATGAGTCAACCTATGAAGAGTGATCACCTCCCATTTATTTAGATATTTCTTTGATTTCTTTTGTAAGTCTTTTGTAGTTTTCAATATTCAAATTCTGTATGTGTATTTATCATTAAAAATTTCATTTTTGAACAGTTACAAATGATATTGTATTTTTAATTTCAAATTCCATATGTTCATTGCTTGTATATAGAAACACAATTATGTACATTTATCTTGTATCCTACAACCTTGATAAACTCACTTGTTAGTTCTGATAGCCTCAGTTTTCTTTCATCTGAAAATGTCTTGATTTCTCCTTCATTCCTGAAAGATATTTTTCTAGCTATAAGATTCTAGGTTGGCAGTTCTTTTCTTTTAACCCTTGAAAAATATTGTACCACTTCCTATGGCCTCCATGATATCTGGTTAAGAAAGCCACTGTCATTTGTATTAGTTTTCCCCTAAAGAAAAGGTGCCACTTCTCTATTTGCTGCTTTACATATTTTTTATCTTTAGTTTATAGAAGTTTGACTATAATGTGTCTCAGGGTGAATTTGTTTGGGGTACCCTGTTTGTGTTTCACTTAACTTATTGAATCTGTATATTTGTTTATTTTTTTATTTCCATAGGTTTTTGGGGAACAGGTGGTATTTGGTTACATAAATAAGTTCTTTAGTGGTGATTTCTCAGATTTTGGTGCACCTGTCACCTGAGCAGTACACAGGGTACCCAATTTGTAGTCTTATATATTTATTTTTAGTTTTTGTCAAATTTGTGAAGTTTTCAGACATTACTTCTGTAAGCACTCTTTCAGCCTTGTTCACTTTCTCCTCTCCCTCTGAGATTCTTATGATTGAACCAATTATATATATACAGAGAGAGAGAGATATGAGATTTTTAAAGAATTGGCTAATATAGTTGTGGAGGTTGGGCAAGTCCAAAATCAGCAGGGTAGGTTGGTAGGCTGGAGACCCGGAGAAGAGTTGCAGTTCCAATTGAAAGGTGGTCCACTGGAAGAATTCCCTCTTTTCTTCAGGGAGCTCAGTCTTCTTCTATTAAAGCTTTCAGGTGATTGGATGAGGCCCACCTGCATTATGGAGGATAAGCTGTTTTACTTAGTCTACTGATTTGAACATTAATCTTATCTTTAAAAAATGCCTTCATAGATACATGTAAAATAATTTTTGACCAAATATCTGAATACCATGGTCTAGCCAATTTGACTCATAAAACTGACCATCACAATTCTACAGGACCCTGAGGAACAGGGACCTTTGTTCATTTCTTCAGTGTATTTTATTTTTGTTGTTAAAATTAAGTAATGACTATTATCTATCTTCGATTCACTCCTTTTCTCTGTTCCCTCCATTCTGCTTTTGGGCTTATCCATTGAATTTTTCATTTCAGTTATTTTATTTTTAGTTCTAAAATTTCCATTCATCTTTAGATATTATATTTCTTTGGTGAGACTTTCTGTTTCTTTTCTGAGGACTTCTATTTTTCATTTGTTTAAATATGTTTATAATTGCTCATTGAAGCATTTCTATGACGACTGTTCTAAATCTTTGACAGATAATTCTAACGTCTCTGTCATCTTGGTACTGGCATCTGTTAAGTGTCTTTTTCTCATTCAGCTTGATATCTTCCTGGTTCTTGGTATGATGAGTGATGTTCTATTGAGACCTGGACATTTTGGGTATTGTGTTGTGAGACTATGGGCTATGCAAACTTCCTGTTTTAGCTGCTTTCTCTGGAACCGCTCTGGAAAGTGAAGTGGGACAGGGAGAAAATGCCTCATTCCTTCCAAGTGGGAGCAAAGGTCCAGGTTCCCCGTTTAGCCTACTTTGACATGAAGGCAAGGTGAGCTTCATTAATGCTGGGCAAACATGGGTGTTTCCACTCCCAGCTTAGCATCCCAACCTGATTGGAAGGGATAGTAATCCCTCATTACTGGTTCCTACTTGGCCTCCAATGATACTACAATGCATGGAGTGGGCGTTGTTATTGCTGAGCAGTGGTGAAAGTTCCAACTATGCCTCCTCTGACATCATTCCAGTTGGGAGGTAGAGAGTCTCTTACTACTGCTGGGTTGGAAGAAAATCCAGCATCATATTTAGCCTTCTCTAACACTACCCCAGCTAGAGTTTGGGGTACCTCATTATGGCCTGGTAAAGATAGAAGTCTGATTCTCTGCTCAGCCTTTGCTGGAGAGAATCCCCTCTTCCTGGCTTTTTGTCTAGAGAGAGCAATATCTTGTTGAAGTTATTTTGTCTACATCCTCAGGCATTTCCAGGTTGCTGTCCTCTTTAACTCGAAGCCTAGGATATACAAGGAAGAAAAGAAAACAAAGGGAATTTATTTCTGTATTGTTCCTTAAATCCTGAGGTCTTGGCCAGAGTACTACCTTCTCCACTTTTCAAAGTACTCTTACGGTTATTTTATATCTAACATCTAGGTTTTTAAGTCATACTTAGCAGGAAGAATAGGGAAAAATACACCTATTTTATATTCCTTGAAGCAGAAGTTAATAAAAACTCACTTTAATGAGGGGAAGAGGGCAAACAATATCAAATAATAATTCAATATCATAATTCCAGTGGAATTATGGCTTATCACTATGCTAGAAACTACAAAAGTAGCTCCTATTCAAGTGTTCTTACTAGAATAATATTTTTACTTTGGAAGTCTACTGAACTCCCACTTCAAATTTTCTCACTTAAAATATTTTAATTGTTTTATAGTACTTATGTCTTTAGTTTATTATGACATTTGAATGTATTTATTTTAAATTGTGGTATAGGATATGGCAAATATTTAATTCTGTATTTTTATCATAAATTTCTACTTTCTCTGGAGAAAAGTGAGATATTTGACTTTCCTCCCCGTCCCTGGCCAGTTCCCAACTTTATCACTGATATCCACAAGTAAAAGAATTGAGGGTCACATTGACTATTCATTTTCAATGAAGTCCTGGATCATACTAAGACCCTCCCTTTGCCTTGTTGACATATTCAAATAATAAGACTGCACATTTTTGGTTTTTGAAACTTCAAGTTTATCTAGAAAATGTTTTCATTTCCAAATTCTAAAATCTTTAAATAATTTTAATACTAAAAATATAATCAATTGTATTTCAAAAGTTCAGATTCCTACGTTTCTTATGTATAAATTAAAATTATTAAAACTAATTAATTACAAGAACCCTTTCAATAGTTAACTTTCTATGGTTATAGTTGACACAGCATGCTAGTGGCTGATATGGAATTAGAACTCTCTTATCTCGACCTATACACATCTGATCGATCTTATGTCTAGCTGTTTCTCTCAGGAGCCCAGAAGGGAAGTGATTTTACCACCATTTTGCATGTAAGGAAACAAGCTCATTGACCAGCATCACAAACTTAGTAACTAATGCGTTAAATTTTCCAAGATAACATAATTAGTAGCTGGCAGAACTGTAAGTCACTCGTTTTCAGTATTCTGACTCCAAATGCAGTGCTTTTTTTTTTCTGCATCAAAGCTGTCTCTCTGTGACTGTGTGACTGATTTCAAGCTCTGCTTCCTCTGAAAGGATACACAAATGCAAGCAATGTCCTAGAGTAAGTATCCAAACTGTTTTCTCCTCATTCTGCTTTGAGTACTCCATGTTCTTCTTAATACCTTACAATGACTTACCTTTGCCTCCATTTGAGATGAAGGCAAAGATCTTTACAGCCTTCCTCAAATCTCTTCATAAGGAGGCTTCTAATTCTTCCAAAGAGTAGTAGCTCCCCTTAAATAACTAGAAAACAGGACAAAATAGATTATACAATGGTTTTCAGACATTGGACAACTGGCAGTGCAGCACTGTGGTTCCTGAGAAAATAAAAACAAATGAGATGAGCCCTGTGATTTTACCAGCTCAATGCCTGGATGCAGCTGTAGGCCATAGTGCAAGCAGAATGAATCCAACAGAGGCCACAGTCTTGCTATGTGGAGCAGACACAATGCAGAGGCTTTGTCCTTTTCATGGAGACAGAGGTGGCTAGAATTTTCAGAGAAGAGTGCCAGAGAGGAGGGAACTCCATAAAGAAAAGTCTGAATATTTGTGGAGGTGATGCTTTAAGTCTTTCACTGATATTAATCTGCATACACAGGAGAAAAAAATACTCAAAGCTGGGGAAAGAACAACTGAAAAACTATAAGCAGAAGAATTGCCAATGTTCACATAAACTGAGTTCATGTGCCCATCAGCCAGAGTAGAAAGGTCCTACAAGGCATGGTTCATTGAGTTTTCACAAAATGATATCACCTTAGTAGTGGGATTAAATTAGAATTAAACTATAGGGTGCTCTGGGCATGCCCTAACAAAGCATAAAAGTGTGCCTCAAAAGGATCATACTGATTCCAAATGATACTAAGTGTGACCAAGGGACGATTTAAAACTATACAAAGGAAAACAAAAAAACTAGCAACCAAAACCAAATTATAAAATGTGTGACATTCAGCAACAAAATAAAATTATCAGGTATGCAAAAAATAGAAGAATATGATTCAAAGCCAAAAGAAAAAAATCACTTAATAGGCACAGACCCAGAAATGACAGAGATGATGGAGGTAGCCAACAAAGACATTACAACAACTATTGTAAATATGCTCCATATGTTCAACAAGGTAGAGAAAAATATCATTACGATGAAGAGAAAATAAAATATTTTTTTAAAAACCAAAAGAGAACTTATATAAGCAAAAGATGTAATATCTAAAATGGATATCATACAGGGTAAAATTAGATAAAGGAGACACTGAAGAAAAAAAGTAGTTAACTCTGAAGCCAGCAATAGAAGCTACCCAAAATGAAGTAGAGATAGAAAAAAGACAAAATAATTAATAATGAATCAGTTATCGGAGCAACAATATTAGTTTAATAAACATACAATTGAAGCTCCAGAAGGGGAGGAGGAGAAACAGAAAAAAACGTTGGGGAAGTGAATGCCAGAGTTTTACAAATTTGATAAAGCTTATGAGCTCACAGATTCAAGAATTATGCCAAGAAATACCATAATTAAATTTCTGGAAACAAGTGAATGGGAGATACTTTTAAACACAGCTAAAGAGGAAAAGACACATGAAACATGAAGGAACAAAGGTGAGAATGACAACATACTTCTTGACAGAAGAAAACGTAACCCAGAAAACAATGGAGCAATGTCCTTAAAATCTTATGTCAGAAAACATCAACCAAAAATTGTATACTCAGCAAAAATATGTTGCAGAAATAAAGGCCAAATAAAAACCCTTAGACAAACCACAGTTAGAGAAGTTATTTCTGGCAAATCTACACCTCAAGACCTCTTAAGGAAAGTTTCTCAAAAGTGATAACAGATGGGATTCTGAAATTTGCACAAAGGAATGAAAATATTTAGAGATGATAAATATGTGGGTGAGTATAAAATATATTTTCTCATTTTAGTCTCTTCAGAAGAAAATTGTTTAAAACAAAAATAAGAATAATATATTGTGTGATTCATAACATATGCAGAAATAAAATGCATCACAAATACAGCACAATAGAAGAATGTGTTATAAGATTTAGTCAGTATAGGCTGGGCACGGTGGCTCATGCCTGTAATTCCTGCACTTTGGAGTGCCAATGTGGGCGGATCACGACGTCAGGAGATTGAGACCATCCTAGCCAACCTGGTGAAACCCCGTCTCTACAAAAATATAAAAATTGGCTGGGTGTGGTGGTGCAAACCTGTAGTCCCAGCTACTCAGGAGGCTGAGGCAGGAGAATTGCTTGAACCCAGGAGGCGGAGGTTGCAGTGAGCTGAGATCCCGCCACTGCACTCCAGCCTGCAGAGTGAGACTCTGTCTTCTCAAAAAAAAAGAAAAAAAAAAGATTTAGTCAGTATATAACAGTAATATAATAGTATTTGAAGGTAGAATGTGTAATGTTAAAGATGGGTATTTTAAATCTTAAGGAGTACACAAAAACATAAAGCAACATATTACACCTAAAATAGTGGTAGTGGAGACTAAATGTAAGTATTAAAAATATATAAGTAGTTAAAATAATGCAGAAAATAGAAGCTAAAAGGATAAATAAGAGATAGGACAAATAGAAAATGAACGGCAAGATGGTGGATTTTGTGAAAATCCCATCAACAATGTTATTAAATGCAAATGAACCAAGAATTCAAATGAAAAGGGAGAGATTTTTAGATTGGATTTAAAAAATACTACCATTGTATCTAAAGACGCAGATGCACTAAACTTAGAAAGATAGAGAAAACTGTATTATGAAAACCCTAATCACAAGAAAGCTGGAAATGTTATATTAATATCAAAGTAAATTTAAAAACAAGGAATATTATCAAGATAAAGAAAGATATTTCATAGTAAATAATAGATTAATATGTCAGTAAAACATACTAACCCTAAATATTAATAGATTTTATAGCAGAACTTCAAAACATAAAGCAAAACTTCAAACTAAAGGAAAAATAGAAAAATCTAAAGTTATGTTTGCAAACTTCAACATTCCTCTCAATAATTAATAGAATAAGTGGGGAAATCAGTGAGCATATATATGACTTTTACTTAACCTAGTTGACAGTTATAAAACAAAAAAGAATATCCATTATTTTAATGTACACACAAAACATTCACAAAATTAGACCATAGTCAGAATCATAAAACAAATTTCATCAAATTTAAAAGGATTGTAATCATACTTAGTATGTTTTCTGTCCATTATTAAATTAAATTAGAATCAATAACAAGTGGATATCTAGACAATGTCAAAATATTTGAAAATTGAAACATACAACTTTGAATAACCCATGAATTAAAGAAGCAGTAGAACAGTTGATTAGAAAATATTTGAAACTGAAGGAAAATGAAAACAACATCATTTGTAAGGTGTAGCTAATGTAATGCTTTGAGGGAAGTATACAGACAGTCCAGACTTACAGTGGTCCAACTTCTGACTTTTCAACTTTGCAATGGTGTGAAAACAATACACATTCAATAGAAACTATGCTTTGAGTGTCCATATACTGTTTTGCTTTCCATTTTCAGTACAGTATTTAATAAATTACATGAGATATTCAATACTTTATTATAAAATAGGCTGTGTGTTAGATGATTTTGCCCAAGTGTAGGCTAAAGTGTAGGCTAGTGAGTGTTTTGAGTTTGTTTAAGGTAGACTAGGCTAGGCTATGATGTTTAGTAGCTTAGGTGTATTAAATGCGTTTTCAACTGACAATATTTTTAACTTATAATGGGTTTCTTGGGATGTAACCCCATTGTAAGTGGAGAAGCATCCACATAGAGTTGAATGTTCATATAAGAAAACAAAGAAGGACTCAAAGCAATGTTCTTAGATCCCACTTTAAAGAGACTAGACAAAAGTAATTAAAGGAAATGAAACGAAATAATGAAAGGAGATATGAGCAGAAATCAATAATAAAGAAAGTAAAATATAGCAAAGAAAATCAATGAAATCTAAAGCTGGTTCTATGAAGAACATCCACAAAATTTACAAAGTTCTACCAAGACTGATCAAAAAAGCAGGGGAAAGGAGCCAAATTACCAACGTCAGGAATAAAAGAGGGACATTACCACACATTCTACAAACCACATTCTATTGATCTACGAGACCAATAAGGAACTATTGCCAGCAACTCTATAAACCAACGAATATGACAGTTTTTAACAATATGGACACATTATTTAAAAGACACAAACTACTAAAGCTTACTTTAAAAGAAATATTCTGAGTATCCTAAGCATAGTAAAAACCTTCCCAGAAACAAGAGCTTCAGGAACAGATGGCTTCATTGTTGAATCCAGCAAACATTTAGCGAACAAGCCAGAGCAATTTTGTTAAACTTTCCTGGAAACTAGAAGAGAAACATATACTTTCTAACTCATGAAGTTGTGAGTAAGGAACTCACAATTCATGGACAGACAAGCAATCACAAAAAAGAAAACAACCAGAGTATCTATACGAGCACAAGTGCAAAAATGTTAATAAAATGTTAAAAATATTCCAGCAATATTTTATCAAAATATAAATCAAGATCAAGTGAGATTTATGCCAAAAAGGCAAAATTTGTTTAACATTTTAAAATTATCTCAATAGATGCAGAAAAATTATTTGGAAAATTTAACATTCATAACTAAGTAAATAAATGATAAAAAGCATAAAAACTTTAGTCAATAAACAATAAAAGGGATCTTCTTTATTACAAAGTCAACAGCTAACATCATATAGGTTATGAAAGACTGGACACTTTCTTTGTGAAAACTGGGAAAAAGGCAATTTTCACTCCTGCTCTTCCATACCATAATGCAGATTCTGTTCAGCAAAATGAGGCAAGAAAAAGACATACAGATCTGAAAACTGAATTAAGACTGTTTTTATCCACAGACAGCATGATCATTTATGTAGAAAATCTTATAAAATCCAAAAATGAGCTGATAAATAAGTTTAGGAAATTCATAGACTCTAAAAGATCGATATACAAAAACTAACTATTTCTATACAATAAACAAAATTTGGAAATTAAAGTATTTTAAAATGTTACCTATAAAAGAATTAAAACTATGAAATATTTAGGTAAAAGCTTAATGAAACTTTTGCAAGACTGTGCACTGAAAAAGACAAAATATTTCTGAGAGAAATAAGACCAAAATAAATGGATAGTATACTATGTTCCTGGCTCAGAAGATTCAATATCACTAAGATTTCAATTCTCCCCAAATTAAAATGTATTTTCAATACAAACCAGCCAAAAATCTTCACAGGCTTTTTTTTTTTTTTGACATTAAATCAATTATGTTGTAGACAGTGAAAAGCTTCTCTGTATAGAAATTCAAAGAACCTAGAATTTCCAAAAATAATTTTGAGAAACAAGAACAAAGTTGGAGAAGTTACACAAACTGATTTTGTCTTATTATGAAAATACAGTAATGAAGCAGCGGGTTGTTGGTGCCTGAGAGACATAGATCAATGGAACAGAATGGAGACTTCAGAAATGGGCCCATGTAAATATTAAATTGATTCATGACAAAGTTGCCAAGGCAATTCAATAAGGAAAGGACAATCTTTTCCCCAGCCATACTGGAAAGACCAGCTATTCATATGTAAATAAAAGAAAAACAAATCTCAAAACTTAACACATACCACATTCAAAAGTTGATTTCAAGTGGAGCATAGACCTATATGTCAGAGCCAAAACTATTAAAATTCTATAAGAAAATTTAGGAGAAAATTTGGAGACATAGAAAATATTCACCAATTTTAAGGGTAGGTAAAGATTTTTAAATAGGACAGAAAAAGCGCAAACTATAAAGAAAATTTAATTGGACTTTGTTAAAATTTAAAACATTTGCTCTTCATAAACACTGTAAAGAAAATGATGTCAAGTCACAGTCTGGGGTAAAATTTTGGCAAAATGTATATCTGGACTTCTAATCCAAATATACACGGTGGAGAAAAGGGAACGCACATACACTGTTGGTGGGAATGTAAATTAGTACAACTTCTATGGGAAACGGTATAGAGATTTCTCAAAGAACTAAAAATAGAACTACCATTCAATGCAGCAATCCCACTGCTGGGTGCCTAGCCAGAAGAATAGAAATCACTTATCAAAAAAATACCTACAACCCTATGTTTTTTGAGGCACTATTTACAATACCAAAGACATGGAATCAACCTAAGTGCCCATCCCAACTGAATGGATAAAGAAAATGTGGTATGTAAACACAATGGAATACTATTCAGCCATGAATAAGAATGAAAAGTCTTTTGCAGCAACATGGGTGGAACTGAAGGCCATTATCTTAAGTGAAATAACTCAGAAACAAAAAGTCAAATACTGCATATTGTCATTTATCAGTGGAAGCTAAATTAGGTGTACATATGGACATAATGTGAAATGATAGCCATGGGAGGCTCAGAAGGGTAGGAGGTTGGGAGGGGGTAGGTGACAAGAAATTATCTAATAGGGGCAATGTACCACTATTTGGGTGACAGTTACACTAAAAGCCCTGACTTCACCACTATGCAATATATCCATATAACTAAACTGTACTTGTACCTCTTAAATTTACACAATTTTTTTTAAAAAAGTAGACATCTAACCCAATTTAAAACTGGGGAAAAGATTTGAATACACTGAAAATGAATATATGCAAATAGTCAATAAGCACATAAAAAGATGTGCAACATCATTAATATCTGGACACTGCCAAAGAAAACCACTGAAATACTGCCACAGTAGATTAGCTAGACTCACTACAGCTATAATTGAAAGGAATAATGGCTAAAAGGTGAGAATAAAACTAAAATGAAAGAAACTAGTGTTGGTGAGGACATGGAACAAGTGGAACTCTTATAGGTTGCTGGTGGGAATGCAAAACAGTTCAGCTGCTTTGGAAAGTGGTTTGGCAGTTTATTACAAAGATAAACATTCACCAACCATATGACCCAGCATTTCTATTCCTGGGTATGTATCCTGGGAAATGTATCTATACAAGACTTATACTAGAATGTTCATAGCTGCTTTATTCATAATACTCCCGAACTAGAGAGTTCTTAGATCTCTGTTAACTGATGAATGGAAAACCAAATTTTGATTTAATCTTATAAAAATGTACAACTCAGCAGTCAGAGGGAACAAACTACTGATCCACATAACATTTCATCCACGTAGAGGAATCTCTAAAACATTGTGCTAAGTGAAAGATGCCAGACGCAAAAGACTACATACTGTATGATTCCATTTGTATGAAATTCTACAAAAGGCAAAACTATGGGTATAGAAAGTAGATCAATGCTTGACAGGTTCAATGGAAAGGGGAAGGGAATGACTGAAACGGGGGGATGAAGGAAGTTTATGGGGTAATGGAGATATTCTTTCTATATCATCATCGTGATAGAGGTTTATGGCCATGTGCCTCGGCAAAACGCTTCAAATTGAACCCTTAAAATTGGTGAATATTTTGTGTGTAATTTATACTTCAATCAAGCTAATTCTTTTTAAAGTAAAAGATGGAAAAGATATCCCATGCAAACACTAATCCAAAAATTTGGGATGACTATATTAATATCAGACAAAGTAGATTTCCAAACAAAGAATAAATGAATAAAGAGGCCCACTTTGTAATACTAAAGGGATTAATTCATCAAGGGGACATATTAAAGTTTACTTGACTGCCTATCTAGTTATTTTTATAGCTCTTAAAATAGATCTTCCTGGCATTCGTTTATTTCTCTGCAGAAAGTGAGGTTCTAAAATGATTTTTTTATATTGTCTTAGTGTATTTTGGAGTAGGGAAGCTTTTCTTTTCCCAAATCATGTGTCAGAATGTTTCAGGCCAATTTCTTGAGTTCTACTGTAATTATTTTGGCTGACTTTTTTCATCTGCTAGATGTGTTATTAATTGTCTTTTATTCAGAAATCTGAAACTTACTGACTTCATGATGGATTTCTAATGTTACTCAGTAAAAAAGTAATTAAATATGTGCAAAAATTTCTTTCACTTTACCACATTTTAAAAGATTTCCAAAATGTGTAATATTAGAATATTAATACATATATTAATATATTTTATAATTATTATTGATGTTATATTTGACATTTTTAATTATTATTTATGTAATACTAACATTAACGCATAGAACAAGTGTTATGATATTTAGAAAGATTAACAAACTTTTATCACCACAATTGACCAAAACGAGGCCAAGACAGCTATGCCTTCAAGATGACTGTGAAATCTTGGAGCTCTTCCCCTTTCAAAATGTGACAATGTGGTTATCAAAGAACTCCCAGCAGCCCTTCCTTCTTTGCCAATCATGTCCTTCTTCTCCAAAATGAATCCTCATGCTCTGTTACTACCACGGTTGTGAGCATCATGGTATCAGGTTGTCTGCTACCACGGATCCTGACCACATGCCAGCATTGCCTGAATTCCTACTCCCAAATTCCTCTCACTCTAGCCTGTTCTCCTTCCTGGTCACATCCATGCTCTTTCCAAGCTTTGACTGCAGAATTCTCCTTTGTGTATCTCAACCTCCTCTTCCTGCCCAGCTGATGATAGCATAGTGCAGTGGATTTGTAACTCACCTTTGCCTCGTGAGACTTACAAAACATACTTCCTTTAGGAAGCAGAGATGAACTCTTTTGAAACGAGTGTAATTCACATGTCTACTGAAGTCATCCAATCACTTGAATTGGAGAAAATGCAAATTGGCTTTAACCCACACGTTGTGGGAAGTCCAAAGCCTCCCTGTATTTGCCACTTCTCAGGGGGCTCATGTTCTTCTGGTTCCCACCAAATTCTTGTTCTCACCTCCCAGCATTTCTCTTATTTCTCTGCTTCATACTGAATTAAATATAGAACATCACTCATTTTCTGTGATCCCCCTCACCCCAATAAAAATACTCACACCTAGCATTTAAAATCGTGGCAGATCTTGCAAATAGAGAGGTTTTATTTTCCAACATTACTCAGCTCCTCCACTCACTCCAAACCCCTCTCACATTTTTCCCTTCCCTCCATTTTTCTAGATCTCAGCCTTTAAGAGACTCCAGGAAACTCCTCCCCCTTCATTTGTCCATGCAAAGTAAAGCTCAAGACCCTCTTAATCAGCTTAGGGCTATCCTACATATCTAGAGAGGAAATAACTAATGCAACCTAAATAGAAATAAAGCTCCCTGAGACACGATTCTGTGATAGATGTGATTTCTATTTTCTATCTTGTTACTAAGGACACAATGATCAAGCTTGTAATAGATGAGCAGAAGTTCTCCTGATTCAGTTATTCTGCTATAGTAATACCCAGAGAGGCTTTATACATAAGGATGCTATGTAGTTAACTAAAGATTCTAGTCAGACTCTTTGCTGACCTTTGTGAATGTGGCTCAGAGCTGACGAACTGCACATATAAAACTAAAAATACTGGCACTTCTCGACCTTCAAAGATCATGTAGCTACTTGTATTTCCTACATTATGAAAAACCACATCCTTATTTTAGAATAAGGACTAGTTGTATACAAGAGACACTAAAGGATTTACATGTTGAGTATCCCTTATCCAAAATGCTTGGGACCAGGAGTGTTTCACATTTGGGATTTTGGAATATTTGCATCTACAGAGTGAGACATCTTGGGGAGGAGATTCCAGTTTAAACATGAAGTTCATTTATGCTTCATATGTATCTTACATCGTCTGAAAGTAATTTTATCTATAATGTCTTGAGTAATTTTGTGCATGAAACAAAGTTTTGGCTGTGTTTTCACTTCGACTCATTACGTGAGGTCAGGTGTGGGATTTTCCACTTGTGGCCTCATGGCAGCCCTCAGACAGTTTCCGAGTTTGGATGTCCCACCTGTATTGCGGTTGCCAATATCATCTTGAGTTTCCTCAAATGAAAGATGAAAGAATAATAGCTCTGGTATACTTTTCATTGTCTTCTGGGTGGTCTAATTTCTTTTTCTGCCTTCTGATTACTTTTTTTCCCCAAAGCATGGTCTTCACGGAGAGGTCCTTTTCTTAATTCGGGTGCTGACTTGTTGCTAATCAGAGATATTTTCTGGTCTCTTGTTTCTAACCTGACAATTGAGCTGCAGCTTTCTGTTTCAATCTACTCTAAATCTTTCATGTGTCTACAATCTCTGTGATGTGTATCCTCTCTGAAAGACCAGGGTTCTCCTAAGCCCTGCAATAATTCATTCTCTCTCTCTGTGCGTGTGTGTGTGTGTGTGTGTGTGTGTTGAGATAAAGGGCTGACAAAAAATAAACTCTACTGGGAGTCCAGATTTGAAGTTAATGTACCGGCTGTGCACCCTCATGATGATTTTTGTATTATAGGACTTTTTAAAATAATAAGAGGTAATGTTTATTCAGCCACTCCATCCTAATCTTGGATGATTAGGAGTTAGAATATGAAGCAGGATAGACGTGGCTCTCCCTCTGCCTCCGAGTTTGTTCCTGAGCCAACCTGGCTGTGAGAATACAGCACAACATTCATTATTCATAGGAGGATCTTATTAGTATTTATTGGTAGTAGTATCACTATTCATGCTGATCTATTCTCGACAAATCTGCTTTCTATTTATCTTAATGTAATAAAATTTTTAGTAAAATAAATGCTTTATATTATTGAAAAAGTTTATATTTACATAATGCCAAGCATAATTTTTTCAAATTACACCATTAAGATAAATAATTTATTGTAATTGATATCAAGTAGGGTTTGTTTAAATCTCACCCCTCATCCAAATTTATTAGTTACTTTACTGAAAAAGTATATCCAAAGGTTTATGTTTTCAGGCTCAGCAATTTTATCTTGAATCATGATGGCATTAGGATCTTAGCTCAAGGGCTTAATATGTGCCCACCTTGAGGACTCAGACACATGGATTTTTTGCTGTGGCTTGTGGGGCTGGTCTTTAAGTGTTCTCTCTACACAAGAAAGAGCCTCCAAGTAAAGAAGTCATCCTACGGAAAGATAAAATGAAGGAGTTGTGAGATCTGCCCATAACAATTGATTAGTGACAGAGCGGAGCGAGAAATTTTGACTATACTACTCAGACTTCTCTGGGAACAGTGGAAGGTATATTTTTCTGGGGTCCACATCATGATGGTGGGAAAAATACAGGCACAGAACGCAGCCCTCAGTTCAGCGGGTGAGGGCACTAGGACAATGGACCTGGGTACCGATATGTGAGAAGCAGAATCATAGTGGCCCAAGGCAGAGAGCCTGACCTTCAGTTTGTCCCAACATGGGTGGAGGGGTGTATTAATTAGATTTTTTATTTTTTGTATATTATGATGTTTTTATATTTTAAAAAATCTTTTTGTCTGGGGACAGACTGGCCCACCTGGGGCTAGCCCGTTCTTAGGAATAGCAAAGAACTCAGCTAGAAAAATGCTTTAGGCCAGGAGCAGTGGCTCATGCCTGTAATCCCAGCACTTTGGGAGGCCAAGGCAGGTGGATCACGAGGTCAAGAGATGGAGACCATCCTGGCCAACATGGTGAAATCCCGTCTCTACTAAAAATACAAAAATTAGCTGGGCATGGTGGGGCACACCTGTAGTTCCAGCTACTTGGGAGGCTGAGGCAGGAGAATCGCTTGAATCTGGGAGGCAGAAGTTGCAGTGAGCTGAGATCGCGCCACTGCGGTCCAGCCTGGGGACAGAGCGAAACCCCCCCCATAAAAAAAAAAAAAAAAAAAAAAAAAAAAAAGTGCTTCAATATGTAAACTAGCCAGTTCAGAGCTTTACCTTCTCTATCCTGTATATTGCAGGAAGCAATATTCTTCTGTCTTAATAATCCCGGGGCCACATACCAGACAACCAGAAACCACTCTTCTAGCCTAAAGCCTGCTGGAATTATCCAAACTGGCCAACCCTAACTACTGTGCCTTGCCTTTCCCAGGGACACCCCAGCAAAGGCTATGGTCCAGGATTGCCCCCTCCCTCCTGCTTCTGTCTCCTGACCAACACTGGTGCTTCCCCCATGGCCCTGAATGGCACACTGTGCCTTGCTTTTCCAGTGAAACTGCAAGCAACAATAAACTTTTTTGATGGCATTGAGCTCTCCATGCTAACACTCAGTCAGCTTTAGAAATTAAGACTCAAACACAGAACAAAGGGGTCCCTGCCCAGGGCCTCCACATGTATCTGCACTTTATGGTAGACTGAATAATAGTCCCTCCTAGGATGTCCACATCCAAATCCCCCAAACTTGTGAATACGTCACCTTGCACAGTAAGAGAAGTTTTGTGAAAGTGATTAGACTAAGGATGTTTGGTTGCTGGGTGATATCGTTTGATTATATGTCCCTGTCAAATCTCATGTTAAACTGTAAGCCCCAGGATTGGAGGTGGGGCCTGGTGGGAGGACTTTGGGTCATGGGCATGGGTCCTTCATGGCTTGGCGCTGTCCTGGCAATAGTGAGTTCTCTGGAGATCTGGTTGTTTAAAAGTATGTGGTGCCTCCCTGACCTCCCACAACCCCCCAACTCTCTCTCTCACTCCTGCTCTCCCCATATGATGTTCTTGCTCCTGCTTCCACTTAAAAGTCCCTGAAGCTTCCACAGAAGCCGAGCAGATATTGGCATCATGCTGAAACAGCCTGCAAAACCCTGAGCCAATTAAACCACTTTGCTGGCCAGGCATGGTGGCTCATGCCTGTAATCCCAGCACTTTCGGAGGCCGAGGTGGGCAGATCACCTGAGGCCAAGAGTTTGAGTCCAGCCTGGCCAACATGGTGAAACTCTGTCTCTACTAAAAATACAAAAATTCACTGGGCATGGTGGTGGGTGCCTGTAATTCCAGCTACTCCGGAGGCTGAGGCAGGAGACTCACTTGAACCTTGGAGGCAGAGGTTGCAGTGAGCTGAGATCATGCCACGGCACTCCTGCCTGAGCCATAAGAGTAAAATTCTGTCGCAAAATATAAAAACAACATTTTGCTCTATAAATTACCCAGTCTCGGGTATTTCTTTATAGCAACACAGAATGACCTAACACAGAGGGAGGGATTATCCTGGATTATCTGGATAAATCAAATAGAATCACAAGAGTCCTTATTAGAGGAAGGCAGGAGGATCAGGGTCTGAATGAGAAGGTGTAAGGTTGCAAGCAGAGGTCAGAGAGGGAGGAGGATGCTAGGCTGCTGACTGAAGACGGTGGGAGCCAGGGAATGCAGGCAGCCCCTAGAAGCTGGAAACAGGCAGGGAAATGGATTCTCCCCTACCCCTAGAGCCTTTAGAGGGAAGGTGGGCTTTCTGAAACCCTGATTTCAGCCCTGTGAAAATGATTTCGCGTGTCAGACCTCCAGAACTATAAAATAACCCATTTGCAATGTTTTAAACCACTAAGTTTATCGTACTCTCTACAGAGCAATACAAATGAATGGACATTTCATGCTGACAGGGGACACCTTCCATGTGGCGTCTGATCCGAATGGTGCTCCTGGAGTAGCAGAGTGTGACCTTCTCTCTGGGTTCGGTGTGAGGCAAAGGCCAGGAAACCTGTGTTGTGAAGGAGTCGAAGAGTCAAGTTATCTCCTCCTTCCTTTGAGTACAAGGAAGGGGCCTCTTTCCCCTACCTGGGCAATCAGGAAGCAGGTGTTGAGTGCTTCTTGAGTATGGAAAACTACACCGTTTTCTGCAGCATAGACACACACTGAGTCAAATGAAGGTGAAGCTTCTGTTTGATTGAAGAGCCAGGAAAGACACCAGAAGTAGTGCCAGATGGGAAGACAAGAACTAGGGACCTTATGTAATTATTTCCTCCCAGGAGGGGAAACATCTCACAATGTAAATCTTCGGAGAGTGCCTCAGGGGAATAATCTGTCACTCTCAATGTTATCTGTCTCTTCCATTCCTCTCTTCTTTCTCCATTTTCACTTCAAACTCAATGTCCCTCTCAGTCTGTTGACCCCACAGGTCCCTCAAAAACCCCATTGAGCTATCTGCAAAAGGAGTCCTGACCACCTTCCCCAGGGCAGGATTTGCAAACTGTCATTCTTCAGGTGGTAGCGCATTGCTTTCCTGATCCTATTGCTCCAAGAGAATCAAATGTGGGCTCTTGTCCCCCAAGTGGAGGGGAAGATGGGTGCTTTGTGTCCACTTTGGTCTCACTGACAACGGGGAATAAGGTCAGCTGACCTCCAAGTGGCTTACGAGCAAATCTACCCCACCTTAAGTTTGTGTTTCTCTGAAACTGTGCTCTATCTGAATTACGTGGGGCAAGATTTTCCCACCACCAGGACTTGGGACTTTATCCCTCAGGTAAATATCACGAAGGTGGACTCTGCTAGGGAGCAAGTAACTCTTTTCCATGACCCTTTGCTAAGGGGCTCCCACATTAGCAGAGAATAATCCAGACACAGCCATGGCACCATCTCCATTGATGCTTTCTGATTCTCAAATTTCTCTCCTGATAGGAGGCCGGGGGTGTCTCAGTACTTCACCCAAAGGAGAAATGACAGAGCACAGAGAGTAAGAATCAGTAGGCTTACCATGGAAGCTAAGGAATGAGAATATGTACTTGCATGAAACAGCCCCAGAAAATGACTTTCTGAACTAGCTGGGAAGAATTTAAAGGAGGCTACATTTCTTGCAATCTTGTGGCAAGGCCTGAGTCAGAAAAATACTTCTTGTTGCTGTTCCTTCAAAACTGTTTTTCCCCCAGGCTGCTTTATCTGGAGAAACA
The DNA here is from genome assembly GCF_009828535.3 of Hylobates moloch. Classification (NCBI taxonomy): domain Eukaryota; kingdom Metazoa; phylum Chordata; class Mammalia; order Primates; family Hylobatidae; genus Hylobates; species Hylobates moloch. The sequence continues at coordinate 14,353,185 of NW_026652292.1, forward strand.
TACGTTAAATATATTATTTTTCATGACAAACTGGTAAATCTAATTGTTTGCAATTTGCTTCTTTTTCATTTGTCCTCAAATTTTTATTCATTGAAACAACATATTATAATAACAGTAAAAGAAATAAAGATGGAGGAAATTACCCAGAAATCTGCCCATGAAAGCAAGTCTTTTGATTTTCCATGTTTTCTCCCAGGAATTATCTATATGTTGGCGATGCTATTCTAATGTTACACTCCAGAATGAAAGATCTGAAAGAAAGATGGAGTCTACTTCTAAAGTTGTGAGACATTGCCACATCATTTCAAATCTTGGGTTTCGGTTACCTCATATTTAAAATGAGAAAACTGGACTAGTTGACTTTTTAAATGGATCCTTCCAGTTCTAAAATCATTGATACTTTTATATTTACAACAGAATGAGTTGTACTTGTAGGCATCATATATGGGGACTGGACATTTTTGAAAGCTGAGAGAATGGTACTGGCAAGTAAAAATGGCAATTAGCAATGCCACAGACAACAGACAGGAGCAGAAACTGAAACTCAATAGCAATGTTTTGACAAACATACTTAAAAATAACTACTCCTTTTGTTCTAATTCTACAAGTCCCCAAGCTTATTTGCAAAGCTTAAAGTTTTTTGAACTGCAGCTTCTGTCACGAAATATACCTGTTATTAACTATAGAAATATTATATTAATGTCATTAAAGATAAGTGAATGATGTTCTTCTTTTAAGATTTGCTGATTGAATGCTGTACACTTTAGAATGGTGTTAGAGCAAAATAGCTGGTGCCCCAATACCGGACTGCTGTTCAAGGCATGCTTTTATTTTGCCTGTTTTGGCGAATACTTTGAACCAAGGTATTCTGGCAATAAGAATGGGATCTTATATTTAAAGAGATAAAAATAACAGCTGGTACAAATCATTCAAGTGCTTTTGCAGGCAGTGGAGTATGTCCTGTCCCCAACAATTTGAAGAGAACCTATGCTTAAATAAATGATGGCAGACCTATTATAGAGTGCAATACCCATCAGTAAACCTGGTCCTAAATTTCATGTGCTGCAAGACTTCCTGTATTGAAGCTGAAAGCATGAACGACACGGAGCCAGATAATTATGCTGTTATGTGAATTAAATTATACACAGGAAGTCCTTCCTTTGCCCAGTACTCTGTTAACTGAAATGCGTGCACATCAGAATTATGCCTTTTCTTTGCATGGTTTGCTGTTAATGAAGATTCAATCTCAGGGACCATAGAATTGTGCAAAGTGAGGATACAGTTCCAATGAACTGTGTAAAGTGAGGATTGTTTGAACTACAATTTGGGCTCTCAAGCTCTATTTCAATCTTATGAACTTGTAGCATTAGTGTAAACACAAGATTTACCAACATTATTAGTCTTTGTTTTGTTGAGAGATCTAAGGTCTGTAACCAGGACTAATGCATGGTAAGGATCAACTTAGTTTTATTACCAAACACTGCTGTCAACATATGAATTTTGGCAATTTATTGGATGTTCTAGTGCTTGTGGAGTTTTGAATGAAGCACTTGGGATTGAGTAAATTTGATTATCATAATAAAATAAGAAATGATATTATACTAAATTGACAATAAACTGTAATTCAAGAACCAACTTGGAGTACAGTGTTGAGAAGCATGCTGAGGTCTCTTCTTGGACTCCACGGGGCAAGTATACCCTAACCGAGTGGTTATACATCTATTCTCTGGCAATAGATGTATAGCACAGCAAGACTGTGGGAAATGCATGCCACATATTTACCATTCTTTTATAAATAATAAGACTATATGGCCAGGGGCGGTGGCTCACGCCTGTAATCCCAGCACTTTCGGAGGCTGAGGCAGGGGGATCACGAGGTCAGGAGATCGAGACCATCCTGGCTAACATGGTGAAACACCCTCTCTACTAAAAAATACAAAAATTTAGCCGGGCATGGTGGCAGGCACCTGTAGTCCCAGCTACTCGGGAGGCTGTGGCAGGAGAATGGCATGAACTCAGGAGGTGGAGCTTGCAGTGAGCCGAGATCATGCCACTGTACTCCAGCCTGGGGAACAGAGCAAGACTCTGTCTCAAAAATAAAAAAAAAAAATTTAAAAAATTTTAAAAAGACTATATAATTACATACCATAGTAACACTAAATCAGCTTCTGAGGAACATGCTGTATGCAGAGAGTTCTAGTATGATTCAGATCATATTCATTCATATGTTTTCAGATATATCAAACCCTGCTCTTGCTGTAGAGGTTAAGGTCATACCACATGTACATCGTTAGAGGGTCATATTTGAATTTAGCACAGTACTCATAGAAGTTGTGGAAAAGCAATGACCATTCTAGGTGTGTTCTATAATTTATTTTCCACAGAACACTTTGCTAAGATTACCATGAACTTTTCTCAGATGTCTCCAGAGCTGCTATCAGTCTGTTTGGTTGAACTCTGATTTCAGTAGCAGGTGCGATGGATAGTTTTATTTCAACGTGGATAACTTCATGCTGCTGATGACCAACCTCAAGCATGCACAGGGTATCTTTTCTTGCCCATGAACCTGGTCATCTTTTCTTTGGAGATATCATTTTTTCTCTGACACTGCAGGAGCCTGCTCAGCCAGCTGGCACACAAATATAAGAGTTGGATTAAAGTCATGGAGGAAATCCCTCAACCAACAGGAGACTGGAGTCACTGGGCAAATATGCATGCCTCCCTGATTCAGATAAACAACTTGGAAATTATTTTATACATTTCTCTTGAAATATCAGTGAAACTGAACCTCAACTGCCTACAGTGATAACCTAAATAATGTGCCATTTTGTCAACTTTTCCTCTTTCCCTATTTCATTCTCCCCTCTTCCTCATTCCTGATTCCTTGGATTACCTTTCACATAAATTATCTGCTCATAACACCTTGTCTCAGACGCTGCTAAAGGGGGACTCAATATCAAACAGTACGCTCTAAAATTGCAAATATTGAACAGTTAATGTTGCCGAAAGCAACATTTATAAATGGAAAGTCCCAGATCATGCTTCATGTGGAATATTATACTTTTTATCAATGGAAACAGTGTAAGATCCTGCTAAGAAGGCATAGTTTGAGTCAAAACAGCACATCGACTGCCCATGCCTGCTTGCCATTTCAATACAAATTTAGGAATGACAGAAAAGAGATCCTTTGTTTATGCAGCCATAAAAAGAATGAAATCAGTGTTTTGCAGCAACATAGATGGAGCTGGTGGCCATTATCCTAAGTGAACTAATTCAGAAGCAGAAAATCAAATATTGCACGTTCTCATTTATACGTGGGAGCTAAACAATGAGTATATATGGACATAAAAATGAAAATAATAGACACTAGGGACACCAAAAGATGTAGGGAGGGAGGAGGTTGAGGATTGAAAGATTATCTATTGAATAAAATGTTCAATATTTGGGTAATGGGTACACTAGAAGCCCAATTACCACATACACCCTTGTAAAAAACATGTACATGTACCCCTCATTGAATCTAAATTTAAAAAAAATAGAATTCCATTGATGGATCAAATTTTGGAGGTATCTTTGATCAACAGAGATAGACAAGTGTGACAGCACCAAAGCCAATAGCATATGCTAAAGGTCAGGGGGCTTCCATAGCACTAAGCCCAGAGGTGGGAGGGACAAAGAGTAGGAAGGGAAAAGACAGCAATTCTCTGTGCGATAGTTTTGGTAAACCACAGGAGCAGCTGAGAAGTCTGGCCCTTGTCCCTCTCCTCCCCCATCTTTAGCTTGTATCTAACGTTATGGTAGACACAAGGATTCTAGAGCAGTTACTAGGGCACTAGATCCAGAGAATTCGAGCAATGTCGACATGTCTGAGGATACCCATAGAAGATGGAGACCATCTATGCCAGACAAAAAGGCACTGGCACAACCAAGCACAATGAGATCCTCCTTCTTAGCAGGATCTTACATTGTTTCTGTTGATAAAAAGCAAAATGTGACTCGCTGCCGCCACCCCACACACCATGTCCCCCTGCCGCTCCAAGCCCAGCTCCACTGCCCGTCGCAACGGAAGAAGAGATCGCCGCACTCCTCATTGACAAGGGCTCTAGCATGTGCAAAGCTGGCTTTGCTGGGGGAGCTGTTTTCCCCTCCATCATCTGGCGCCCCCGATACCAGCACGTGATGGTGGGCATGGGCGAGAAGGACTCCTACGTGAGTGACAAAGCCCAGAGCAAGCGCAGCATCCTGACCCTGAAGTAGCCCATTGAGCATGACATCGTCACTAACTGGGATGACATGGAGAAGAGCTGACCCCACACCTTCTACAAGGAGCTGTGCATGGCCCCGGAGGAGCACACGGTGCTGCTGACTGAGGCCCCTCTGAACCCCAGGGCCAACAGAGAAGATGACCCATATCATGTCTGAGACCTTCAACACCCCAGCCATGTACGTGGCCATCCAGGCCGGTGCTGTCCCTCTACACCTCCGGGCACGCCACTGGCATTGTCAGGAACTCTGGAGATGGAGTCACCCACACGGTGCTCATCTACAAGGGCTATGCTGTCCCCCATGCCATCCTGCCTGTGGACCTAGCTGGCCGAGACCTGACCCACTACCTCATGAAGATCCTCACCAAGCACGGCTACAGCTTCGCCACCACCGCCGAGGGGGAGATCATGTATGACAGCAAATAGAAGCTGTGCTACCGCAACCTGGACTTAGAGCAGGATATGGCCACCACCGCATACTCCTCCTCCCTGGAGAAGAGCTACAAGCTGCCTGATGGCCAGGTCATCACCATTGGCACTGAGCAGTTCCAGTGTCTGGAGGTGCTGTTCCAGCCTTCCTTCCTGGGCAGGGAATCTTGCTGCATCAGGAGACCACCTTCAACTCCATCATGAAGTGCAACATGGTCATCCGCAAGACCTGTATGCCAACATGGTGCTGTCCAGCAGCACCACAGTGTACGTGGGTATTGCCCACAGTATGCAGAAGGAGATCATCGCCCTGGCACCCAGCATCATGAAGATCAAGATCATCGCACCTCCAGAGTGCAAGTACTCGGTGTGAATCGGCAGCTCCATCCTGGCCTCACTGTCCACCTTTCCAGCAGATGTGGATTAGCAAGCAGGAGTATGACAAGTCAGTACCCCCATGCCCCCATCGTCCGCCACAAATGCTTCTAAACGGACAGCGAGCGATTCGTAGCATTTGCTGCATGGGTTAATTCAAAAGTATAGATTTGCCCCTGGCAAATGCGTACACCTCATGCTAGCCTCGCAAAACTGGAATAAGCCTTCTAAAAGAAATTTGCCCTTGAAGCTCGTATTTGCTATCAGCAGTGGATTGTAGAACTTGATGCTGATTTTGACCTTGTATTCAAGTTTGCTGTTCCCCTTGGTATTTGTTTAATACCCTGTACATATCTTTGATTTCTTTTTTTTTAAATTATTATCCTTTAGGTTTTAGGGTACATGTGCACAATGTGCAGATGTGTTACATATATATCCATGTGCCATGTTGGTTTGCTGCACCCATTAACTCGTCATTTAGCATTAGGTATATCTCCTAATGCTGTCCCTCCCCCCTCTCCCCACCCCACAACAGTCCCCGGAGTGTGATGCTCCCCTTCCTGTGTCCATGAGTTCTCATTGTTCAATTCCCACCTATGAGTGAGAACATGCGGTGTTTGGATTTTTGTCCTTGCGATAGTTTACTGAGAATAATGTTTTCCAGTTTCATCCATGTCCCTACAAAGGACATGAACTCATCATGATGAGTTCATATCTTTGATTTCAACCCTTAGTACATGTGGCTTGGTCACTTCGTGGCAGAGGTAAGAACGTGTTTGTGGAAGACAAGTCTGTGGCTTGGTGAGTCTGCGTGGCCAGCAGGCTCTGATCTGTGTAGGGTATTAATGTGTCAGGGCTGAGTGATCTGGGATTTCTCTAGAGGCTGCCAAGGGCTGCTGAGCCGGTGGCTTCTGTCCTGCCGGTCTGTCAGGGTTGGAAAAGTCCAAGCCATAGGGCCCAGTTTCCTTTCTTAGCTGACATTTTCCTGCCAGAACACTGTGGCCTGTTACTTGCCTTGAGTTGGAAGCAGTTTGCATTGTACCTGTAAATGTATTCATCCTTTAATTTACATAAGGTTTTTTTTTTTGTACACAATTCTCGATTCTTTAAAGAGATGACAACAAATTTTGGTTTTCTACTGTTACGTGAGAACATTAGGCCCCAGCAACACATCATCATGTAAGGAAAAATAAAAGTGCTGCCATTAAAAAAAAAAAGTAGAATATTCTCCACAAGGTATAGAATGTGACTGTCTATTTATTAATGTTGCTTTCCGCAATGTTAACTGTATGATACTTGCAATTGTAAACAGTACTGTCTGATTTCGAGTTCCCCTATAACAGAGCTTGAGACAAGGAGTTATTAGCAGGTAATTTATTTGGAAGATAATCCCCGGAATCAGGAGTGAGAGTGAAGGGATAATGAAATAGGGAAGGATGAAAACTTGACCAAAGGGTACATTGTTCAGGTCGTCATTGTAGGCAGTGGGGATTTGATTTCACTGACATTTCAAGACAACTGTATAAAATACCTCCTGAGTCGCTTATGAGGAGAGGCATGCGAATTTGGCCAATGACTCCAGTCTCCTGCTGGTTGAGGGATTTCCCTCAGGGACAAGGAACTGGCACAACCAAGCAGAAATGTTGTAGGAGTTACTCATCCCACAACAAATGCTGGCAGCAGTTCCCAAGCATATCCATAGACAGGGTGGAGAGAATCTCAAAAATAAAGCATATAACTAAGAATTGCCAAATATTTTAGTCTGTTAGTATAATGAGTCATTAAACTCAGCAAAGGGAAGAACACCCAAGGAAGTAGAATTATTAGCAAATAGAAGAGTATATGAAAGAAATAGAATCATATAATAATTTAGCATGTGACAAATATGGTATTCAATCTACGTGATGAATAGATGGAATACTCAATAAATAAGAAAATGTTGGTCGGATGCAGTGGCTCATGCCTGTAATCCCAGCACTTTGGGAGGCCGAGGTGGGTGGATCACCTGAGGTCAGGAGTTTGAGACCAGCCTGGCCAAGATGGTGAAACCCCATCTCTATTTTAAAAAATACAAAAATTAGCCAGGCGTGGTGGCTTACATCTGTAGTCCCAGCTACTTGGGAGGCTGAGGCAGGAGAATCCCTTGAACCCAGGAGGCAGAGGTTGCAGTGAGCCAAGATCAAACCACTGCACTACAGCCTGGGTGACAGAGCAAGACTCTATCATAAAAGCAAAAAAGAACAAGAAAGAAAGAAAATGTTATTGGGCTTGCTTCTTCACTCTTTACAACAAAAATAAATTACATGTGAAATAAACTATTAGAAGAAAAGACGGTTAAATATTTTTCCAGTTTTGGCATGAGAAATACCTTTCTTAAAGTGACAAAATCCTAAAAACTGTAGAAAGAAGTATTAAATAACTCTACTGCAGTAAAATTAAAAACAGAGTGAAAAGATATGCAAAAGTGTGAAAATATTATGACACATCTGGCAGAAAAAGAGCTAATCATTTTAAATATGACTACAAATCAGTGAGAAATGACTAGTCATCCAACAGACAAATGGGCAGAGAATACTGAAAATTTATATAAAAACTTAAATGACTTATACACAAGGGGAAAACACCCATAAACTTTAAAATCCTCATTCATAAACACTGAAAAGCAAAATAAACAATGAGCCACAATTTCATTTTTTAAATAACTTTTTAATTTTAATTCAATTTATTTTCTTTATAATTTCAACTTCTATTGTAGATTCAGGGGTTACATGTGCAGTCTTATTACCTAGGTGTATTCCTTGATGCTGAGGTTTGGGGCACGATTGAGCCCATCACCAGGCACTGAACATAAAACTCAACAGTTAGTTTTTCAACACTTACACCCCTTCCCCATCTAGTATTCCCCAGTGTCTATTGTTGCCATCCTTATTGCTATTAGTACCCATTGTTTAGATCCCACTTATAAGAGATAACATGTTATATGTGGTTTTCTGTTCCTACATTAATTAGTTTAGGATTATGACCTCCAGCTGCATCCATGTTGCTGCAAGAACATGATTTTATTTCTATTTCTCTTTTTTTTTTTTTTTTTTTTTTTTGAGACAGAGTCTCATTGTCGCCCAGGCTGGAGTGCAATGGCGCGATCTCGGCTCACTGCAGGCTCCGCCCCCCCGGGGTTCACGCCATTCTCCTGCCTCAGCCTCCCGAGTAGCTGGGACTACAGGCACCCGCCATCTCGCCCGGCTAATTTTTTGTATTTTTTTAGTAGAGACAGGGTTTCACTGTGTTAGCCAGGATGGTCTCGATCTCCTGACCTCGTGATCCGCCCACCTCGGCCTCCCAAAGTGCTGGGATTACAGGCGTGAGCCACCGCGCCCGGCCGATTTTATTTCTTTTTATGGCTGTATAGGATTCCATCGTGTGTATGTTCCACATCTTCTTTATCCACTCCACCATTAATGGACACCCAGGTTGATTTCATGTCTTTGCTACTGTGAACAGTGCTCTTATTCACATACAAGTGCATCTATTGAGAATGGGGTATTCATCTCCTCAAGTATTTATGCTTTTTGTGTTACAGATAATCCAATTACACTCTTTTAGTTATTTTTAAATGTACAATTATTATTGACTTTAGTTACCCTGTTGTGCTATCAAATAACAGTTCTTATTCATTCTTTCTAATTGTTTTTTTGTACTCATTAACCATCCCAGCCTCTCCCTGAGCCTCCCACTACCCTTCTCAGCCTCTGATAACTATCTTTCTACTCTCTATTTTCATCCATTAAATTGTTTTGATTTTTCAATCCCACAAATAAGTGAGAACATGTAATGTTTGTATTTCTGTGCCTGGCTTATTTCACATAACATGATGATCTCCAATTCAATCCATAGTGTTCCAAATTACTGATTCTCATCTTTCTTATGGCTGAATAGTACTCTATTGTGTATATGTACCACGTTTTCTTTATCCATTCATCTGTGATTGGGCAGTTAGGTTGCTTCCAAATCTTAGCTATTGTAAACAGTATTGTAACAAACATAAGAGCACAGATAACTCTTCAATATACTGATTTCTTTTCTTTTGGGTATATAATCAGCAGTGAGATTGCTAGATCATATGGTAGCTGAATTTTTACTTTTTGAAGAACCTCCAAACTGTTCTCCTCAGTGGTTTGACTAATTTACATTCTTGCCAACAGTGCACAAGTGTTCCCTTTTCTCCATATCCTTATCAGAACTTGTTATTGCCTGTCTTTGGATATAAACCATTTTAACTGAGTTGAGATGATATTTCATTGTAGTTTTGATTTGCATTTCTCTGATGACCAGTGATATTCCGTACCTTTTTATGTCTGTGTTTACCATTTGTATGTCTTCTTTTATGAAATGTCTGTTCAAATATTTTGCCCATCTTTTAATTGGATTATTAGCTTTTTCCCTGTGGAGTTGTTTGAGTTCCTTATTTATTCTGGTTATTACTGTCCTGTCAGATGGGTAGTTTGAAGATATTTTTCTCCCATTCTGTGAGTTGTCTCTTCACTTTGTTGATTGTATCCTTTGCTTTGCAGAAACTTTTAATTTGATGTGATGACAATTGCTCATATTTGTTTTGGTTGTCTGTGCTTGTGGGGTATTGCTCAATAAATTTTTGCCTAGACCAATGTCCTGGAGATTCTCCCCAAAATTTTCTTGTAGTAGTTTCATGGCTTGAGGTTACAGATTTAAGTCCTTAATCCATTTTGATCTGATTTTTGTATATGGCTACAGATAGTTGTCCAGTTTCATTCTTCTGCATTTGGATATCCTATTTTCCTGGCACCATTTATTGAAGACCTGTCTTTTCCCCATTGTATGTTTGTGGCACCTTTGTCAAAAACAAGTTCACTATAAATGTGTGGATTTGGTTCTGTATTCTCTATTCTGGTCTGTTGGTCTATATGTCTATTTTTATGCCAGTGCCATGTTGTTTTGGTTACTATAGCTCTGTAGCATAATTTTAAGTAATGTGATTTCTCCAGTTTCGTTCTTTTTGTTTAGAGTAACTTTGGCTATTCTGGGTCATTTGTGGTTCCATGTAATTTTTAGGATTGTTTTTTCTATTTCTGTGAAGAATGTCAGTGGTATTTTGGTAGGGATCACACTGGATCTGTAGATTGCTTTGGGTAGTATGGACATTTTACCAATATCGATTCTTCCAATCCATGAACATGGAATATTTTTTCTTTTTTTTTTTTTTTTTGGTGTCCTCTTTAATTTCTTTCATCAGTGTTTTATAGTTTTCCTACAAAGATCTTTCACTTGTTTGGTTAAGCTAATTCTTAGGTATTCAATTTTGTGTGTGGCTATTGTAAATGGGATTACTTTTTTATTTTTTTCACATTGTTCACTGTTGCCATATAGAAATGCTACTGATTTTTGCATGTTGATTTTGTATCCCTCAACTTTACTGAATTTGGTTATCACTTCTCACAGTTTTGTTTGTGTGTGTGGAGTCTTTAGGTTTTTCCAAATACAAGATTATATCATATGCAAATAATGATAATTTGACTTCTTCCATTCCAATTTGGATGCCCTTTATATCTTTCCATTCTCTGATTTCTCTAGCTAGGACTTCCTGTACTATGTTCAATAACAGTGGTGAAAGTGGCATTCTTGTCATGTTCCAGATCTTAGAGGAAAGACTTTTAGTTGTTCTGCATTCAATGAGATACTAGCTGTGAGTCTGTCATATATAGCTGTTATTATGTTGAGTCATGTTCCTTCTTTTTTTAAATATTTTATTTTAAGTTCCAGGATACATGTGCAGGATGTGCAGGTTTGTTACACAGGTAAATGTGTGCCATGGTGCTTTGCGGCACCTATCAACTCAATTACCTAGGTATTAAGCCCCATATGCATTAGCTATTTTTCCTGATGCTCTCCCTCCCCCTCCCCCAACCACTCCCAACAGACCCTAATGTGTGTTGTTCCCCTCCCTGTGTCCATGTGTTCTCATTGTTCAGCTCCCACTTCTAAGTGAGAACATGTGATGTTTGGTTTTCTGTTCCTACATTAGTTTGCTGAAGAAAATGGCTTTGAGCTCCATCCATATTCCTCCAAAGGATATTACCTCATTCCTTTTTATGGCTGCATAGTATTCCATGGTGTATACGTACCACATTTTCTTTGAGAGTTTTTATCATGAAGGGATGTTGGCTTTTATCAAATGTTTTTTCAGTGTCAATTAAAATGATCATATGGTTTTTATCCTTCATTCTGTTGATATGATGTATCACATTGATTGATTTGCATATGTTGAATCATCCTTGCATTCCAGGGATAAATTCTACTTAGTCATGAGTCATCTTGTCATCTTTCTAATATATTGTTAAATTCAGTTTACTAGTATTTTGTATTAATATTCATCAGAGACATTGGCATATAGTTTTCTTTTTTGATGTGTTTTTGTCTCATTTTTGGTATTAGGGTAATACCAGCCTTGTTGAATGAGCTTGAAAGTATTCCTTCCTCTTCTATTTTTCAGAATAGTTTGAGTAGGACTAGTATTAGTTCTTCTTAAAATGTTTGGTATAATTTAGCAGTGAAGCCTTCTGGTCCCGGGCTTTCCTTTAGCAGGAAACTTTTTATTACAGCTTTGATCTCGTTACTTGTTATTGGTCTTTTCAGGTTTTGAATTTCTTCATGGTTCAATCTTGGTAAGTTGTATGTGTCTGGGAATTTGTCCATTTCTTCTAGGTTTTCCAATTTATTGGCATATAGTTTCTCATAGTAGCCTCTAATGACATTTTAAATATCTTTAGTATTAGTTGTAAAGTTTTATTTTCCATTTCTGATTTTATTTATTTGGATCTTCCCTCTTCTTAGTTAGACTGACTAAAGGTTTGTCAATTTTAAGTTTTCAAAGAATTAACTTTTTGTTTTACTGATTTTTTTCTTGTTTTTTTCATTTCAATTTGATTTATTTCTTGTCTGATCTTTATTATTTCTTTTCTTCTACTAATTTCGGGTTTGATTTGCTACTGCTTTTCTAGCTTTTTAAGGTGCATTGTTTGATTGTTTACTTGGAGTTTAAGTTCAATGTTTCTTTTTTGATTTTCTGTCTGGAATATCATCTATCCAATGCTGAAAATGGGGATGCAAATTCTCCAGCTAGTATTGTATTGGGGCCTGTATCAGTCCGTTCTCATGCTGCTATGAAGAAATACCCAAAGCTAGGTAATTTATAAAGGAAAGAGGTTTAATTGATTCACAGTTCTGCATGGCTGGGGAGGCCTCAGGAAACTTACAGTTATGATGAAAGGGGAAGGAAACATGGTCTTCTTCACAGGGCAGAGAGCAGTGTTGAGCAAAGGGGAAAAGCCCATATCTGAGACTGGGCAATTTACAAAAGAAAGAGGTTTAATTGGATTTACAGTTCCATGTGACTGGGGAAGCCTCACAATCATGGCAGAACACAAAGAGGAGCAAGTTCCGTCTTACATGGATGGCAGCAGGCAAAGAGAGAATGGGAAAGATGCAAAAGTGGAAACCCCTGATAAAACCATCAGATCTCGGGAGACTTATTTATTATCACAAGAACAGTATGGGGGAAACCACTGTCATGATTCAATTATCTCCCACTGGGGCTTCTCCCATTACACATGGGAATTATGGGAGTACAATTCAAGATGATATTTGGGTGGGGACATAGAGCTAAATCATATCAGATAGGATTCTGAATTTCTTCTCTGTGTTATCTTGAATTTCTTTGCGTTTTCTTCACACAGGTATTTCAAATTCTGTCTGAAATCTCACACATCTCTGTTTCTGAATGATTGGTCCTTGGTGGCTTATTTAGTTCATTTGGTGGGGTTATGTTTTTCTGGATGGTGTTGATGCTAGTAAATGTTCTTCAGTGTCTAGGTATTGAAGAGTTAGGTATTTACAGTTGTCTTCACTGTCTGGGCTTGTTTGTACCCAACCTTCTAGGGAAGGCTTTCCAGGGATGAAATGGGTGGTGGGGGGAAGTGGGAATAGTTAATGGATACAAAAAATAGTTAGAAAGGATTAATAAGACCTACTGTTTCATAGCACAATAGCATACATTTAAAAACAACTTAAAGAGTATAATTGGATTGCTTGTAACTCAAAGGATAAATGCTTGAGCAATGGAGAACCCATTCCCTATGATGTGCTTATTTCACAGTACCGGCTATATCAAAACAATTCATGTACCCCATAAATATATATACCTACTATGTAACCACAAACATTTTAATAATTAAAAATAAATAAATAAAACACTGTTACTTTTGAAGAGGCAGTTCAAAATCAGCAACTTCTATTCAGAATTTTCCAATGCTTCAAGAAAACTTTCTAGATTGAATCAAGAGTAGAGTGAGTAATGAACTCTAGAAAGATTTAGGAATACACCCAAATTTTAGCGCAATGCTACTTGTACTTATGCAAAAAATTGCCCACAACATAATGTAAATACTCAAAACAAGAACAAACACAACAATAAAAATACCTTCAAATTATCGTATGTTTTTCAAATTTCCTTGTTTCTCCAGCAAAGACAATCATTGGTGAGCCTCTTCAGACCAGATAGAAAAAGGACAAATAACACTAAACTTGTCTGCTTGATGATACTTTTTAGATTGTCAAACAATAGTGACTTCCAGGCCTGTGGTAGAATGTTACTATAAACAAAATTCATGTTTCCTACCACTGACTTTTCATCTGAAGATATTAGAGTAATGCTTAACCAAACAGTATCAAATAGCCATGAGAATAGTAGAAGTCTTAAGAGCTGATACTAATACATTACTAGTTCTGAGTGCTCTCATCAATGAGCAGACTACACAAACTGACAGATATAACCACAGAAGTAAAAATCTTTCAAATTTTCCTCCATAGCTGATATTTTAATATTGACCATAATCTTCTTCTGAAACCATTTTGTGTTTATAAAGAAATATAAACCCACCCCTAACTATGTCACCATGTAGATCATGCTATTTGAGTTCTCTTATTTCTTAGGTTTTCATATTTTTCCCTGAGTCTAGAAAAACAATAGTAAATGCCAATGCAGTCCATGTGTGTCTTGGAAAAAAATTTAAATTCTTGGTCAAGATACTATATCGAGTGTAAATTAATACCACAGGGAGGAAAAAAAGGTTTCTTGATTGTGAATGACCACTCAAAATAATTGAAATTATCTTAGCTGCGTCTCACATCTTGATGACCACTCTTTGCCAACTCAAGTGTTGTGTCACTTTATTCATCCTAAAAATGGGTCACTGATTACAGAGGCTGTGGTTGAGAAATTTCCTGGCAATAACCTTTTTAATGTGATCTATCACCATCTGATTTTATTATCCTCAAGTTAAGTTGAGTGCCCTACACTTGGTGATTAGCTAGTCAAATTTACCTCTTTGTGTAATACCAAAAGTCACTCATCTTGAGATATAATTGAATAGTGTCTCAAATGTGTCTTGTCTTCACTTATACTTTCTGTATGAATCTTACTCATTATGTCACATTTAAGACAGCTTTATTGAGACATAATTCACAAGGCATACATTCATCCTTTTAAATTATACAATTGAATAGTCATTAGTATGTTCACAGATATGTGTAAGCATTCTCTGAGTCAATTTTCAAATATTTTCTTCACCTAAAGAAGAAATCTTATAACCTTAAGTATTCCTTTCCTCTTACTCCATGCATTCTTCCAGCCCTAAGCAACCACTAATCTACTTTAACTATATATAGATTTCTCTCTTCTAGAAATATCGTATGAACTGAATTATATAATGTGTGGTCTGTTGTCACTGGCTTCTTTCACTTAGGTCATCCATGTTGTAGCATGTGTCCATACTTCATTACATATTAAGACTGAATAATATTCCATTGTATGAATATACTGTATTTTGTTTATCCATTTATCAGTTTGTTGACTTTAAGATTTTTCTACATTTTGGTTACAATAAACAATGATGCTCTAAACATTTATGCACAACTCTTTGTGTGGGCATAAATTTTTATTTCTTTTGGGTATATACCTAGAAGTGAAATTAATAGGTCATATGGTAACTATCTTTAACCTTTTGAAAACAACAAGATTGTTTTCCAAAGTGTTAGTTTAGTTCAAAAGTAATTGCCATTTTTTTCATTGAAAGTAATTGCAAAAACAGCAATTGCTTTTGCACCAACCTAATAGATGCACCATTTTGTATTCCCACCAAAAGTGTATGAGGCTTCTAATTTTGCCACACCCCTGTCAACACATTATCCCTTTTTTTAATTTTAGCCATTCTACTAGATGTAAAGTAGTATCTCATTGTGGTTTTGATTTGCATTTCCCTAATAGCCAAATAATGTTAACCATTGTATTAGTCCATTCTCACACAGCTATAATAATACTACCTGAGACTGGGTAATTTATAAAGAAAAGAGGTTTAATTGACCCACAGTTCTACATGGCTGGGGAGGCCTCAGGAAACTTACAGTCATGATGGAAGGTAAAGGGGAAGCAAGGTATGTCTTACATGTTGGCAGGAGAGAGAGAGAAGGAAAGGAATTACCACACTTTAAAACCATCAGCTGTCATGAGAACTTCCTCACTATCATGAGAACAAATGTGGGAAACTTCCCCCATGATCCAATCACCTCCCACCTGGTCCCTCCCTCAACATGTGGGGATTACAATTCCAGATGAGTTTTGGGTGGGGACACAGAGCAAACCATATCAATTATCTTTTCTTTTCTTTTTCTGGGTACATTTGATAATTTGATACATCTACATAATTTGTAAAAATCAAGTCAGTGTAATTAGGATATCTACCATTTTAAACATTTCTTTCTGCTAGAAATAGTCAAATGATTCTCTTCTAGCCATTTTGAACTATACAATAGATATTGTAAACTATAGTCACCATAATGATCTATTAAACGTATCATATTTCTAATATCAGACTGTATACTTGCACCCATTAATCATACTTTGTATTTTCCCCCCCTTATTCCCTTCCTCTTCTGCAGTAACCAATCTACTTTCTATTTTCATTAGATCCACTTTTTTAGTTCCCACATGTGAGTGAGCACATGCAATATTTGTCTTTCTGTGTCTGGCTTTCTTCACAACCTAACAGCCTCCGGTTCTGTCCATATTGCTGCAAATGACAGGATTTTAACTGTTGGGGCTGAATAACATTCCACTGTGTATATGTACCACATTTTCTTTATGCATTCATTCATTTTTGGGCACTTAGTTTGATATCCCATTTTAGCCATTGTGAATAGTGCTGCAATAAACATAGAAGGACAGATCTCTCTTTGGTATATTGATTTTCCTTTTCTCCCAGTAGTAGAAGTGCTAGATCATATGGTAGTTCTGTTTTTAGTTTTGGAGGAAACTGCTTAGATTTTTCTATAGTGGCTGTACTAATTTACATTCTCGGCTGAGCATGGTGACTCATGCCTGTAATCCCAGCACTTTGGGAGGCCAAGGCAGGTGGATCACTTGAGATCAGCAGTTTGAGACCAGCCTGGCCAACATGGCGAAACCCTGTCTCTACTAAAAATATCAGAATTAGCCAATCATGGTGGTGCACGCTTATATTCCCAGCTATTCGGGAGGCTGAGGCACAAGAATTGCTTGAACCTGGGGAGGCAGAGGTTACAGTGAGTAGAGATCGTGCCATGGCACTCCAGCCTGGGTGACAGAGCAAGACTCTATCTCAAAAAAAAAAAAAAAAATGATTTACCTTTGCACCAAAACAGACAATGTGTTCACCTTTCTCCACATCCTCACCAGAATTGCATGTCAGTTATTGCATGCCTTTTTGATGAAAGCCATTTTAATCAGTGAGATGATACCTCGTCATGGTTTTGATTTGCATTTCTCTGATGATTAGTGATGTTGAACATTTTTTCCTATAACTTTTGATTTGCATTTCCCTAATAGCCAAATAATGTTAATCATTGTATTAGTCCATTCTAATACAATGGTCATTTGTGTGTTGGTCATTTGTATGTTGGTCATTTGTATGTTTTCTTTCAAGAGATATCCATTGTGATAGTTAATATTGTCAACTTGATTGGACTGAAGGATGCAAAATATTGTTCCTGGGTGTGTCTGTGAGGGTGTTGCCAAAGGAGATTAACATTTGAATCAGTGGACTGGGAGAGGCAGACCCATCCTCAATCTGGGTGGGCACCATATAGTCAGGTGCCAATGCAACCAGGATAAAAGCAGGCAGAGGAACGTGGAAGGACTAGACTGGCTGAGTCTTCAGGTGTCATCTTTCTCCTGTGCTGAATGCTTCCCACCCTCAAACATTGAACTCCAGATTTTTCAGCTTTTGGACTCTTAGACCTACACCAGTGGTTTGCCAGGGGGTCTCAGGCCTTCGGCCACAGACTGAAGGCTGTACTGTCAGCTTTCCTACTTTTGAAGTTTGGGATTCGGACTGGCTCCTTGCTCCTCAGCTTGCAGCTGGCCTATTGTGGGACTTCACCTTGTGATTGTGTGAGTCAATACTTCTTAATAAACTCCCTTTCATATATATCTATTCTGTTAGTCCTGTCCCTCTAGAGAACCCTGACTAATACATATATTCAGCCAAGTTGCCCATTTTTAATTGAATAATTTTTTTTTGCTATTGAGTTGTTTGAGTTCCTTATATATTCTGGTTATTAATCCCTTATCAGATGGATAGTTCGTAAATACTTTCTCCCACTTTGCAGGTTGTCTTTTCACTTTGTTCACTATATCCTTTGCTGAACAGAAGCTTTTCAAATTGATGTAATATCGTTTGTCCATTTTTGCTTTGTTTACCTTTGTTTTTCAGGTCTTCCACAAAATTTTTTGCCCGGACTAATGCCCTAGACCATTGTCTCAGTGTTTTCTGCTAGTAATTGTCAGAGTTTCCAGTTTTAGATTGAAGTCTTTAATCCATTTTTATTTGATTTTGGTATAAAGTGAGAGATAGGGATCTAGTTTCATTCTTCTGCGTATGGTTAACCAGTTTTCCCAGCACCATTTATTGAAGAGACTATCCTTTCCTCACTGTATGTTTTGGTGCCTTTGTTAAAAATGAATTGGCTGTAAATGCATGGATTTATATTTAACTTCTCTATTCTGTCCAGTTGGTCTGTGTCAAGAGTATGATGTACCCTGCTTTGTTCTGTTTGCTCAGAATTGTTTTGACTATCTGGGGACTTTTGTGGGTCCATATAAATTTTAGGATTATTTATTTCTGTGAAAAATGACATTGGTATTATATTGAGATTGCATTGAATCTGCAAGTTGTTTTGGGCAGAATTTTCATTTAACAACATTAATTTTTGATCCATCAGCATAAAATACTTTTCATTTTTTTGTGTCCTCTCTTCAATTTCTTTCATCGGTGTTTTATACTTTACCTTTTACAGAGCTTCCTCTTCTTAGATTAAATTGATTTCTAGATATTTCATATTATTTGTAGCTATTATACATGGGATTAATATCTTCATTTTTTTCAGAGTGTAAGCTCTTCATAGATTTAAATCCCACTGATTTTTGTAGGTTGATTTTGTATCTTGCACCTTTGCTGAATTCCTTTATGGAATTAACTAACCTGTTATTGGTGGAGTCTTTATGTTTGTCTAAGTATAAAATCAGGTCATCAGCAAACAAAGCTAATTCGACTCCTTCCTTACCAATTTGAATGCCCTTTATTTCCTTCTCTACTCTGATTGCTCTGCCAAGGACTTCAAGTGTTATGTTGAATAAAAGTGATGACAGTGGGTAACTTGTCTTGTTCTATATCTTGAAGGAAAGTCTTTCAATTTTTCCCATTCAGTATGATGTTAGCTATGGGTTTCTCATAGATGGCCTTTATTAGTTTGAAGTGTGTTCCTTCTTTATCTAGTTTGTTGAAGGTTTTAATCATAAAGTAATGTTAAATTTTATCAAATAATTTTTCAATATCTATTGAAATGATCATATGTTTTTTGTTCTTGGTTTTGTTAATGTAATATATCACATTTATTGATTTGCATATGTTGAACTATCATTCATTCCTGGGATGAATCTCACTTGATCATGGTAAATGGTCTTTTTAATGTGCTGTTGAATTCTTCTTGCTAGTATTTTGCTGAGGATTTTTGCATCTCTATTCATCAGAGATATTGGCCTGTAGTTTTCTTTCTTTTGATTGTGTCCTTGTCTGGTTTTGTTATCAGGGTAGTGCTGATCTCATAGAATGAGTCTGGAAGTATTCCCTCCTCTTAAATATTTTTGAAGAGTTTGAAAAGTGGTGTTAATTCTTCTTTTAATATTTGCTATAATTCTGCAGTGAAGCTATCCAGTCCTGGCATTTCCTTTGGTGGGAGACGTTTTATTATGGCTTTGATCTCATTATTCATTATTGGTTTGTTGAGGTTTTTTGTTTCATCATTTGCTTCAATCTTGGTAGGTCGTACGTGTCTAGGAATTTACCCATTTCTTCTGGGTTTTCCTATTTCTTGGTATGTAGTTGTTCACAATAGTCTCTCGGGATTTTTTTTGTATCTCTGTGGTCTCTTTTGTATCTCCATTTTTGTTTTTGATTTTGTTTATTTGGGTTTTCTGTCTTTTTTTCTTAGTCTAGCTAAAGGTTTGTCAACTTTATCTTTTCAGAAAATCAATTTTTTTGTTTTGGTAATCTATTTTTATCTCCATTTTATTTACTTCTGTTCTGATATTATTACTTTTTTCTTTCTACTAATTTTGGGTTTAGTTTGTTCATGCTTTTCTATTTACTTCAGGTCTATCATTGGATTATTTATTTGAAGTCTTTCTACTTTTCTGATGTAGGCATTTATTGCTATAAATGTTCTTCTCAGTACTGTTTTTGCCATATCCCATAAATCCTGTATGTTTTATTTTCCATTTTTGTTTGTTTTAAGAAATGTTTAAATTTCCCTCTTAATTTCTTCATTGATTCATTGGTTGTTCAGGAACATGTTTAATTTCCATGTGTTTGTGTATTTTCCAAAGTTCCTTTTGTCATTGATTTCTAGTTTTCTTCCATTGTAGTCAGAGAAGATAATTAATATGATTTCTGTATTTTTTAACTTGTACAGACTTGTTTTCTAACCTAAACTATAACTTGTTTTGGAAAATGTTCCACGTGCTGATGAAAACAACGTGTATTCTGCAGCAGTTGAGGGAAGTGTTCTGTAAATGTCAGTTAGGCCTATTCAATCTAGTATATAGTTTAACTTCACAGTTTCTTTGTTGATTTTCTGTCTGGATGCTCTGTGCATTACTGAGAATGGGGTGTTAAAGTTCCCTAGTATTATTGTATTGCAGTCTATCACTCTCTTTAGATCTATTAATGTTTGCTTTATATACTTGAGAGCTCTGGTGTTGCTGCCTAGATATTTATAATTGTTATAAATGTAAATTGACTCCTTTATTATTATACAGTATTCTCCTTTGTCTCTTTACAGTCTTTTACTTATAGTGCATTGTATTTAAGTATAACTACTCCTGCTCTTTCTTGGTGTTGAGTCACGTGGAATGTGTTTTTTTACCTCTTCACTTTCAGCCTATATGTATCCTTTCCTTATAGATGAAGTGGGTTTCCTGTAGGCAGTATATAGTTAGGTCTTCTTTCTTTATCCATTCAGCCACTCTATGCCTTTTCATTGGAGAATTGAGTCCAAATTTGCATTCAGCATTATTATTGATGAGTAATACTGACATTTTTGTTGATTATTTTCTGGTTGCTTTTTAACCCCTCTTTTCCCTTCCTACGTTCTTATTGTCTTCCTCTGTGGTTAAGTGATTTTCTCTAGTGGTATGTTTTTATTTGTTGTCATTTATGTTTAGCAAATCTATCATAGATCTATTGTGATTACCATGAGGCTGACAAAAAACAACTTATAAACATAACAAGTTATTTTAAAGAGACGACAACTTATCTTAGATCACAAAGAAAAGAATAGAAACAAAGAATGTAAAAAAGAAACCTCTACATTTTAACTCTGTTTCCCCCACATTTTGACTTTATGTTGTCTCAATTTACATATTTTATATTTCCTTTCTCTTACCAGGTTGCTATAGGTATTACTGGTTTTGATAGACTTATCTACTGGTCTTCATACTAGATTTATGAGAAGATTTCACACCATAATTACGGTCTTAGAGTATCCTAGATTTATCCATGTATTTAATTTTACCAGCGGTTTTTATACCTTCAGATGTTTTCTTATTGCATGTTAGAGGTTTTTTTATTCTTTCAGATGCAAGATTTCCTTTTAGCCTTTCTTATAAGATGGTGAATTATCTCTGCTTTTGTTTGTCTGGGAAAGACTATCTATCTTTCATATTTGAAAGATAATTTTGCTGTATTCATGAATGGCAGGGTTTTTTTTTTTTCATACTTTGAAAATCTCATCTCACTCTCTCCTGGCTTGTATGGTTTCCATTTAGAAGTATGTTCCTAGAGAAATTGGATGTCCTTTAAATGTTATTTCCTTCTTTTCTCTTTTTGCTTTTAGAATCCTCTTTGTCCTTGACCTTTGAGAGTTTGATTATTATGTGCCTTGGAGTAGTCTTATTTAGGTTACACATTTCTTGTGTTCTCTAATCTTCCTGTACTTGCGTGTTTATCTCTTTCTCAAGTTTTGGGAAATTTTCTATTATTATTTCTTTGAATAAACTTTCTACCTTCTGCTCTTGCTCAACTCCCTCTTGAACACAAATATTTCCTAAGTGTGGTCTTTTCAGGTAATTTTCTTTACCTTATAGGTAATGTTGATTCCTTTCCATTCTTTCTTCCTTTTTCTCTTTTGTGTATTTTCAGATAGACTGTGTTTGAGCGTACTGCTTCTTTCCTCTGTTTGATTCATTCTGCTATTGAGAGCCTCCAATAAAATTTTCAGATTAGCAAGTGTATTTCTCAGTTCTAAAATTATTTCAATCTCTTTAAGTGTTTCTGATAAATTTCTGAATCAATTTTCTATGCTTTCTTAGAAATCACTGAGCTTCCTTAGAAGCGCTATTTTGAATTATTGTTCAGGGACGTCACATAGGGTTGATCACAGGTTCCTTGCTTGTCTGTTTGAGGAGGTCATGGTTCCTTTGTGGAACTGTGGTTGTTTCTTGTGGATGTATGTCTATGTTTTTGCATTGAAGAATTAGTTAGTTATTCCAGTTTTCTCTGCTTGGCTTGTTTTGGTCTTTATTGGATACATTTGCTTAGAGATTCTTTGTATTAATCTGTTGATTTTATTTTATTTTTTACTCTAGGTCACTGCCTCCTTTTTGGCAGTAGATGGTGCCTTAAGCCCGGGTTTGCCTGTTTCTAGTAAACAGACTGCCACCTGTTTGGAATAAGAGAGGTGCCAAAGAGGGTATTCCAGTAGTGTGAAAGGCTGGCTAGATGTTGGTGCCCAGGGGACCAGTGGAACAAACCTTTTACAGCATGGTGCTGCTCATCAGCCACTCTCATTTGGCATTGCCTTTGGCCAAGTTACATAACAGTTTCCAGGGCTGGGAATGGTAGTCCCACCCACCCCCTCTGTCTCTGGCTGTCCTCAGAAATATTTCTTTCTGCCGGGCGCGGTGGCTCACGCTTGTAATCCCAGCACTTTGGGAGGCCGAGGCGGGCGGATCACGAGGTCAGGAGATTGAGACCACGGTGAAACCCCGTCTCTACTAAAAATACAAAAAAAAAAATTAGCCGGGCGTGGTGGCGGGCGCCTGTAGTCCCAGCTACTCGGAGAGGCTGAGGCAGGAGAATGGCGTGAACCCGGGAGGTGGAGCTTGCAGTGAGCTGAGATTGCGCCACTGCACTCCAGCCTGGGCGACAGAGCAAGACTCCGTCTCAAAAACAAAAGAAATATTTCTTTCTTCTGACACTTCCAGTCCTTCCCTCGGCTAGAAGCAGGGACAGATTTCCTGCTGGGAAATAAGGTAGTGCAGAAGCTTGTTGTTTAACTCTTTTGCCAGTGTAGAAAATGTGAAAGGGTTTTCCATGTGTTTGGTGCTTGGCAAATGGGGGAAGGGGCACTGCAGATATACAAGTCGGATTCTTTTACCATCTGCTTAGAGTTTTTTTACTTTTCTTTGGCTCCAGATACTGTCTTATCCTCATATTTGTTTCCTAGGATTTTCCTGGTGATAATGTCAGTGCTGTATGTTTGGTTTTGGTTTTCTTTGTGGGAGTAATGAAGCCAGCTAGCTTCTATGCCACCATTTTGAAAGCAGAGGTTCCATCTCAAACATCTTTCAGGTGATTATTGGTCATGTATAAAGCTTCTGGAGAAATGTGTATTCAGATATTAGGTTCTTTTTTATTATTGAGTTAGAATGGATACAAGTTCCTTATGAGAGATATGATTTATAAATATTTGCCTCCATTCTTTGGATTGACATTTCACTTTCTCTTTTTGTTTGTTTTTGTTTTTTGAGACAGGGTCTCACTCTGTCACCAAGGCTGGAATGCAGTGGCACAATCATGGCTCACTGAAGCTTCAGCCTCCTGGGCTCAAGCAATCCTCTTGCTTCAGCCTCACAAGTAGCTGGGACCACAGGCATACGCCCACCACATCTGGCTAATTTTTTTTATTTTTACTAGAGATAAGGTCTCACTATGTAGCCTACACTGCCTTGAACTCCTGGGCTCAAGCAATCCTCCCACCTTGGCCTCCCAAAGTGCTGAGATTACAGGTGTAAGCCACTATTCCTGGCCTTATTTCACTTTCTTGATGATGTCCTACAAAGCACAAAAGTTTTTAACTTTGATGAAATCCAACTTGTCTATTTTTTTCTTTTGTTACTAATGCTTTTGGTGTCATATCCAAGAATCCTTTGTCAAATCAAAAATTGTGAAGATTTACTCTTATGTTTTCTTCCAAGAGTTTTATAGTTTTAGCTCTTTTAAGTCTTTGATTCATTTTAAATTGATATTTGTATGTGGTGTGAGGTAAGGGTCCAACTTTATTTTTCTGTGTGTTGCTATCCAGTTGTTACAAAACCATCTGTTGTAAAGATCAATATTTCTCAATTGGATAATCTTGGTACATTTGCTGAAAATCAATTGTCCAGATATTTGAGTTTATTCCTGAAATCTTATTTCTAATTTATTGATCTCTATGGCTACCTGTGTGCCAGAACCACACTATCATTATTACTATTGCTTTGTAGTAAGTTTTGAAGTCAGAAAGTGTAAGTCCTTCTACTCTTTTCTTCTTTTTCAAGATTGTTTCATGTATCTCATTTTGAAACAATGACTGGTCATTGCTTAAAACCAAAGCATTATAACTCTGAGATGAGAATTCCTGTGTGGCACAAGCTCCCACATGTGATGAGCAGGTGCAATGTTGTGTACGTATATGTGTATATATCATAACATAATCATAGGAGTGACATTCCATCACCTTTGCCATATTCTGTTGGTTAGAAGCAAGTAACAGGTCCCTCCCACATGTAAGGGGAGCAGATTATCCAGGGCATGAGCACAGGAAGTTATCTAGGGTTTGTCTGCTACATACCAGTGTGTTTTCTGACATCTATCTAAATGTAAATAGTAACAATTTGCCCTTTACCAAATTATCCTTCCATTAACATCTTTGATAATTTCAGTAAATACCTAGTAAAATTAACTAAAATCAGGTGAGTAATAAGTGTAGCTCAAAAATTTCATTCTGAAAAAGCACTCACAAGAATAAATATAAATATTTGTGCATGGAAACACATACACATACAAATACATGCCAAATGTATTACACCACCAGTGCTATGAATGATTATAATCCAAATAGTTTCAAAAACACAATTCATCCTTATACTGAGAAAATGGATTGAAGGAAGAAAATCATCTAGATGATTTATTCCTTCATTTTTCCAAGTCTTCTACCAGTTTCCTAGCCTTTGACCAATTCCCCTGTTTTTACCGGTCATAATTCTTTTTGTTGAATTATCAGGCTATCAGGCCATGACGGTTAATTATGTGTCAACTTGACTAAGTTAACGGATATTTGGATAGCTGATTAAACATTATTTCTGGTACTGTCTATGAGGGTGTTTCAGGAAGCGATTAGAATTTGAATTAGTACACAGAGTAAAAAAGACCCACCCTCACTTGCATGGATGGGCATCATCCAATTCGTTGAGGGCCCAAATAGGAGAAAAAGGCAGAGGAAAGGTAAATTCTCTCTCCCTTTTTGAGCTAAGACATCCATATTCTTCTGCCCTTGAACATTGGAGCTCCTGGATCTCCAGGATTTGCACTCTGGGACTTACAACCAGCATGCTCCCTGGTTCTCAGGGGGGCTTTGGACTTGGACTGAATTACGCTACCAGCTTTCCTGGTTATTTAGCAGATTTAGGAGACTTCTCTGTCTCCATAATCATGTGAGCAAATTCCCATAATAAACCTCCTCATATATATGTGTGTATATATATGAGTGTTCTGTTTCTCTGTAGAACCCCAATATGCCAGGTCAAATGTACATTTCACCTTGTTTTATCAAACTACTTTCCAAGTATTTTTATAGTTTCAGATCTTACATTTAAGTCAGTAATTCATCTTGAATTGATTTTTGTATATGATGAGAGACAGCTGGTCCAGTTTCATTATTTTGCATATGGCAATCAAATTTTCCCAGCACGATTTATTGCAAATGGTACCCTTTCCCGAGTGTAGTATGTTTTTGTCAATTTTGTGAAAGATTAGTTGGTTAGATATGTGGCTTTATTTCCGGTTTTTCTATTCTGTTCTCTTGATCTATGTGTCTATTTTTATACCAGTACCATACTGCTTTGGTTATTATAGCCTTGTGGTATAATTTGAAATCAGGTAATATGATGCCTCAAGCTTCGTGCTTTTTGCTTAGGATTGCTTTGGCTATTGGGGCTGTTTTTTATTTCACATGAATTTTAAGATTTTTTTTTCTAAGTTTATCAAAAATGCCATTGGTATTTTGATAGAGATTGCATTAAATCTGTAGACTGCTTTGGGCAGTATGGTCATTTTAATGATATTAATTCTTCTGATCCACGACCATGGAAGATTTTTTCATTTGTCTGTGTCACCTACAATTTCTTTCACTAGTGCTTTGTAGTTTTCCTTGTAGAGAGCTTTAAAACCCATGGTTATATTTTTTCCTACGTAATTTTTTGCAGTTATTGTAAAGGAGACTGACTTCTTGATGTGTTGCTCTGCGTGATGATTATTCATGTACAGAAATGTGTATTCATTAACACTTGATTTGATAAACAAAATATGGTGTGTGTATATATACATACATGCACACACAACATAAAATACTATTCAGCCATAAGAAAGAATGAAATTCTGTCTTTGGTGGCAACATGGATGGAACTGGAGGCCATTATCTTAAGTTAAACAGCTCAGAAACAGAAAGTCGTATACCACATGTTCTCACTTATAAATGGAAGTTAAATAATGTGTGCACATGGACATAGAGTGTGAAAAGATAGACATTGGAAACCTAGAAGGGTGAGAAGAGCGAGGGGGAATGAGGGATGATAAGTTACTTAATAGGTACAATGTACAGCATTCAAGTAATGGATATATGAAAAGCCCAGGCTTCATCACTATGCAATATATCCATGTAATGAAACTGCACTTGTACCTCTTACATTTGTACAAATTTTTTAAAACTATGTTTATTTGTCAATGTAGATGTCACACCTGAGTCCCACCTATGGGCTGCCCAAAGTGTGCAATAGGAAAATTGTACCTTACATTAAAAACATAACTAAAAATTGTTTCTGTGGTAATCACCACAGCTCCACATGTTTTGCACCCGCTTCTCTGTTGGATGGTGTGTTCTTACACTTTTTCCCTTTACTAAAATGGCAGAAACATCTGTGTCTCTGCCGTCAATTAGTACAATCCTTTATGAGTCCCAGATTTACAAATAGTATCAGTTACATGCAGTAAACCTTATTCTTGGTCTTATTAATTACTTTCCATCAACTTATCCCTCAGGCATTTTGGTTACAAAAGCATGCTGACAATCAACAGTAATGGTTTTAAGTTAGTTATCTGATAAGTAGGTCTTTTGCAAAGAGTTTCTGGTTAATTGTTTAAAGAATCTGTGCCCCAAGAAGCTTTGCTTATTTTTCTGTGTTAAGTCATATTCACTCACCCATCACTGATTCTGTACTATTCTCTCTTTTCTCTCATGCTACAGAAATTTTAGGAGTCTAAGATCCAGGGATTCTTAGGTGCATTATGTTTTTCTAAACTTTTATATGACAAATTCACTGCAAGTCTTAGATCAGCCTCTGATCTTAAAGACTCATGTTATTCTGTGTGCATTTCTCTGACATTGGGTTAAAAAAAAGGCAGAGAATATATTTTCACAATTCTCTTATCTTGGATGTATTCTCCCTCCATCTCAGTTTTGGGGGAAGATGATGATTAATGAATCACTAAAATTCATATGACCAGAAGTTCACAAGAGGAAAGGGTATATTGGGAAACCTTCTATTCAAAGGTTGTGGGCAAATGATGTGTGAAATTGTTGACAAATTGCCTTCATTAAGTTTTTGAAGTGGACTTTTTTTTCACGTATTTGGCTTCTTTTCAAATATAACTGTGCAGATTTTTGAGACATTCACTGTTGTGTAGCAATCTGTGATAATGTTTGTCCTTGAAAGCCTTTATTCCTGGAAAAAATGTGGTAGAAAGTTTAAAGTAGGGTTCTCCTTCATAGTATTTACGTGAGCAATACTCATTCCTGAACAAAACATAGATTAAAATTCTGCCGTATCTCCCAGATGCACAAAGGGAAGAGGGATGAAATATAAAGATTTTTCTATAAATCACTGACCTCTCAATAACAAAGTCCTTTCAACCAGGGGTTCCATAATGACCCTTAAAATTTTAGTACATTCCAGTATAGCTGTCTCTTTTCAGTGAAGTGTTGTGCAGTATAGTGGGTAAGACCATAGTCTGTAGCCTGGCTACTGGAGGCTCAAAGCCGAGCTTTTCTACTAACCAGGGGTGTGACCTCAGGCAAATAGCTTAATTTCTTTGTCTCCCTGTCCTCACCTGTAATTGAAAATAATAATCTTTACTTAATAGGACTGTGCTAAGAATTAAAATTTAACATAAGAATATGTATAAAATACTTAGCCCTTATCCATAATAGCACACAATACACTATCAAAAAAATGGCTACATATCAAAAAATGGCTACATGTACTATTATACATTGGAGAATCAGCAGAAATTTTGGTCTAAACATTAAATTTGAAAGCTGAACATTACACAGATTTTGGTAAACTTTTATATTTATCACTTAGAGCATTATTTGAATACTTTACTTTTGGTTCCTATGTGACCTGTCCATATTTAGGCATTTTTCTCCTTTGGGGATCATTTTAGCATAGGATAGATAATTATGATAACATATTTATGTAATGATTCCTATTTCTTAAAGGCTTTCCTACACACGTTCTCTTTTCTTCCTCACACAACTCTGCAGTGTGTGAAAAAGCCAGGCAGGTGATTACTGCTCCATGATAGGTTTTGAATAAATGAATGAATAGATCTTTGTTTCCCAGATAAGGAAACCAAATGACAGATGTAAAGTATCTTGGCCAAAGACACATCAAGCAAATGTCTAACAGTAGTTAAATATCTATACAGACAAACTTGTGTAGGCTGTATAGTAAATAGGTTTGAAATGGGAGAGTTCCCTGACCTCCCTTGCAGGATGTGTGACAGGGCGTGGCTCATCTGTTGGGCCACTGCAGCTGCTCAAACCTCTTATGGAAGGGGAAGCACACAGATGGGCAGGTGAAGGAGCCAGGACGAGTGCTTTTGGGCTCTGGCCCCGTGGTGGCATCTAGGGGTGGGTGCCCGTGGCTGCTGAAGCCCCAGTGGGCATGCTGCAGTGCTCTTTTAGCTCTGCCATCTGCAGATGGCTTAAGTGTTAAAAAGCTCAGTGCCCTCTTGGTGTCCCGGTTCTTGTCCAATGTCCAGGAAGAATCAGGTGACACATGGACTTGAAGGATGATGGAGGTGGCTCTCAGTGGGTTGGATGGGGAGCTGGTAAGGGGATGGAGTGGGAAGATGATCTTTCCCTGGAGCTCAGCTGTCCCACAGCCGATCTCCTCTCCAACCATCCCCAGCCGAACTCCTCTCGACGTTCAGATGCTCTTTGTCTTTTCTCCTTCTCTGCTGTACCACTCTTCTGCTCCTCTGCTTGGCTCATCTGCTCTTGGAGTCTGGGGTTTGGGGCTTATATGGGTAAAGGACAGTGGTGGCATGGTGGACCAAAAGGCAAAATTAGGGCACAAAAACAGTAAGGCCTGTTTCCATTTAGGGCTGCGAGTTTCCAGGCTTTGGGATAGGGCATTTGCCTGGGAACTGCCCTTTTTACCCAGTATTTCCCTGTCTCCTGTTTGTGTCCATTTCATTGAACAGAGTATATGCTTCCTTATAGTTCACAATCTGAAAAACATAGAACTTTGACTTAGATCTTTAAAGGATCTGGTATCATTTTCCAAAATTAGCTGCATTTTCCAGCCATCAGTTTTGCAGATGAATATCCTGTAATCTGAGATGTGGGCCTAAACATAGACTAAATCAGTAAGTGAAATGTCTATTTGTTTTTAATCCATGGCTAGGAAGAGTTGTGTGGTAAATTCCTGCTCATTTCTCATTGTTGTAGTCTGTGCACAGTTCTCCTTTTCTTTTTTTTTTTCTTTTTTTTGAGATGGAGTCTTACTCTGTCGCCCAGGCTGGAGTGCGGTGGTGCGATCTTGGCTCACTGCAAGCTCTGCCTCCCAGGTTCACGCCATTCTCCTGCCTCAGCCTCCCAAGTAACTGGAACTACAGGCGCTCGCCACCACGCCCGGCTAATTTTTTGTATTTTTAGTAGAGACGGGGTTTCACCGTGTTAGCCAGGATGGTTTCGATCTCCTGACCTCTTGATCCACCCGCCTAGGCCTCCCAAAGTGCTGGGATTACAGGTGTGAGCCACCACGCGCAGCCTCTCCTTTTATTTTACATGGGTCTTATCATGCTTATTTAGTAAGTGTCTTATCTTGGAGCTTATGTTTCAAGGTTGAATTTATGCCAGGTATGGTGGTTGACGCCTGTAATCACAGCCCTTTGGGAAGCCGAGGCAGGTGGATCACTTGAGGCCAGGAGTTTGAAACCAGCCATGGCAAAACCCTGTCTCTACTAAAATTATAAAAATTAGCCAGGTGTAGGTGGCATGCACTGGTGGTCCCAGCTACTCAGGAGGCTCAGGAAGGGGAATCACTTGAACCTAGGAGGCAGAGGTTGCAGTGAGTCGAGATCACACCACTGCACTCCAGCCTGGGCAACAGAGCAAGAATCTGTCTCAAAAAAAAAAAAAAAAAAAAAGATTGAATTTAGAGTTTTAACTCTCCTGTTTGACTCCTGATATGTTCTTCAGTGATCAAGTTTGCTGAATTTCGGTAAAAGGAGCAGCAGCAATGGCCAGGAGGTAACATCCAGCTTCACGAGTCACTATTAGTCTAACCAAAGTGTCACATGGCAATAGTGACAACATCAAGTGTTTTCTAAATCCACAGATTTGAATGTCATAGTGGGCTGAAACATTCAGATCCATATGTTCCCTTGGCTTGAGAGTCCAGGTCAAGAAGAAACTCCTAAGATGCAAACTTACAGGGAGTGTTTTTACACTGGGTTACCACCTGGAGGATTTGAGGGTATCAGTTTGGAAGGAAGGTATAACTGTAGTGTTTTATGAGTGTCATTCATTTCCAAGCAGTCTAGAAGAGAAGCAGCTCTTCTCTAGTGATGGTTAGACGTAAAAGCAGAGTATCTCAAAGTGCCTAATTCTTAATCTATAATCTAGGGAAGCTGAAAGATATGAAGAGGGTCAATTCCATGGACCTGCTGCATCATGATAGTCCTGGGAGACTCATGTCTGGGTGACTCACAAGGTAAATTAGGGAAGAGGAATCACCAGCTGTGACTATAGGTGTATCAAGTTATATATGTGTAATCAGCATCCTACCTTTGGCTGCCTAGCTGTTAACTACTTTACAAATACTTGGACTAATAACCCTTCTGTTAACTGTAAGTTACGTATGTGTAATCAGCATGCTTGCACTGACTGCCTAGCTGTTTGTTAACTGTGCAAATGCTAGAACTAGTAGTCCTGTTTTATTATTATTATTATTATACTTTAAGTTTTAGGGTACATGTGCACAATGTGCAGGTTTGTTACATATGTATCCACGTGCCATGCTGTTGTGTTGCACCCATTAACTCGTCATTTAGCATTAGGTATATCTCCTAATGCTGTCCCTCCCCCCTCCCCCCACCCCACAACAGTCTCCAGAGTGTGATGTTCCCCTTCCTGTGTCCATGAGTTCTCATTGTTCAATTCCCACTTATGAGTGAGAACATGCGGTGTTTGGTTTTTTGTCCTTGCGATAGTCCTGTTGTTAACTACTTTACTTAATTTGGAAAAATCACTCCATGGCCCTCAGTTTTCTTCTCTGTAATCCAATAGTAAGAACAGTTCGGTTCCTCTTAGTGTATTCATTCTGTGATCATTTACCACCCTTCTTTTCTTCCACAAATCCCTATCAGGCTGATTGGCAATCTGTATATTTTGCATTCAATTCTTCTTTTAAGTTGGACATTCATGTTTACTACATTTCTCTGATGGCAAAGACCTCTATGCACTGGGGCTAGTGAGAAACACCAAAGCATCTGCCCCACATAGGGGAAGCACTGTGTATAGAACTGGAAGTAGTCTGTGGGCAATTTCTAGCGTTAGAAGTTAAATGTAATGACCAGGCACGGTGGCTCATGCCTGTAGTCCCAGTTCTTTGGGAGGCCGAGACAGGCTGATCACTTGAGGTCAGGAGTTCGAGACAAGCCTTGCCAACGTGGTGAAACTCTGTCTCTACTAAAAATACAAAAATTAGCTGGGCGAGGTGGCACACACCTGTAATCATAGCTACTGGGGAGGCTGAAGCATCTGTAATCATAGCTACTGGGGAGGCTGAGGCACAAGAATCACTTGAACCTGGGAGGCAGAGGTCACAGTGAGCCAAGATCGTGCCACTGCACTCAAGCCTGGGCAACAGAGTGAGGCTCCGTCTCAAAAAATAATAAAAGAAGTTAAATGTAATGACAGCCTCCCCATCTCCAGGCTACTCAACTGGCTTTCATTTTGAAACAATGAAGTTTCTTTTAAATATAGAATGTACATAAGGTTAAGCGTTATTGGTGATTCTTGGTGTGTGAATTTTCTGAAGCTTTAGAACCAAAACTGATGAACTTTAGAATTTTCTTGACATCACCTTTAACTGGCCCTGGGAATGTTGCAATAAAGTAAAAAAGGAAATAGAGAAGTAATCTTCTAGCCAACACATAAAGGTTATTATTCACAAGAGGTTGACCAGTTATTCTGAGCAGACAGAATAAGAAAATCTGCTTCAAATCCCTTGTGAAGTATATATGAGAAAGGATCTACTGGGGTTGTGGGATCCTCTACCTTTTCTGAAGAGCTTTTGCATTAGGATAAATAACCATCTGCCCAGAAGAGAATAGTCTCATGTGATTTCTGCTGACAAAAGATAGATTGGAATAAAACAGATCAAGCAATCTTTCCATTTTTCTCTTTTCTGTTGTACACTTCTACTGCTTTGTGACTTAAGTTATGTCCAGATGACTCCAAAACTACTGTCAATTTCAAAATAAAATAAACAACCTGCCCAGGCATGGTGGCTCATGCCTGTAATCCCAGCACTTTAGGAGGCTGAGGTGGGCAGATTGCTTGTCAGGAGTTCGAGACCAGCCTGGCCAACATGGAGAAACCCCGTCTCTACTAAAAATACAAAAATTCGCTGGGCATGGTGGCACACTCCTGTAATCCCAGCTACTTAGGAGGCGGAGACAGGAGAATCGCTTGAACCCAGGAGGTGGAGGCTGCAGTGAGCAGACACTGCACCACTGTACTCCAGCCTGGGGAACAGAGCTAGACTCAGTTTCAAAAAATAAACAAATAAAATAAAATAAACAACCAGTCAATTCAGGGACAAAATCAGTTTAAGTCTTGAATGGCACTACTCATTATTTGAACAATTTCAATAGTCATAAAGAAAATAAAGCTTTATTTTTAACCTAAAATAACCACTATCCTGGTATTAATTTTCAATTCTACTTCCAACTTTGTAACTATATTTGTGGCTTTTGTTTTCAGGATCAGATTTCTCTTTTTGACTCCCATTATTCTGCACAAATAATTTTTCTTGAGTCTCTGGACAGCTTGTGCTTCCTAAAAGATTTGGTCTTCCTGATTTCTAGGTGGACCTCCAGCTAGAAGGTGACAGCATGGCCCAGTCAACCTCAGTGAAGTTCCAGAACTATCTCAGACTGTGATGACTTTGTGAGCACTTTCATTTTTCTGAAACCGTTCCACTGTTTTGTTCTCTTGAGATAAATCATAGTACCTAAGAACACAATGTATGCCCAGCAATGTATGATATGCTTGGCGAATTGCATCCCTGCCCTCCTTGTCTTTCAAGGTATAAGGGATCAATAGCTGAGAAGGAACTGGAACAAGGACAAACTTGTATATCAGTGCAATTAAAGCATTTTCCCTGATTTATGCATGGGATTGATTATTTCTCCAGACAGTTCAAAGCATCTGCTCATGCCTAAAAATTCTCATTGATTTCTAAATTGCTTGTCTGGTTGTGTAATACTTATACTGACTACACCAGGCTACTTTCCAGTTTACTTCCAGATACAATTTTAGGGCTGATATTAATCTGTAACAGCACATGGGATTCGGATTTTGGCAATCCCGAAGACAGCCTCTCTCTCTCCACAACATCTTGATGGTTGATGTAAGCCAAAGGATACTGAATCATACCTCCTGCAAGCTGGCAATTCCTAACTGATTAACTTCAACCCTGCAACTGGCTTCTATTCGTTGGTTTGATGAAGCCAATATTTGCTCTCCTTAAGGTCGCGATCCTGAGCACACTGAGATCATTACGGCGAAGCAGGGAGTGAGATATTTTCTGTATGTGACCAGTAATGAGTCTGTGCTACAAAAACTTTTATTTTAACATTATGAAGAAAATAATTTTTAAGGGCAAACCAATAAACCAATTGGCAATACAATTTTATTCAGCCCTTAAATGAAGAAAAGAATAGTAAATATTTTTAGAATTTCTTTCAATATTAAACAATGACTATAGGGTCATTAAAGCATATGATAGAAATACAATTAATACTGACTAGGTGTGCTTTTCTTTGGTCCATCAAGTCAGACAAAATTAGCATTTAATTAGTTTTTCTTTTTGATTAAATAATTTACATAATAGGAAATACTTCCGTAAAATTTGAAATTTTTTTTTTAAATGGATTCTATATGACCAAAATGCTTTTTCTGTTTGGGGCTCATTTAAAATATTTAAAATAGCTAAAATTAGTTTCAGTCCTGTATGACTTTAATACAAATCAAGTGTTTTAAAATATTTATGATAAAGAAAATGATTCCATCTGGGCAGGAAATTTATTACTGGAATATTATACCAATTTGAATTGAAGCCACTATGAGATTAATTTCTATTCTGCTGTTGGAATATAAATGTGTTCTGACAGCTGCTTTCTATAACCAAAGTATACTTATCTGCATGCAGAATTTTCTACTCAATGAGCCCATATATGACACAGGAACTTTGAATGGCTTCAGCAACAAACAAAGATAGATTATCAATGCAAATGCCAACCAGGGATTTACTATAAATAACCAAATATTGGCAAGTGCCTGTTTTGAAATCAACACTGGTTATTTAGAGCTTTCAGAGAGACAATCTTACATTTCAGAAGAACTCACTGATGTTAAAAAAAAAAATAAAGAATTACACAAAGGGAGAAGACGGCCTTGATCAAACACATGTTTTTCAGATTTATTAGCAATTAACATGTCAGGTTCTCTCTTTTGGATGACATTCCCTTACACCATGGCTAGAAGCTGACAAGATGAACACTGTTACAGTAATAACATGTCATGAAGGATGTGGAATAATTTAGACATTTAGATCGTATGATCAAAGTCTGAGTAATACAGTGATCCGCTATAATTTAGGCATTGATGATTAAAGAGAATGATTTCAAAGTAAGAAGCTAAATTTGTCACACTTTTTTCAGGGAGGGGCCCATGTAATTGACAGGCAAAAGATTCAAGCAAAAGGTGTGCAAGTCAGTACAGCTTTAAGATAATGAAAAGAACCAACTGCCCTTTAGAATAGAATAAAGATGAACACCAGTAAAATTGAGACTAATTAAGAATAAAAATGAGTCACAAACAAAATGGTACTAAATCAAACTCACTTTAGGTCTCGAAAATCATAGTTATTTATTTTTCCCTGTTAAGGATTTTACAATTAGCTGAATGTTCCTTTGGCTGGCCTTCTTCTCTAAGTAGATCAGTCACTGACAGAGGCACCTAAGGCAATATCGGAGACAGGACAGTGTCAGGAAAGCCAAAGCCTAAATGTTAATATCTCTCCACTAATGAAGATCTTCTCTGGGCCAAAGGAAAAGTTCTGCAAAGAAAGGAAGAGGAAGAAGCATGAAAGGCAGGAAAGAAATGAGGGAGATTCTCTGTGTGTATTCAGGTTGCAAAAAAATTTAAGCTCAATTGATTGTCTCTAATCACTGAAAACTACCAAGCCATTCTCAGACAAGGATAACAATTAACCACCGTAAATATTTATAGTGCAAGTGGGCTTTGAAAAATGAGAACACATGGACACAGGGAGGGGAACAACACACACCGGGACCTGTCAGGGGGTCAGGGGCAAGAAGAGGGAGAGCATTAGGACGAATACCTAATGCGTGCAGGGCTTAAAACCTAGATAATGGGTTGACAGGAGAAGCAAGCCACCATGGGACATATATACCTACGCAACAAACCTGCACATTCTGCACATGTATCCTGGAACATAAAGTAAAATGAAAATTTTTTTAAAAAGGTGAAAAACCTCTACAATAAAAACTACAAACTACTAAAAACAAAACAAAACCTAGATGATGGGTTGATAAGTGCAGCAAACCACCATGGCACATGTATACCTACATAACAAACCTGCACATTTTGCGCATGTATCCCAGAACTTAAAGTAAAATAAAAATTTTAAAAAAATTCATAGTGCACATCGCTGTAGCAAAAATACTGAATCTCTCCTCTTCAATGGGGACAGAAGTAACTTTATAAACAGCCAAAGAAAATGCCATGAATGGCCAATTAGAGTGAGAATTAAACGAAGGGGAAAGAGAACAATAATAATAGCAAGCTTATTTTCTTGAAGTCTAGGTTACTCTAGAATCACATTGAACTGTTATGTTCCAGATACTGTCATTGTCCATGGTCAGTAGTTGCCACATAAACTGCGTTTGAGGCATTCTTGGGAGAATAAAAGGAAGACACTGTATTGTTCAATCATGTTGTCCTTGAAGTTCTGCCTATACGAATGTGGAGATATGTATGAAGTCACAGTCTGTATTATTCAGAGGTTTTTCCTTTTTCATAGAAAATCAGATGTTCTTGGGCTCTCTGCTGAGAGAATGGAGAAGGAAGAGTCATATTTAGTGCTGACTAATAGCTTTTTTTCTTCCCCTCCCCATTTTCCTTCTCTCTCTTTTCAACTCTTAAGATTTAATTTTGGGTGGATCATCAATCATCTCATGTAATGCACAGCTCATCCAAGTAAGAATAACAGCATAGAGACTACGTTCTGAAAGGGCTGCTGCCCAGCTGTTATTTCCTCTCTGGTCACGAGGACCTTGGTGAAACAATATTTTAGGGTTCACCGGAGTCAGCTATGTGCCATTACAATGTTTCCTTAACTTCAGACTCCATAAAGACAAGGAAAAATATGAGGAAGGATGGACGCCCATGGTAGAATGAAAAATACATATAATTTACCAAATAGTTACTGTAAACAAAATATTGAAACATATATGAGCTATATGTGTTTAAGCTATAAGCTCATCCAACTACAAATGCCATGTGGTGTTCCATTAATTCACATGTAGAGCTACAAGAGCCTGGGGTTGTATTATAGCCATGTAATTACCACCTTTGGAGGCTATCTTTGTTACTCACCATCTTATTACTCTAAAGCGGCATTACTACACCCAGTGTTGTTTGATAAAAAATATCTTGACCCTTCTCCAATCACATGGATTTCTTGGAAATGTTCTTAACTGATGCATAATGTCTATCACATGTAAGAACTATATTGTGATTTCTTTAGCCATTTGATATGGTTTGGCTGTGTCCCCACCCAAATCTCATCTTGAATTCCCTTGTGTTGTGGAAGGCACCTGCTGGGAGGTAGTTGAATCATCAGGGCAGGTCTTTCCTGTGCTGTTCTTTTGATAGTGAATAAGTCTCATGAGATCTGATGGTTTTATAAGGAGGAGTTTCCCTGCACAAGCTCTCTCTCCCTTTGCCTGCTGCCATCCACATAAAATGTGACTTGCTCCTCCATGCCTTCCACCATGATTGTGAGGCCTCCCCAGCCATGTGGAACTGTAAGTCCATTAAAACTCTTTCTTTTGTAAATTGCATGTTCTTGGGCATGTTTTTGTTAGTAGCATGAAAATGAATTAATACAGTAAATCGGTACCAGTAGAATGGGGTGCTGCTCCAGACCCCAGATTGGCAGATGAATTGACAGCTTACACTGTGTGCCTGGAAAAACCACAGACACTCAATGCCAGCCCATGAAAGTAGTCAGGAGAGGGGCTATACTCTGCAAAGCCACAGGCGCAGAGCTGCACAAGGCTTTGGGAGCCTACCTCTTGCATCAGTATGACCTGGATGTGAGACATGGAGTCAAAGGAGATCAGTTTGGAGCTTTAAGATGTGACTGCCCCATTGGATTTTGAACTTGCATGGGGCCTGTAGCCCCTTTGTTTTGCCCAATTTGGATTGGCTGTAATTACTCAATGCCTGTACCCCCATTGTATCTAGAAAGTAACTAACTTGCTTTTGATATACAGGCTCATAGGTGGGAGGGACTTTGGACTGTGGACTTTTGAGTTAATACTGAAATGAGTTAAGACTTTGGGGGCTATCAGGAAGGGACGATTGGTTTTGAAATGTGATGACATGAGATCTGTGAGGGGCCAGGAGCAGAATGATAAGGTTTGGCTGTGTCCCCACCCACATCTCATCTTGAATTCCCATGTGTTATGAGAGGGACCTGGTGGGAGGTAATTGAATCATAGGGGCAGGTCTTTCCAGTGCCGTTCTCATGATAGTGAATAAGTCTCATGAGATTTGGTGGTTTTATAAGGGCGAGTTTCCCTACACAAGCTCTCTTTGCCTGCCGCAACTAACATAAGAGGTGACTTGCTCCTCCTTGACTTCTGCCATGATTGTGAGGCCTCCCCAGCCATGTGGAACTGTAAGTCCATTAAATCTCTTTCTTTTGTAAATTGCCCAGTCTCTGGCACATCTTTATGAGTAGCATGAAGGTGGATGAACACACCATTATTCACTGTTACTCCTTTGACAGATAATTGTAGATTTTCTTGCATGTGCTGAGCCTAATAACTCTTAGATCTTACCCTGAAAGAGCTAAAAATTGACTGGGAGGCAAACAAATAAAGAGTTTAGAAAGAGGGGCTCACAGACATGTCAGTGGGTAAGAAAAAGAGGATGACAAAATTGTGGCATTCTAGACACAGTAATCCCTCTCCTTTTTTTGTGACTCAAAAGAATGAATTGAATGAAGAGAAAACTTCAGATTTAGGAGCTACTTGGGAGATGGTAGGGCAAAACTCATATTGTACTTTTAGCTAATAAAATCAGACTTTAAAGCCAATGCCTATTGTATCTATATTCTGTCTGTCCAGAATTACGAATTTGATTATTCTAAAAGAGAACTTCATCTTTCTTGTAAATTTTATTAATTTTTTGAGGCTTAGGATTAATACTTTTAATTCCGTATTTAGAATACTAGTTTTAAAAATAAAAACACACTTAAATATAAAATTAATTTTCAAGCCAAAGACAATTTTTAAAGAGGGTACATTTTATATAGGGACTATTAATTCTTTAAATTAGTTATTGGTATTTAATTTCCTGTTTAGAATAAAACTCACATTACAAATTGAAAGTAGACCAACATTTTCCCTCAAAGTTTAGATATTACATAATTTTTTCTCTTCAAAATACATTATCTAGTCTAGTGATTTTCTTTTTTCTTTTTCTGAGACGGAGTCTCACTCTGTTGTCCAGGCTGGAGTGCAGTGGCGTGATCTCAGCTCACTGCCACCTCCACCTCCCAGTTTCAAGTGATTCTGCTGCCTCAGCCTCCCGAGTCGCTGGGACTACAGATGAGTGCCACCATGCCTGGCTAATTTTTGTGTTTTTTGTAGCGATGGGATTTCACCATGTTGGCCAAGCTGATCTTGGACTCCTGACCTCAGGTGATCCGCCCATCTCGGCTTCCCAGAGTCCTGGGATTACAGGCACGAGCTACTGCGCCAGGTCCCAGTCTAGTGATTTTCAAAATTGTTTATAGCTAGGAATCCTTAGGCAAGTTTCCAATTTCTGTGGGCATAACTTTTCTTATTTCCAGAAAGTGATTGAAAAGATAAACTCTGAAGTTACTTCAAATCCTAAAAGTTTATATTTCTAAGTTTATTGTAACAGCAATGTCCAATGAACAAATAACTAAAATAAAACTATGATCTAGTCCAAATTCTTCTCAAGAACTACAAGGTATAAATACTTTGGTGGAAGAAAGTGTTGGGAAAACAAGGAGAATTAAGGCAATGGAAGTGCTTCTGGTCTTTCCTGACCAAGAAAACCAAACATTCTGAATTCTTCGCCTGACTGAAAGAAAACAAGCCAGGGGTCTGAGAACAGCTGGATTCCCAAGATCTTTGGTTTCAAAAGTTGCTAAGCCTTGGCAGCCTTCTAATATTTTGTGGGGAGAAATGGCAATACCTATATGAGAAAATCATGCTGCTGCTCTACCAATGGGAAAGGGTGACTGGTGGCTCTGAACACATCTTCCTTGATGGCTTAACTATATTAAAACCACCACCCACATCCTTCCTCTTGGTCCTTAGCAGGAATGGCTGGGCTCGGCCCTAGGGTGGGTTGAAATTTGCTGTTGGATCGTGAGTTTCCATCTTGGTGGATGTTCTTAAATGAATTTCTGATGAACCGAATAAGCGAGGTCTTTGGCCTTATAGATGACATTTGAGAGATGTCTGTTTTATTATTTAATTTAGTTGCTGCTTAGTGGGAACAAATAAAAATCAGGGACAGTGTTGAGGAGGAAGATGAGAATGGCACTTGGAGACTGACAGTGCACATTAAAGGCATTGAGAAACCCTACAGCGCAAACCTCTCTAAAGCCTAATGGTTAAACAAGAATATTTTGCTACAGAGACCTTTATTTTCTCCACTCAAACACTTGTTAACATTCCATGGAATTCACTTTAGGAAATTCTCAAATGGACTTTGTTGAGGTAACAAGCAAGATTAGTTCAAGCTACTAATAACTCTAAGGTTATTGAAATAGCCTGAGTCAATCAGTTCAGAAAGAAAATGTTTTTCTTTCCGGAAGTTAGAAGTCAGGTATCTCCTGAGGAGTCAAGAAAGTCTTCACTTTTGAGAGAACATAGGATGACTTGGGGCCAATGAGAGAAAAAACTCAGGCAAGACAGACCCTCCTTGTTCAGCGGGACAATCAACAGTCATGATGGGGTGAGATATAATGCTTCTTTTTCCTATTTTCTCCCTTGATAAAGAGAAGTTGCTTAGAAGAATTAAGACCAACTGTGTACCAAGCAGAGACTGTGCTGGGCAGTATTTGCTCTGCTTCTCGGACTGAGAACCCTTCTTCACAGAACACCTTACTGGATCTTGGTCTGGAGAACACTCTTTGGAAAATGTGGTTCTGTTCATTTTATGATCTCTCTTCTTGAACATAAC
Source organism: Hylobates moloch (assembly GCF_009828535.3). NCBI lineage: Eukaryota > Metazoa > Chordata > Mammalia > Primates > Hylobatidae > Hylobates > Hylobates moloch. The sequence goes on from NW_026652292.1 coordinate 14,394,248, forward strand.
AGGGCCCATATCCCTTATAATGTGCCATGGATCTCCTGCTCTGGGCCAACTATCTTCAAGTTTTCCTTAGCCAACCCCCATCCATAGACAGGCTCTAGTTCTTTTGGGAAAGCAAGTTTCATTTCTCACCTATGGTTGAAAGTCAGCGTGAAAGCACAGAATGTGTTAATGGCCAGGTCACCATTGTGACTTTCCTCTAAAACCATCTCGTGCCTGCTTGGATTGTAGTTGCCTGTCTTCCTCAAGGATAATAACAGGGTTGCTGTACCATGAGAGCCTGCTTCAATTCTCCATTGCTACTTCCTTTTTCCTCCCTTTTGATGGTGAGACTGTCCATTGGTTCCAAATATGGCTTTAATTATTAAGAATCATGTATGTTTTCTGTTGGCCTGTGGTCACAGTTCCTTTCACTTGTCCTAGGTGAAAATCAAGGCAACTATGAGATAGGATCTTCTCAGAAGGACGTTATAATGTTGATATTTTACATTTTGACCAGTATACTCTACATTTAGGGAAACAAATACTCACATCTTGGGGGTATATAACTAATATAGCATTTCCCCTTCACCCCAAAGCTTTAGTGTCGTTTATGTATCTAGATATCTGTTTTCTCTTTGATAAATTATATTTCTTTTCTTTTTTGTTAGATGACAAAACCTACTTCATTTACCCTGTTTTTCAAAAATGTACCCATCATTTATTGTATACTACATATAATGTGCTGAATGTCAAAGAAAAAAATGGTCTTTGTCCATGAGAATCTCAGAGTCTAGAAGAAATATAAATAAATGACAAGAATGATAAGTAATAATATCTAGATAGCACAATGTGAACAGAAAAATAAGTGGCTGAGTAGGAGAAGGAGGGAGGGGATTACTGATGTCTTCAACATGAAGAAACATGAAGGAAATAGTAAAGCTGTTTCTTGATAGAGAAGTAGAAATTCTTCAGGTAAAGAAATATCTGTTGCTTTCTATGTGTTTAGCAGGTGGGAGTGAGGCCAGGAAAAAAGAGGGAGAGTGTTCTTTGGTGTGCTTCATACTGCTTACTAATCTAAGCAGTGTTAATAGAGACAAACAGAGCCCAAAAAAGTGACTCTTTCCTAATATCATGATTTTTTTTTTTTTTTGCAGTAAAGAAAGAGAGTTTGTTTGATGTGAGGCTGGCCATGCCACACCGGAGACAAAGTATTTTACTCAAATCAATCTCCTCAAAGGCTCACAGACTAGGGTTTTTATGGACAATTTGGTGGGCAGGGGGCTAGGAAATGGGTGCTGCTGACTGGGGATGAAATGATAGCCATGTGGAAAATGGCCCTTGTGTACTGAGTCTCTCTCTGGGTGGGGCCACAGGATAAGCTGAGTCACGAGTCACAAGTGTCTAGGTGGAGTCAGTCTCAAAGATATCTCAGAAAACCAATCTTAGTTTCTTTAATAGTGATGTTGTCTACAGTAGTAATTGGGAAGTCCCAAATCTTGTGACCCCTGGCCACATGACTCCTTAGTGGTAAGGGATTATAGAAACTGCCTACATTTTAACAGAATTCAGGTCTCTCTCATAATCCTAACCTTGTTGCCTTTCATTAGTTTTACAAAGGTGGCTTAGTTTGGGGAAGGGCTATTGTCATCCTTTCTTTAAAGTTAAACTATAAACTAAATTTCTCCCAAAGTCAGCTCAGTCTATGCCCAAAAATGACCTAGTATAACTTGGAGGTTAGAAGCAAGATGGAGTCAACTATGTCAGATTCCTCTTGCTATAACGACTCTTCTTTACCACTAAAGCCCTCTGCAGTGCTTTGTTCTTGTTCTGAATATTATGAGTTCATAAGAAAAGGCAGGACAATGTACAATTAAACCTCTTTGCATAATTTTAAAAAAGTGTTTTGGTAAAGCTAGAAGCACTCATTTCCCAAAGAAAATGTTAGTAGTATTTAACAAGCTGCTTAGTTCATCAGAATTACTGCATTGTTGTTTTACAGTCTTGCTGAACTGGAAAGTCCACTGCCACATTGGAGCCAGGCTACACTGAAACATTTATTGGAGCTTTAAAAATTGGTTTACAAAAAGCAAATCTTTCGTATATCATATATTAGAAAATAGCAGCAAATCTTGGTGGGATGGATGGGAACAGGACTCATATGAAAATGAGGGTACTTTTGCAGTTAAAAAACAGTGGCTACACTCATTCTTTTCTTTGAGACTTGACAGTATTTGAAGCTATTAAGAGTTACTCAATCAAACTTGCTTTGTATATATTATCAAAAATACATAACTAAAGAATTCCTGTTGGCAAACTGCCAAAGCTTAGGAGCTTCTGCAGAAAGGCCAGATACAATCATAATTAAACTATGCAGTTCTGTGTCTGGCTTTGTAAATGATCAGATATATGCTAAGTATCTGATTTAGTAAATGACAAAGACAAGCACAGTGACGCACAAGCAATTGGGCAGGACAATGAAGTTAGCTTAACTGGCTTTGTCTTCTGCTGCTGCTGCTGGTATTGCTGCATCCCTTCTTACTCTGGGACAACTCTGGTTTACCAGAGGAGTAAGATCTGTATTCTCAGGGACACACAACCAAATTGTAGGGTGGTTTTATTTATTGGATCAGCTGTCACATATTTTATCTATCTATTATTTTGTTTATTTTTTTTTTTCTGAGATAGGGTCTCACTCTGGTTGCCCAGGGTGGAGTACAGTGGCATGATTTCAGCTCACTGAAGCCTTGACCTCCTGGGCTCAGGTAATTCTCCCACCTCCACCTCCCAAGTGGCTGGGACTACAGGCACACACCACCACATTCAGCTAATTTTTTTGTATTTTTAGTAGAGATGGCATTTCGCCACGTTGGCCAGACTGGTCTCAAACTCTTAGATTCAAACAATCTGCCTGCCTTGGCCTCCCAGAGTGTTGGGATTACAGGCATGAGCCAGTGCACCTGGCCTTTTATCTATCTTTTAGAAACCTAGGAATAATATTGGGGGACTGGATGATTGAGACAGTAATTTACAACTCTTTGGAACCCAAAATACATTACAATGTAAGGGGTTCCTAAGAATTGTATTACCACTTTCAAACTCGTAGAGTGAATATCCAGGAGGTATTCTGCCCCTGGAGTTTGCAGGTCTGTGGGAAGATGTGACAGATGATCCAATAAATAAAATCACCCTACAATTTGGTGTTTGTCCCTGGGAATACAGATCTTCCTGCCCTGGTAAACCAGGATTGTCCCAGAGTAAGAGGAAGGCAGTAACACCAGCAACAGAAGGAGAAGACAAAGTTAAAAGTATAGGTAGAGAGGACAGGGGATGAAAACCCCCCCTAAGTCATAGAGGCCAAAAACACCACTTCTGAAAGATGGAAGATGCATAAAGGCACAAAGGAAGAGGGTGACCCTAGACAAGAAAATGGACAAGTCATGGAAGATGTGGTACTGGGGAGAAGCAGTTGGGGTCTGGGTACCTTGGGCCTGGGGAAGTGAGCAGTGCAGAGTCTGTGAGAGTCAAGAACCCAGGCTGAGAGCCTGGGAGCAAAGCAGTTAAGAAGTCCATACTGAATAGCAGGAAGGGTGGGCAAATATAGAAATGGCGATTTAAAGAACTTTGGCTGTTATTCTGAATGAGATGGGAAGACAAGAGCTTAGGACAGTGAAGAGACATGGCCTGACTTGCTTAAAAAGGATCATTCTGGCTGCCATTTTAAGGGAATTCATGCTGAAAAATGTATATCAAATGTCAGAAGCAGAGGGACAAGTAAGGAAGCTATGGTGATCATCCTGGTGCAAGATGATTGTGGCTTGGACCAGATAGCAGAGGTGGGCATGATAACAAGAGACTACATTCTTGACATGTTTGAAGGTAGAGCTGGTATAATATTCTGACAAACTGAGAAAAAGAGAGAGTGGGGGAGAAGATGACAATAAAATATTAGTCTAAGCAAATATGACGTTGGAGTTGCTGTTTACTGAGAATATGAGAGAAAAAACAAATTTGTTTATGGATATTCCAAGTTTAGGATATTCATTAGACTTCCAAGTGGCAACACCTAGGAGACAACAAGATACACTGATCAGGAAGTCAAGAGAGAGATTTGAGCTGGAGATGTAATTTTGGAAATAACTATTTTGTAACTAAAACAGTATAACTGGATTGTTTGAAACAAAAAGAATAAATGCTTGCAGTGATGGGTACTCTATTTACCCTGATGTGATTATTACGTATTGCATGCCTGTATCAAAATATCTCAGGTATCCTATAAATACATATATCTACTATATACCTACAAAAATTAAGAATTAAAAAAAGAAAATAACCTATTTTGTAGGTGGTATTTAAATCTATGAAAATGAGTGAGATCACTAAGAGAATAAGCAAAGATAAAGAAGATGAAAAAAACAACACAACAAAGACTGAAGCTTGGACTAAGTATCCTAATGCTTAGAGGCTGAGGGATAAGTAAGAACTCACAGATGAAATGGAGAAAGAACTGCCATTAAGGTAGTTGGAAAATAAAGACTCTGTGGGGTTCTGGACTTGAAGAGAAGAAAGAACCTCAAAAAGATGGGGCAGATCAGTGAGTTGACTGGGGTTAACAGGACAAGTGAGAGGAGGCCTGAGCCTGACGGTCAGTGAGCAGGAAGGACACTGACCAGAACAGTGATGGTGGAAGAGTGGAGGGTGAACCCGGCTGGGGAGAAGTCAAGAGAGAATGGGAAGAGAGAAATGGAAAACAGAAATACATGAAACTCCTTCTTGAGGGTTCTGGATGTAACCAGATATAAGGAAAATTATGCAAAATATTTAAGAGATCATGATAAAATTAAGTGAGAATAATTGATGTATTCATTAAGGATTCTCAAGAAACAGGCCCTGAAACAAAGGTTTGAGTGCAAAGTAACCTATTTGGTAAGTGTAGAAAACACCAAAGGCAGGTGGAGTGGGAAAAGCAAAAGCTTGCATTGTTAAGCTAGCTACTACTGTGTATCCCTGGAGCTTAATCCTATGGGCAAATGCTGGGAACCAATATAAAGCACACACTTCAGAATGGCCCCACCCAGACACAGGAGCAGGGGTATTTATGCATAATTTCCCATTTGTCCTTGGTTGAGGGCTGCTGGGGGTGAGGGAGTGTTAATACCCAGCCAGTGTTCATACTCAGCCTGCCAAATGTGAGGGTAAAGTGCTCTTTCCATTTTGGGGGAAAGACTTCAAGCACAGATGCTTACTGGCAGTTGGAAATCAACCAAAATACATCAGTGGTAACTGTCAAGGCAGGCACTCCCAGCATCTACTACAATTGATAGTGGAAGAGAAAGAGGCATGACAGTTGTAGCCATGCAGGTCAATGGGAATGTTATCTAGTGTGCAACTGGGAGGGCTGGCCTCAGACAGGAGCAGGGAGAGAACAAGAGGCACAAATGCCTGTGAATAAGTCATGATGTGAGCCTGGAAATTTCTCTTTTGTTTGCTTCTGTTTTCTCAGCAGAGTAAAAAAATAAAATCATCAGCTAAAAATGAGGATTGGGGGAACTGGTATAGGTACAGGAGAGAGAAGAAGGTATGAGAGGTCCTCTAGGAGAGGGATAATAACGTGGAGAGAGGCATGGAGCAGGGTTGCCAGGAATCAACAAAGGCCCAGTTCAGGCTAGTAGGCATGGTCGGGGGCTTGTGTACTTTATGCCAGCCATGTTCAGCTGAAGTAGGTGCAATATTTAAGTAAATAGAGAGTTAGTTTTCTGGGTTACAGTTTAGCCAATTAAGTACAATGACACAACAGCTGTGCACAGAAGTGAAAATGATTTTTAACACTGCAGGGAAGTAAGGATATCTGGGCAGTTTGAGACACTGCAACGTTGGTCAAATCACTGGACTGTGAGTTCTCAGTGGCGAGCATTGTCAGACTTCAGTGGTGTGAGGTGAGGAAAAACCCAGTTAAGGTGTGGTAATACAGGAAGTGAGCTATAAAGACAAGATGTTACTGGAAATGTGATCTTGAGGTTGAGTTTATAGTGGGTGTCTTAGCCTATTTTTTGTTGCTTATAACAGAATATCTGAAACTGGGTAATTTATAAAGAAAAGGAATTTATGTCACATAGCGTTGGAGGCAGAGAAGTCCAACGTCAACAGGCTGCATCTGGTGAGGGTCTTTCCTGTTGGTGGAGACCCTCTGCAGATTCTTGAGGCATACAGGGCATCATATGGTGAGAGGGATGAGCATGCTAGCTCAGGTCTTTCTTCCTCTTTTTATAAAGCCAGTTCAATTCCCATGATTGCCCACTACTCTATTAACCCCTTAACTGATTAACCCATGAATGGATTTCTCCATTCATGAGGACAAAGTTCTCATGACCCAATCTCCTCTCAAAGGCCCCACTTCTCAATACTGCCATATTGGGGATTAAATTTCAACGTGAGATGTGGAGGGGACACATATTCTAACCATAGTGATGTGTTTAAGTGATAGATAATGATAAACTCTTGGGAATGCTGATGGTTGAAGTTGGGAAGTTGAACTTGGGAACGTTGGGATGAAGTTGGGCAGAGAACACAAAGGAGATTATGCAATTGAGTGGCTAGGGAGAGGGATCATCTGTTTGTATATTGAAATCACTGCTGATATTGATACAAATGAATGCATACAGGAGGGTCAGTGAGTATTATCATCTGATGATGTAGGATTCAGAACTGGAAGTTTAAGGAGGGTGGGATAAACAATTCAGAAAGTTTTGCAAAATGGGTGCCATTGAGGATCTTGATAACAGCCACTTAAGGGGATGGTTTGGACAAAACCCAACAGGGGAAAATGGGAAGTGGCAAAGTAAAAACAGTGAATATAGATATGTTTTCAATAATGTTTGAAATAAAAGTGAGAAGAGAAATAGAGCAAGAGGTGGAAGACAACATATGACAAGGGATTTTTAAGAGGCATCATGGAGCAGGTTCCCTAGAAGCTATATCAAGATTGATATTTGTTTATAGGTGGTTTCTTAGGAAGTTCTCTTAGCAGCAATTACTGTATGGAGGGACAGGAAGGAGAATTGGGCAGAGGGAGAATTTGGGTGGTAATGTAGCTACAACAGCAACTGAAGCAGATCAAAGAGCTCTGAGGCTACGATGCATCTCCAGATACATTTCAAATTGAGGCAAGGAAGTCAGGCATTTGTGTGCTGAATTGACCAGTCATTGGATGTAGGCAGATCTTCAGCTCTTTCTGCCCTCCAGCTGAAGGAGATAAGTTGTGGTTACATTCTATCAAAGACGTGGTGTCTAAATTTGTGATCAGTCGCTCTCAGCCTTTTATTATCTTTCTCCAAGTATCAAAATCCTCTAGTGTCAACTAAATGATTTCACAGACCTTGTAATTATGACTTCCTCCAACTTTTCAAACACCTGAGCTATTTCCCAAGCCAGTTCATCCCCTTCCAGCTGTTTCTCATGCCAGTCCACCACTAATAAAGTTTTTGGACAGTTTTACTAATGCGATATGTCACAGTCTATTGGTACTCTATCAATCAGTAATGGGACTCAGCTGGCTGGTGGGTGATCCAAGTCAAACATTTTTAGAGACTGCTTCTTAGGACCACTGTCAAGGTTGAGTTCCCAGAAAGAAAATCAAGATGGAGATATGTGTGCAGTTTGCAAGGGAATTATGAAAACAGGATTGAATAGAGGGAGGCGTTGAACTGAGATTAATTTGTGACAGAGCCTTCAGTTAATCCCAGAAAGAGCTCTGCAACTGTGATACTCTTTAAACCAGTAGATTTCAACTTTCTGTGGTTTCCTTTTCTAGGGGACCTGTGGAAATGTCTGGAGACAATTTTGATTGGTGTAAGTGGAGAGAGGTGCTGCTGGTATCCAGTGAGGGAGGCCAGAGATGCTCCTGAGCATTCTCAGTTACAGGACAGCCCCTCCCAACAAAGAATTATCCAGCCCTAAATGCTGATACTGTTGAGTTGGAGAAACTCTGATTTATAGACGTCTCTAATCAAAGCAAGGACCAGAGCCTCTGTACACTTTCAGTGGTTTTGGGTTGGCCCCAGGGAGAGGTAAAATGTTGGACAAGGCAGCTCTCTCGCCCTTATTGAAATTTCCAGAGCAAGATGCTTCTGTGAGTGTGGGCAGCCTATGCTCCTGGCAGTTAGGGGAATGAGGAACTCAGCCTCAAAGGGAAAGATCAGAGTGCATCATCTACTACATGATGATCATATGCTAATGGAATGATTTTTCTGTATCTATTTCTACCAGTTGCTGAGGGAGCCAGAAAGAACATGACCTCAGGTCTGGATTATAGAGCATAAACAAAGCTGAAGATTGCTGAACAGCCAAACAGGTTCAAAGTTAATTGTACTTGCGATGTTTGGCTCTCCCCTGAGCTGAGCAGTTGGCCAGACCTTCTATAGGCTTTGATGATACTGCTCTGTACCAGCTGAGCTCTGGGAAGCAACCCCTGCTGCAATTCTTACCAGTCTTTCTTGCTGGGCCAGCAAACAGGCAGCCAATCTCGGTTGGGTGGAACAGTAGGAGTCCCAGGCAGGGATGATAAGCATGCCCTTCTGGCATTGTGCCTGGCTACCGAGCTTGCACATTCCAAGGCATCGTGTGGTAGGTGCTTAGGAAGGTAACTGGATGAGCACAGCCTCCCTTTTCTCCGCCAGATCCACCAACTTACCTGCATCTGATTCCAGAGCCTACCTTCCCTCTGTTTTGATGAAGCACCTATTCTTGCTCCTAATTAAGACCAGTCTTTTCTCTTGTGATTTAGGTTCCAATCCTTCTCTTCAACTCAAGTATTTTGTTTCTATCCTATTATATTTTCCTTTCTACTGGACTCTTCCCGTTAATATACAAGAATCACCGAATAGAGCCTGCCCATCCAAAAAGCAAAAAACAACACAAACCTGTCTCTTTCTCCTCAATGCACTCCAGTCTTGTCCGCACTACTACACCAAAATGGCTTATGATGGGTCTTCTAGCAGCTCACCATTCACACCTGCTGCCAAACCCATGGTCTACTCATTGAACTTGAACAGTTGGTAGCATTTGACACACTGGGCTGCTTCTTCCTTCCTGAAGCATTTTCCTCTTGTCTTTTCTAAAATTCCATTTGTCTATGTTTTTTCACACCTTATTAGCCGCTCCTTGCTCCTTCTCAATCTCCTTTGCCGGTTCCCTCTCCTCTGTGAGATGGCTAAATGCTGACACTTATTGGGGTCTGTCCTTATCTTTCTATAATATCTACATTTCATTTCTAATTTCTCTTATCTTGGGCCATAGCATTAAATACGGCCTTTGAGCTGAAGACTCTCAAATTGATACAGCTAGCAACATTCCCTCTTGATACCCAAATCATCAACTCAACTGCTGACTAAACAGCTCCATTTTGTATCTGATGGCTCTCTCAATGTTAGCAGTCCCAAACAGAGTTTGGACACAAAAATCCCTTCCAGACAACAACCCTACGGTGCTTCTCCTTCATCTTCCCAGCTAATTTCTACCCTTCGCTCAAGCAAAAAAACCTAAACATAATCTTAGATTTTCCACTTTTCTTTTCTTTTTTTTTTTTTAAGAGACAAGGTCTTACTCTCTTGCCCAGGCTGGAGGGCAGAGGTGTGATCATAGCTCACTGCAGCCTCAACTTTCTGGGCTCAAGTGACCTGCCTCAACCTCCAGAGTAGCTGGGACTACGGGCACATGCCACCATGCCAGGCTCATTTTTTAAAGTTTTTGCTAAGATGGGGTCTTGCTATGTTGTCCAGGCTGGCCTCAAGCCTCCCCAATGCTGAGATTATAGGCTTGAGCCACCACACTTGTCTGATTTTGCTCTTTTCTCCTACAACACAACCAGGTGAGTTTTGTTTATTCTACCCCCCCAAATGCATCTTTAATCTGATCATGTTTTACTTGTCTACTGCTATTATTGTGTTAATTGGAGTCAAACTTCGTTCACGTATTCTACTAGCATGGAGATTTCTTAGCAGGTCTCTGGCTTTCCAAGAGTCTCCCCATTCTCCACACTAAATCTTGCTGATCTTTTAAAAATATCAACCAGATCAAATAACTTCCCTACTAAAAATCTCCCTATTTTGTATTGTAATTACAATAAAATTCAGAATGAATTTTTTCATTCTCACAAAACACTGTATAATCTGGCCATTGCTCCTTCTTACACAAATCTGTAAAGTTTCCATTTATTCACAACATTCTGGACATGCTGGCTACAGTGAATTAGAATATGTTTCTTAATTTTTCTCTTCCTCCTTCTGTCATGTGACCTTGCAATGCACAAAAGTGGGCCAAGCATCTCCCTCCTCCATTGGATTTGCGTTTGGCCATGTGTCTTTATTTTGTTTGTGATGCTTGTGGAATTTTCAAATGTGCTTATGAGGGTTGGCTTGGCCTCTGTTAGCTCTAAGGCCAGCCATGGAAGGTCATGCTGTAGGGAGCATTATCCCCTTTAGCCTGGGCTCCAGAAGGACTTGTGGGGGAAACCTAACCTGAATTCTAGGCCAAGCACAGATCATCCATAAGCCTGAATTAAAGCGGTGCCAAGTGATCTACAGAATTGTGAGCAAATACAAAAAGAAGTACAATTGCTTGTATCTTAAGTCACTGAGTTGTGGGACAATCTGTTACATAACATTATAGCAGTAGCTGACTGATACCTTGGTCCCCTTTCTTGCCTTAGAATATGCCTAGCTCATTCTAGTCTCAGGAACTTTGTATTTTCTTTTCTCTGGAATATTGTGCCCCCCAAAGTTCCACTTAGCTGTATTCTCTTCATTGTTCAAGTCGCAGCACAAATTTCATATCCACAGAAATATATTCTCTGATCATCCCAGCTAACGTAGCCACTGCCAGAAAACTCAGCTCCTGTACACCATTATCTTGATTTATTTTCTTCCTAGCTTTTGTCACTACCTGAAACTATTTATTTGTATATGAACCTACTTATTGTCTGTTTCTACTTATGATGATTCTATCTCCGTGAGAGCAGGGGCTGCATCTACTTTATTCACTGCTGTATCTTTAGGGCTTGAAACAGTGTTGAACAGACAAACGCATTCTGATGTGTGTACTGCACCAGGCTTCACCATATGCAGGTGATCTGTAAGTACCAGTGATGAGATCCACTGGCTTTTGTCCTGGTGTGGAGTCATGACTGGAAGATAGCCAACTAGCCAGAGACTACATTTCTGAGACTCCTTTGCATCCAGATGCGGCCACTGAATTTGTTCTCACCAGTGGAATGTGAGCAGATGTTATATGGTATGACCATCCCATTCATGTTTTGTGCCTTCTGCTACTGTGTGTGAAATGATGTTATGGTTGGTGGAGGTATATATTTTAAGAAGCCGGGCCGGGCGCGGTGGCTCACGCTTGTAATCCCAGCACTTGGGGAGGCCGAGGCGGGCGGATCACGAGGTCAGGAGATCAAGACCACGGTGAAACCCCGTCTCTACTAAAAATACAAAAAATTAGCTGGGCGTGGTGGCGGGCGCCTGTAGTCCCAGCTACTCGGAGAGGCTGAGGCAGGAGAATGGCTTGAACCCGGGAGGCAGAGCTTGCAGTGAGCCGAGATTGCGCCACTGCACTCCAGCCTGGGTGACAGAGTGAGACTCCGTCTCAAAAAAAAAAAAAAAAAAAAAAAGAAGCCTGGATCCCTGAATTACTTTGAGTATAATAATCTCTAACGAACTAATAGCATGTGTTTGGACTATTTTATGAGCCAGGAATAAATTTCTATTGTGTGAAGCCAGGTCACTAAAATTTGGAGGTTTTTTTGTTACAGGAGTTGACTTTACTTCAACTAGCCAATGATATGGTTTGGATCTGTGTCCACACCCAAATCACATGTCAAAATGTAATCCCCAATGCTGGAGCTGGGGCCTGGTGGGAGGTGATTGCATCATGGGGGTGGTTTCTAATGGCTTATCGCCATCCCCCTAGTGCTGTTCTCATGATAGAGTTCTCATGAAATCTGTTCACTTAAAAGCATGTGGCACCTCCGCCACAACCCCCTCTTCCTTCTGCTCTGACCATGTGAAGCTGTTCCTGCTTCCCCTTCACCTTCTGCCATGATTGTACGTTTCCTGAGGCCTCCCCAGCCATGCTTCCTGTACAGCTTGTGGAACTAGGAGCCAATTAAACCTCATTTCCTTATAAATTACTCAGTCTCAGGTATTTCTTTATAGCAGTGTGAGAACAGACTATTACAGGCAATAACCCATGCTTACATCACCCCAGACTCATTTGTTTCTTGTTTATGTTTATGCAGATTTTCCATCATCTTTGTAGAGATTTTTCTCATCCCTCTCCCTATTAGGCAACCAGCAGGAACTTCTTATAGCTTCTCAGATATCTCGAGCAATACTCCTAATGCCTTGCTTCTAATTTGCTATGTTCTAAGAATCCAGATAGTTAAGCATACTACGACTCTGAATACATGCTATCACGCTCTGAGCTAAGTACACAAATTTTGCGATGCTGATTTCGGCTATTATGGGATATTGGGTGGTTTATTCTCTGATAAAGGATAATTGCCTGATAAAGGAGGGATGATAAAAAGATGTGGAATTATGTGTTAAATGTAGAGTTATGGCCGATGTGCAACTGTTTGGAAAGTGTATGGCTACTGCAATATTTAAAAGTAGAGCAAACGGCTACTTTTTCCCCAGAGCTTGGAAGGAACCTTGGTGAGGAGATAAAATTTCAAAAAACTTAGCTATATGTCCTTTCTTTCTGTCTATCTATCTATCTCACGTTTGCTATCTATCTAATCATCTATCTCACGTTTGCTATCTATCATCTATGTATCTAATTTATCATCTATCTCACATATGCTGTGCTCTAAGCACTGCACATGCTTATATACTTACATATGTACCCATTCTACTACATTATCTATTTGTGTTATACTTATTAAAATGTTTACATTAAATATCTAGCCATTCATTATGACAATAATAAAGATTTATGCTGCATAATAAATATTTGTTTTGAAATCTAGTTCAATTTCACAGATGTCAAAAGATGTTTCACTCTCTATTAAATACATACACTCTCCACTGAAAGCTGGGTTTGGTCCAAAACCAGGGTAGTATGTGAAGGCATGATATTGGTGATAGAAAGTGGTGAGAAATATCAGAAGCTTACAAACAGACCTGCTTCCAATCTTGCTGTGCATCATTATGGAATTTACTCAACTTCTCTGAGCTTTGATATCCTCATCCATAAAACGGAGTCTAGAAGTGCTGCCTGATAAAGTTATGAGCATCAAATGAGACATGCAAAGTGCTTAATTCAAAACAGCAAAGAGGTGATAATAAAATAAAATCAGACTGTGTTTTTTATTCTTCTTCATTCTTACATATTAATTAATAATATACAGAATCAGTGTTTGGTATGCGGGATATAATTTATACCTTTATTTTTTGTTTGCTATAAATATTAATTTTGCCCAGAATTCAACTTTATATTTTGATAATAAATCTGTGCTGATTAAAAACAGTATTTCTTCTTTTAGATGATAACATGCATGCATTTAAACACAACTCTACAACTGGGTTGCTATTTTCCACTTTAATTGCAGTAACATAATATGCAAATTAACCATATTCTGAAATATAAAAATAACCAAAGATAAGCAGGTGATTCAGATTTTTGAAGACAACTCAAGAGAGAAGAAAGTCAAAATAAATGTGAAGAAGCTAAAAGCAGAAGCTCTTATCATACAATGGTCTGGTTCATCTTTTCCTTTTACAAACTACTATTTCTTCTTAAATTTTTTTTGTACTTTTGTTAAACCACGGATTCCAGCTTTGAATGTTTCCCAAGATGTGTTTCACGGGAGAGTTTATTTTGTCTACAGTATCCCCAAGGAAGCTTGTGGTTAATGATGTGCTCCTGCGTGCGCCTGGCAGCCAAGGGGACCAGAAGAAGAGAATAGGCGCCCTGATTGGCTCCTGGGATTATGGCTTTATTAATGCGCTCTGACAGCCTGTCTGTCACCAGCGCCAAGCGCAGAACATTAACTTGAACCTGACAGCTCCTCCCCCAGAGAAAATGGGGGCCTGATGTGCTATAAATCAAGCTGGCTTTTGAAATCAATATTCCTAAAAAAATACTACTGGAAGAAAACACATTCCTATTACTCAGAGCGTTGACATATTTATTAAAGTAGCATAAAGGCCACTGAGTTAGTCACCAAAAAATAGAAATGAAAATGTGACTATCAATTGAAACTTAGACATTTCTACCTTTATGTTTCTCTCTCTCTCCTTTTTTTTTTTTTTTCCTGTATCAGGTTCACACATTGCAAAGTAAATGGGAGCTATTTAGCAAATGGCCAGTTCCTTTCATCAATGGAGTATGAAATTCTGGTAGCTCAAGGCTCAAGGTTTTGAATAGGCACCATTTTTGGCTGACTACTTTGCCTAAATCATGCAGTGCTCAACAGACCTGAATGTAGATAGACTGTACACTAAGAAATCAGTTCTCCTGAAGACGTTTGTTCTCCCAGGTGAATGTATGTGTGTGAAGTGCAAACGGGAGGTACAGCAAATAACAGCAGAAAAAGAATATGTAGAAATAGTTCTGATGGAGAGAAAGAAGTTTCTTTCTTCAAAAGAAACTTTATGTTTTGAGATAATTGTAGATTTCACATGCACTTGTGAGAAATAATGCAGTTACCCAGTTTCCTCCAATGGTAACATCTTGCAAAACTGTAGTGCAACATCCGGACCAGGAGATTGACATTGATAACGTCAAGATACGAACATTTCCATCACCACAAAGACATCTCATGTGGCCCTTTTATAACAACGTCCATTTTCCTCTAGCCTCCAAATTAACCCCTGAGAATCACTAATCTTTCTCTACTTTTATAATTTTCTTATTTTAAGAATTTGGGAAGTTGTTAGCCGGTATTTCTTCAAGTACATTTTCAGCTCTTCCCTCTTTCTTCTCTCTTTCTGAAATTCTGGCGACACGAATGTTAGATCTTTTATTATAGTTCCACATGTCCCTGAGGCTCTATTCATGTTTTTCAGTCTATTTTCTCCTTGTTCAGATGGATAATATCTATTGATTTATCCTCCAATTCAATGATTTGTTCCTGTGTCTCTTCCATTCTGGTATTCAGCCCATTCACTGAGCATTTTATTTCAGTTCTGTTTTTCAGCTCTGAAGTACCCATTTGGTTGTTGTTCATATCTTCTATTTCTTTGCTGAAGCTTTCTGTTTTTTCATTTATTATAAGCATGTGTGTAATTTACTCATAGAATAAATGTTTGTACCATGCTTGAAATATTTTTCATAGCTGCTTCAAAATCCTTGCCAGATAATTCTAACATCTCTGTCATCTTGGTGTTGCCATTTATTAACTTTTTTATTTAATTTGAAATATTCCTGGTTCTTGGTATAATGTGTGATTTTTAATTCAAACCTGGACACTTTCATATCATGTTAGTAGACTCTGGATCTTATTGAAAGCTTTTAACTATCTTTTTCTGATACTGCTCTGCCAATGAAAGGAGGGAGGTCACCTTGTAATTGCCAGGTGGAGGTAGAACCCCAGAATCCCCCTTGATCACTGTTGTTCCCTGACCTGAGGGGGTTCCTCCTTACTGCTAGATGTCCACTGTGAGAGTTCCAACTTCCCACGTGGTCTCCACTGACAGTGCGGTGGGGATGACACTGCTACCCTTGAGTGATGGTGAAACTCCTGACTCTCCACCAGGTCTCCCCTGACACCCTCTAGCAGGGAAGCAGAGAAGCACTTGCTCTGTCCTTATAGCCAGGTGGGGGTGGGTGTTGGACTGAGTCAGCCTGGCCCTTACCGGTACAGGAAGTTTACCACCATTACCATGATTGACAAGCTTTCACAGGAAGCCCATGGTTGAAATTTGTATGAAACAGTTTCCCAAAGTACAGGAGCTGGTGTTACCAGACTTCCTTACAGGAAAAGGTCCTGGGTGGAAAAAAACATGAGATACCTAGTATATTCTTATTCAGTTTAGGTAATTTTGAATGTTTATTTAAAAAAAATCCTTGTAGTGATTGTGGCCTCTTTAAAAAGGCAATGACAGAGAAGGTAGAATAACATTCAAGTCACATCATCTCTTTGTTCAACATTCACTCGTTCTGCTAGTGTTTACTGAGTGAGTACTTTGTGTTAGCAGCTGTGCTAGGTATTGGGAACACACTGCTGAAAAACATACCACCCTTGTCTCAAGGAGATTGCCATACTGTATTGAAAGTTGGGAATTAGGTTTGGAAGCTAGGTAAAAAGCTTGGAATTTTGGGTTAAGACATTGGTACAATATCTTAATTTTGAAAATTAAAATATATAAACATTAATAGGCCTGTATTTGTAGCTGGAATAGTGCTTTTCTTTTTGTTTTGCTTAATTGTGTGTGGCTCTTATAGTGAATAGGACAACATGCATTTTTATCAACTTCTATGATCAGAAGGATGTTTAAAAATCAAGTATTTTTTCTATTTTGTTTTAAGCTGGAATTTCATAAAATGGGTTATCTCCATTTCCCATTAGAGTAGGCAATAAAGCTTTGAAGAACATTTACAGAATTTAATTTCAAGAAAGATACATGTAGCTGGTCACCATAATTTACTTTTCACTGTTGGCTTTAATTTGATATTAAAGACTCTGAAACGAGACCCAATCGAAAAGGGAGGACAGTGACTCCCAGTTGAATAATGGCCAGGTCCAGAGAGGCAGTGGCGTGGGGAGAAGAGAAACTGAGAAACTGAGAAACTGAATCAATCTGGCACTTACCATCTGGGTGACTCCACACATTTAACTCTTCAAGCCTCAGTTTCTGCTGTTCGTTTTCCGATTTGTAAATTGCAAGGGAGAGACTGAGACCATCAGGGAAATAATAGCATAAAAAAAGCAAATTGTCAACTGTACATCAAACTTCAAGAAGAGCTTCCTTTTCTACTACTTTACACCCAGTTTATTTTCAAATATGCCTCCAAAATGATCAGATCCAGGGTAAGTTCCCTGCATGGTGACAGAAGAATCACAAAGACCATGCTATACTTTGAATATTTGTCTGCTCCAAAACTCATGTTGAGATTTAATCCCCAATGTGGCAATTTTGAGAGGTGGGACCTTTAAGAGGGGATTGGGTCATGAGGGCTCTGCCTCCTGAATGTATGAATCCATTCATGGATTAATGGATTAATGGGTTAATGGATTTATGGGTTATCACCGGAGTGGGGCTGGTGGCTTTAGAAGAAGAGGAAGAGAGACCTGAGCTAGCACGCTCAGCCACCTCACTGTGTGGTGTCCCATGTGCTGCCTCCACCAGCAGGAAGGCTCCCGCCAGATGTGCCCCTTGAGCTTGGATCTTTCAGCCCCCCCCCAAAAAAATTTCTTTTCTTTGTAAATTACCCAGTTTCAGGAATTCTGTTATAAGCCACAGAAAACTAATACAGACCAGGTGAGCAGAAATTCGCTTTTGCATGAAGATAAAGTACATGTCAGCTCCTTTCTAGATTGGATTTATGCTTTCAGGTAGAATCTGAGATAACTCACTCTTCCAAATTTTTGATATCTCTACCTAATTCTTTAGGGCCTATGACACAGGTTTTAGATATAATTCGACAGCCATGTAGGAAGCACATATTACTGGCCACTGTGCTGGATTCTAGATATTAAAAGATGAATTAAAATACAGTCTTTCATCTCTTTGGACCGGGACAGTGGAAACATCAGCACAATACAAAACATTTGATCCTATTCTTGAAAACATTATTATTTTTTCTTTCAAGACATGATATCTAGATTTAAAAATCTTGAAACATGACGTTTTATCCCATTGTTACGAAGGAAAATTGTAGCAAATAAAGGAAATTACCCAAATAGAACCTATAAGAAGTTAAATCACTAACAATTTCTGCATGTCGTCACAAGCCTTTTAAGAAATACGTAATTACAAAACGCCTGGTTCTGTATTCACGCATCATATGCATATATCCATTATGTATATCTCTATATACGCATATTTATGTATGTATGCATCAATATACACATTTAATTTAATTTGCAACATCTAACATCTATAAGGAAAAACTGCTGTATGCTTGCCTCACTACAAAGAAATTTGCACGGTGAGTGCCCTGCTCTTTATTAGGATGTAATGTTATAAAATTCTAGGTATTTACATGAAAAGGGAATAAAACATTAAGCAGAATTTCCTTTTTCTGTTTAATGCAGGGAACACCAAAGGGCCTTTTTAAAGCTATAGAAGTGCCAAATAAGTTTCCAAAAGACGTTATAATGTTTTCAACAAAGGATAACACCAACCACAAGAAAAAAAAAAAATCACAGTAACAAGGAGAAAATACATTTCCTGGCTCTGAAGCTGCTAAACATTCTGAGCCAGGAAACCTCCTTCACCGGGGCGGGGCAGGGAAAGTCTGGCTCTCCTAGGACCGATTCCCTGCTAAGTCGCCCCAAGTTTTCCCTCCCTCTCTCCTCCATTCTCCGCCCCAGTCTCCAAACAGGGAAGTCACAGGAGAATGCCAACGCATACACCTGAAAGGTGTCTGAATCAGATACCGATGCGTGTTTATTTTAAATGCCCACGCACTTAAAATAGGCTGTACTTGCAGACAAACCCAAAGGATTCCAAACGACGCCTGGAAGTTCATCTTATAGACTGGGGGCCAAGCCTGTAAAAGAACAACAGTAAAACAGAGCCAGCAGGACGTTGCTTCGCTCCGAAGGGTTCGCGCGTGGCGCGCACAGCCGGTGCCCAGGCTGGGGCCAGGAGCCGGAGCCTCGAAAAGGCGCGCTGCCCCTTTAAAAGGCCGCGCATCTCCGGGCCGGCCTTCCTCCCCGGGGCTCCAGCTGTGATTGACGCTGGGCAGCGAGAGGAGGCGCCTGGCGCTAACAAAAGTCCGGCCCGCGGGCGAGCTGCGCCGGGCCGTCAGTGTTCGCTGGCTCCGGGCACCCGCAACAAGTGGCCGCTGCGCCCTCCCCGGGGAAGCCGCGGGCGCGCAGGGGCAGCCGAAGGAGGCGGCCGAGCCGCGGAGCCCAGCGGCCCGCCCGGCTCAGCGCCCACCGGAGGGAATCGGGGCGGGCGGATGGGGACCCGGAGGCGGCGGCGCGGCGAGCCTCTGGGCGGCCCCGGGGCGCGGGCTGTGCGCGGCGCTGCGCCCGCCGGCCCCCAGCGCGGATTCTAAGTGCTGCGGCTGTGCCCGGCCCCGCCTGGACCCACCAGGGGTGCCAGGAGGGGACGCAGCACCCCCTCCCACTGGAGTGCGGGGACCTCCCCAGGCCGGAGGTCGGCCCCGGAGCGTGGGGGGGGATGTGCAGCTAACGGTCCCGTCGGGCGGGCTTTCCTCGGGCCGAGCGCGCAGGAGGTGCGCCGCAGCTATGGAGTGTCCCGGGAGACGGCGGGCATGACGGCTACAGGATGGGCGCGAACAATGGCAAACAGTACGGCAGTGAGGGTGAGTGGGCCGCCCGTCCTCAGACTCCCGGATCGCGTCCCTCCTCCCCTTTCCCTCGCCCTCCGGGCTGGGAAGGGAGGTTCTCGCCCGCGGCCGTGACGCACCCTATTTGGCACCCTGTCTGGGTCACCACCTTAGCCTTTGGCAGTGAGTGACCAATGAGTAGGTCAGGCGCCCGGAGAATGCTTTTCCGCCGTGGGGGTCTCTTTAAGCAGCTTCCCAGTTTGTCTTTGGGAAGGCTCAAGTTGCATCTCTGCTGTTTCTGAGCACATGTGCCTCAACCTTCCTTCACTGGGCATCTGGGGTTTAGGAGATGATGGTTTGGCAGATGGCGGAAGACGTTTTTGAAAAATAACTCAGTGAAAACTTTCCCGGGCCTTTGTGCTCCAGCCCCCTGGACGCTACTGTAGCAGAAAAAACTTCTGAAAGGAGAAGTTAAGTTTCCATTCTTTGCTCGCTGCCCCTGCTCTGACAGCTTCATGAAACTAAGCACATATCAGTCCTGCGAGGCGTGGAATGGCTGGGGGCTTTGTCTGGGCTCTCTCGGGGCTGGAGACGGGCAAAGGACCATCTGTTACGTGGGGCTGGAAATTGCACAGAAATATTGCCTGTCAAGTGGGAACTTGGAAGTTGGGGAAACTTTAAACTCCACCTACTCCTAAAAGGATGATGGATGTCTGGGTTGGCTTCTCCCTCCTCTCTCCTACCTCCTCCCACTCTGCATAAAACCTTAGGGTTGTATCCGAATTAACAGTTAGCCCCTGATACGCATAAGGCAAAGGCATTTTTCTGCAGTTCAAAAGTTAAGAAGGTTTGTGTCTAGTGGTCTTGGCTGAAGAGGAGTAGAAGAGACTGGGTCAGTTTTACAGCCCGCCCCCAGAGGACAGTTGGTTACAGAGGAGGGGCCAGCGCTTGCAGACTGGTAGGAATGCAGGCTAGCTATTCAGCCTGTGGCCTGGAGGAAACTCTTATCACCCTGTTCGAAACTTTGAGCTGTGGCCACAGAATGTGGGTGTCTCTCCTCGTTTCTCAGCAGTTTTGTGAAATTACAGCAGAAACCGACCCTACAAAAACCATATCCACAAGAACCTTTTGTTTAAGTCATTCTTTTTTTCCAGATCATCATGTTTTGACTTCCATTTGTGCGTGTGTATGTGTGTGTATGTGTGTGTGTGTGTGTGTGTGTGTGTGTGTGTGTATGTATATTTCCTTGTCTTAGGCAGTGATTTGAGTTTTTTTTTTTTTTTTGAAAATTTTTTTTTAAAGTTAAAGGCTGCCTTTTTAGATAGCAAATGTGAAAGTATGCCAAAAAAGATTATTGGAGAATCTGGGCCACTCCCCAAAACGTCTCAGAGTTAATATTATAAAAATGTGTGGAAAAGTAAGTGATTAAGCCTTCTTACTGAGTTATTAAAAAGCTTTCAGGATATAATTGCAGCATGTGCTTGTCAATTCTGGGTGTATGCTAGTTGAACACTGTCGGGGGAAAAAGACAGCCCAAGAGGTACATAGAATCACTGCTATGAGTTCTTTCTTGAACAGTCCCCTGCCCCCACCCCACCCGCCTCCCGCCCCAGCCCTTCTAATCCTCTGCAACTTGTTCTTCTATCCCAGCATTCTCGTATTGTGCAGTGTGTGGTATATGACGACTTCCTGTCTGAACAGCAGAATTTTCAACCCTTGGGAGAGAAAAGGAGAGACAGGGAACTAATGTTCTCCAGCTGTTATCCTTAAATGCTACCTCTGCATTTTCACTTCAGCCGAAGTGAAATTTCACTGGGATCAGATTTAGATGCACTGTGGACTTTTTATAGGAAAAACCTCTTGTGCTCAGCTGATTCAAGAGGACCAATAGGAAGCTTTACAAGGTAACTGTGAGTTTTGGCTAGAGGTACACACTGTGTTTAGTTTTCATCAACTTTCTTCAAATGCATCGAGATTCCTCTGTTACAGGTGAGGAAAACAGAAATAGAAGTAACATGACCTTCTTTTTTCTTCTTTAACTCCCAGCTATACTGTGGCTCCTCCCAAATAGGGATGTAATATATGTAATGGGTTATGGTCAACTTTGTTATTCCATGGTAGATTGCAAATAACCTGCTGGGCTCAGGTGTGGCAGTACCATCTTTCTTATCTAAAATGTTACATTTCAAAGAAAGTAAAAGCAGCCCCTAGACATAGTATCTTTATTATCAAAGCTGACTGAAAATTAAGACAGTTTTATAGAGTTAGTGGATTTTCTGTATGGTATATCTCCATCATAAGGAGGAAATTATCCATGAATGCATAACAATAAAATACAGTGAGAGATTTATTAAAGTAAAATAAATATGGCTTGAGAAGTACTCTGTACTTCTATATTTGAGTCCTTGTGGATGAACTGCAACCTAACTTAATACTTAGGCAAGATTGAAAACCTAACTTAGGCATATGTACCTGTAACAATAGCTGAGGTCGGGCGCGGTGGCCCACACCTGTAATCCCACCAATTTGGGAGGCCGAGGTGGGCAGATTACTTGAGGTCAGGAGTTCAAGACCAGGCTGGCCAACATGGTGAAACCCTGTCTCTACTAAAAATACAAAAAGTATCCGGGCGTGGTGGCGCATGCCTGTAATCCCACCTACCCGGAAAGCTGAGGCAGGAGAATCGCCTGAACCCAGGAGGCGGAGGTTGCAGTGAGCTGAGATCATGCAACTGCACTCCAGCCTGGGCAACAGGACGAGACTCCGTGTCAAAAAACAAAACAAAACAAAACAAAAGCTGAGTCTTGGCCAATCCCAGCAGCCATATTCAACCAGTCATACACTGGTGAGTGTTCAAACTGTGTTTAAATAAGGCAAACGCCAGCCTGTAACCAATCCAGCTGTTTCTGTACCTTACTTCCGATTTTTGTATGCCATTTTCCTTTTTTTGTCTATAAATCTTCTTCCACCACGTGGATGTGCTGGAGTCTCTCTGAGTCCACTGTGATTCTGGGGGCTGCCTGATTTGCAGATTGTTCATTGCTCAATTAAATTCCTTTAAATCCAATTTGGCTGAAGTTTTTCTTTTAATAGGTAGCTCTACTATAAAATATTAGTGTTTACGTATGTTTCAAAAATCTGCAACTGAAGTATATTTTACTTATTAATGACAGTTGACATCGCTGTGCAAATGTTTGTTGAATATTACAAATATTGTTGAATTATTAGAACTTTTAACACGTCAGTATTCTGTTGGTAATCTCATTTTCTTCTGCTCTTGGAAAATACCTTTTCATTAAAAACAATTATTCACGAGGCTTACCTTAGCAGATGTAATGGGGCAGAGGCTTCCAACTCAGTGTATTCCAAGGACTAGCGCTGTCCGCATCACCTGGGAGCTTGTCAAAAATGCAAAACTACTCCATCATTTATCGCATGCATGTTAAAGTTGAGAGAACTTATTGTGTAGAGTACAGAGCATTGACTTGGGAGTCTAAAAATTTAATTTCAGCATCAACTCCAGGGTGTTTGTTCTCTAAAGTGAAGAGAGAAATTTCTTATTGAAATTACTTGTTATTATCTATTCCTTGAATGTGTAGTCATTCATTTCATTTTGCTCTTATAATGCTGTAAGGGACCACTTCATAGAGATTAAATTTGGAAAGACATAACTAACAGGGAAGTTAAGACTATTATTGCCAAGAAATCAGTAAATATTCCTCCCACTTTTGTCATCCTTTTTGATCTTTCGTGACTGTCTTGCTCATGAACTCCCGCCTCCTCTTCTAATTCAACCAGTCCTGAAATCCTTGCTTTTCTCCATAGATCAAAGGTATGTGTGAATCTATAATGAGTGTTTCCAAAGCGTTTTGTTTTCCTAAATCCTTAGTGAATATTCGGGTTATTGGTCTAATTTGCAGCCCCATCTTCTAATGCTATTAGAGAGACTTGGATTTTACTCCAGGGATAAAGCTAATGTCTACGTGATTAGTATGGTCTGGTAAATTCTTTTACGGAAGGATTTTTTTGTATGTGTATATCTCTTCTTTCATAAAGTGTAAGTCCATGTGTAGAAATCTGAAGAATAAGTTGGGGTGCTTCAAAGTCATTAGAACCATTAGCTTTGACTCCAGTTAAGCCAAATAAATCTCAGTTCAAGTAGGAAAAGAGAAGTTGCTCTCCCTGCCTTTTAAGGTTTCTGAGCCTCACCATCACTTACTTAGTGGTTTCAATGTTTTGTTTATTCTGCTTCAGCAGGTCAGAGGCAGTACCACTTGCACTGTTAACAGCTTCTTTGCAAAGCCAAGGACATTGTTGAATTGGGGCTGATGAGAGACCACAGGGAAGGGGCGAGATCCTTGGTAACTGCTGCTCTACCAAGGGCAGTGAATTCCTTTCTGTCTCAGATCGGTGCTGTCAGATATGAGGAGAGCCAGTTGCCTGAAAGCATAAATCTTCACAAATCCATTGCCACCTCAGGAAACATATCTTGAAATTATAATAACAATGGCAGCTAACATTTAGTGAAAGCTTTCTATGTCCGGGCATAATTCTAAGGACTTGCCATGCAGCGACCCACCTCATCCTCGCAAGGATCTTATGGGGTAGTTACTTGTAGATTCCACATTTTACTAATGAGGAAACATAGGACCAGAGAGGATGATCATTTTCCCAAGGTCATTCAGTGAGTGTAGGCTGAATGGGGACCCAGGGCCAGCTCTATCTAAGCCCAGAGTCATTTATTCATTCATTCAACTTAAATATATGTTAACTTTTTACCTCCCGCTATGGGCCCGGGACTCTTAGATTCTTAGGGTAAGTCAGTAAACAGATGAAGGTCCTATCCTTGTCATTTGCAAATGCTTGTGTGTATGTGAGCTTATGTGTTGGGAGGAAGGGGAACTAGGATGGCGAACACCCACACACAGTAATTCAGTAAACCATGTGGTACACTATAAGGGGCTAAGATCCCTGAATAAAGAAAATTGTCAGATTAAGATGATTGGGAATATGGGCGGAGGGTATTACATTTTAATTAGAGCAGGCACCATGAGCCTTACTGAAAAGTTGGCATTTAGATCAAGACCTGAAGGACGTGATGGGCTGAGCTTTGAGGATCCAGGTAGCATGCTGGCTGCTACTTTTAATCACTGTGATAAACTGAGGGGCATACAAGTGTCCCCCACATCCGCTGGCGATGAATTCTAAAAACCCCAGTGGATGCCTAAAACTTGGAGAATACCGAACCTGATTGCAGTCATCTGAATGTTTCTGTCCATTTCTTCCACCCGCAAATTTAATTCCGTCTTAATTAAGCACTTACCATGCATGGTGGCTCTCACTTTTACAGTTTGAGGTAAGACAGCAAAGCTAGCAGGAATTTCTTTTTCCTTGTTCACATTTTATGGATAGAATATTCATTCTTACTGTAGATCTTAGCAGCCTCAGCATACGATGTTTTGTTTTTTTTTTTCCTGAAGAACTTTCAACTTTTCACTTAAAGGAAGCCCTTTATGACTTCTTGGCATATTTTAATTGCCAGCATCATTCCTCTTGCACTTTGGGGCCATTATGAAGTAGAATAAGGGTGACTTAGACACAAGCACTGCAATCCCTCCACAGTCAATTTGATCACTGAGATGGCTATTCCGTGACTCTAGGGCAGGAAGTGTCTACACTGTGGAGGTACTGGACCTCCCAAGATGGTGTGAGATTTCATCGCGCTACTTGGAAATAACTCAAAATTTAAAACTTAGGAATTGTCTGTTTCTGGAAATGTTTATTTACTGCTTTTGAAATACAACCATGGGTTGCTGAAACTGAACAGTAAAACTATGGATAAGGGGGGCTTCTGCACAGTTTATGCTTGTCTTAGGCAGTTCAAGCTGCTATATAACAAAGTGCCATGACCAGGTGACTTATTAACAACAGAAATTTGTTTCTTACAGTTCTAGAGGCTAGAATTCTGAGATTGGGGTTCCAGCATGGACAGGTTCTGGTGAGGGCCCTCTTATGAGTTGTAGATTGCCATCTTCTCATTGTATTCTTTCATGGCTGTGAGGGAAAGAGAGCAAGCTAACTCTCTGGCCTCTTCTTTTAAGGGCACTAATCTCATTCATCAGGGTTCTACCCTTGTAACCTAATTACCTCCTACAGGCCCCACCTCCAAATGCTATCACATTGGGATTAGAGATTCAGCATATGAATTTTGGGAGGGCACAATCATTCACTCCTTTGCAAAGTGTGAGGGCATAAATTTATCATTTTGCACAAAGTATAACATTATCCGTCTTCTATAGTCAGCTATTAATACAATGCAACAGGGTCAGTCTGGCCACTGGGCATACTAGATTCTTTGCTAATATGTTTCATCCATTTATAACACATAATTTGTGACTTCATTCAAGGGAAGGGAGGAGAAGGCCCAGGGCGTGCTCTTCAAAGGTAATATCCTATTATTACTTTGACTACTGAATGCTGCCTGACTTATTGGATATATGCATATTGGCCTAAGATATCTCAAAAAATCACCCTAGTTCTGAGTAGAGTTAGGTGTTCATCTTTTGCCTCTAGTGACTAATTTCATTCTGATGCAAGTCAGAGATAAGTGATACTGTTCCACTATTAGTTTCAAATAAAAGCATTAGTGCAGCTAACAATACCATCTTTGGTCTAACAATGAGAAGATATTTTTCGAGATTTGGGGAATCTTTTTGCACATTTAAAACAAAACAGAAAATAGAGGTAGCTTTTCTTGTCACGTGGAAATCAACTCACATAAACTGTCTTAACTCTCTTTGCCTTTTGAAACAATGAATTCTGGATTGATTTTGAGTATTCAGATTCACTTTTGTCCTAAGGCCATGTCCACTGGTGTCTCTGAAAGCTGCTTAGATAACTTTGCCTGGCTTTTTGGTAGAACTTTCTAGGTATTATGCATTTTAAGATGGCCTTAGGGATGTAATAAAATATGTGACAGCATCTGGAATAAAATCTAGAGTGAATAAATTTCTTGAATGGATGAAGGGAATAAATAAAATTTAGATACTTATATACAGATGCTCCTTGACTTATGACAGGCTTATGTCCCAATAAAAAAAAGTCTTAAGTCAGGTGGGGCGCGGTGGCTCACTCCTATAATCCCAACACTTTGGGAGGTCGAGGCAGGGGATCACCTGAGGTCAGGAGTTCGAGACCAGCATGGCCAACATGGTGAAACCCCGTCTCTACTAAAAGTACAAAAATTAGCCAGGTGTGGTGACGGGTGCCTGTAATCCCAGCTACTCAGGAGGCTGAGGCAGGAGAATCACTTGAACCTGGGAGGTGGAGGTTGCAGTGAGCCGAGATTACACCATTGCCCTCCAACCTGGGCGACAAGAGCAAGACTCTATCTCAAAAAACATATATATCTTAAGTCAAAAATGCATTTAATACACCTAACCCACCCAACAGCATAGCTTAGCCTAGCCTACTTTAAATATTCTCAGAAGACTTACATTAGTCTTCACTTGGGTAAAACATCTAACATCAAGCCTGTTTTATAATGAAGTACTGAATATCTTCTGTAATTTATTGAATGCTGTACTGAAAATGAAAAACAGAGTGGTTGTATGAGTACTCACAGTACAGGTTCTACTCAATGCATGGGCTCCTGCACTATGGTAAAGTTAAAAAAATCGTAAGTTGGGACATTATCTGTACCTTAGAAAATGACATTTGAAGAGCTGTCATGAAGAAAATTAGACTTCAGAGTGCTGAACAAAGAATATATGTAAGTTACAAGAAGTTATATTTGGCTCTGTCTAAGGAAGATCTGTCTAGTGATTAGAGCTGCCCAAATCGTAGCTGGTCTCCCTAAGGAAAGAGTGAGCCCTCTCAAATGGGAAGGTGGTAATCACAGTGGAGGAGGTTGTGCTAGAGATTTCTGCATTGAGTAAGGGGATCAGCTATCTGACCCTGAACCATGTTCCCTAGGAAACATTCTATCACATGTGATTATGTTTGACGAAGGGTTATTAGTTCTAAGTCAGGCTGCTACTTTTTCTTGTCAGTACTTCTTTCTCTGTCATATTAGTTACTGATTAGAAAATACTTCCCTCACTTTTTCTTGGTTAATTATGCATGTGAGTGTATTATACATATGTGTTTATATCTATCTAAATATATTTAGATATTAATTTTGAAAATCTACCAATTTATTTCCTTGCCTTTGGTGGGAGATAACCTGCACCAAAAATTGGATTTGATAAATGATTTCCTATTTTCAGTGCAGTAATGGATACCAACTAAACTTACAGTGTTATTGTTACTTTTATTACTGCCCTAAAACACGTAGATCTACTAAACTTGAAGCAAGACCCTTAATTGTGTTTATGGTGAATGACTTGAATAAATTTTTTCACTTCAAGATAAGACTTTTAATTGATGTTATTGGTCAGTGATATTTGATTAGAAGCTACAGACTAGAACCATACGAAAAGGGCATCTTCCTCAGGGAGCTCTGAGGCACTTCTGTATAGCACAGGGTCTGCTGGGAGGGGCGGAGTGGCAGTTCTTCCTCCTGGTAATAAAATCAGTGTTGGAGGAACTTCCTCAGAATGTAGCTTCTTTTTTTTTTTTTCTTTTTTTTTAATTCCTGCTGTAGCTACAGAAATTCAGATCTCCTCTTTCATCTCTTCCTGCATTAATCTCTAGATATAATAAGATGTACTCTAAGGAAGTTCAGAGGCTAATTGAGAAGCTAGGCATGGAGGCCAGTGATTTCCAAACAAGATAATCTTCCCGATTCACAGAAAGACTCTACTTCCCCAGTGTGCTAAATGTGGACATGAGTGAGAAGTGGGAAGTGTGCCTAAGAATTGAGTTACCCTCTAAATAATGACAACCTTGGACAACGTCTTTAATTCCTGAAATGTGTAAAAGATATGCCTGTTTTCTAAAAACAAAACCCCAAAACCAAAAAAAAAAAAAAAAAAAAAGTGAGTAGCTGGGAGGAAGTAGAGCATAGGCTCTTGGGAGAAGCTGAATATTTTGGTTAGAGATTCTCCCTGGTTATCCTCAAAACCATCATATTCCATTTCTCATATGGCTTGGTTCATGGAAGGTGATTCCTGTGGGTTCCATGTAAGTGAGGACCATGGTGTGCTTCAGCAAAGGGGCAGAAAAACCTGGCCTGCCTGGGTGCTTCCCCAGCCTGTGTACTGCAGAGAATAATATTGGAAGCTGGTGGGCAGCTACTTCTAAAACGTGCTAGTTAACACCCCAGAGAGGGACAGCTTTAAAACTTTTGACATGAATAATCACTGACCATCTCTAAATTTTCCTGGGTAATGAAAAACAAGCACATGGTCAGCATTTTCCCTGTTCCGTAGTTGAAGAAGTGTAGACTGTTTCTGGAACTGCAAATCTCCATTACGTTGTGAATTACATGTATTCATTCTATCAATTCCTCTTTAAGTTCTTAAACCAGTAACAAAATGAAAAACAGTTGTTAGCACTGCGTGAACTCATAATTGTAACTGTAGAAGCCTTGAGCAATGTGTAGAAATGTTATTAAAACATTTTTTGTTTGCTACCCTTTCTGTGGTAAATTCCTTTGCTGCAGTTTCCGTGCAGATGTAGCAGTGGAAAGGGAGTCAAAATTTCTAGAGAAAAATTTCAGGAATTTCTCTGATATTTGTGGATTGGCGCTTTTGCTGCAAGTAAGCCACTTTTTGGCAAGGTGGAGAAGTCAGGAAAAGTCTACTTATATGTGAAGTTGAACCTTTTGGTTCTACTGAGTACTGGGGTCAAGTAGTGGAAGCATCTTGGTTAAGTCCAAGACCAAGGGCAGGTCTTACACATTCCAGCTGTCAGTGGTAACTCAGACCCCGGGAAGAAGAAGAAGGGAGGGGAGGAAGAGAGAGCATAAAAATAAGGAGAGGAGAGAAGAGGATAAATTCAGGGAGATTGGGAATTAGAGCATCAATTGCCCTCTAATGTAAAAAGAACAACATCAATGTTCTACTTAACTCTCTTTTCTTAAAAAGAAAACTTAGGGGACAAAAATGATTATTAATGGGTATTTGGTAAGCTTGGCTGTTGCTGTTTATTCCATTTTCAATCATTTTAATAATCATAGCTAGCAGTTATTGAGCACTTACTAGGTGCCACTTGCTCCCAGAGCACCTTAAGTCATTCAGGTAGTGCTAAAGATAGCCAATGAGGCTGGCCCTGATGATCGATCCCACTTTACAGTTACCCGCACAGAAGCTTAGATGCCGACTCCCTACCCAGGGCACACAGCTGGTGTGTGACCGAGTCACACCGGATTTCCCCATGTTTGCTCTGGAGACCACGCCCCTCCTCACCCTGCCCATCGCCCTCATTTTGGTTGCAGCCCAAATCTTTCCCAATCTATGTTTTGTTTGTGTGTTTAAAAGAGTTGCAGCGACTGAGAAGTGGCCCCCTCCAAATGACAGTTTTATGGGCTAGGTGATCAAAAAATGAAATGCATCTTCTGAGGGAAACTTTTAACTCATTTCGCTCCCTTTCCAGAAGAATAATTAACTGCTCATTAGGAAACAGTCTGCTGACAAATTGGCAGATTATCCAGTGTCTAATAACTTTAGCATATAAAATGATGAGCATATCCTTCAGAGTTCACAGAGTGAAAGTAGAGCTGAGAGGCTGTTCTCTAGGTTCTCCAGGACATTAGTAACTTTTAATTGATCTTCGCGCTGGAACAGCCCTTTTCCTGGGGTAGCCTTTGTGCCTACACACAAGCAAAAGCTCATGGAGGGCTGAGAAGAGTGTACACATTTAACTTCTATTCTAAATAGCTGAGAGTTTATACCTTATATTTTCCTCTGGTTTCAAAGCTACAAATTTAAAACAGCAGATGCTGTGGGGAATTATCTCAACGTATATAGGAGAATTTGCCCTTCTTTCTCACCAGTCCCTGGCCCAGGCTTCTCCATGATTGTGTCTGTGAAATTGCTTTGTAAATTATAAGGCATTTCAGGAATTAATCTCATTTATCATCACAGGAATGGTGGGAGGGGCATCTATCATTATCGTCAGTTTATAGGTGAGGAAACTGAGGTCTTGGCAGATGAAAATAAGGACCTGCAAAGAACAGTGGGGATCCTTTCATCACTTTTGCAACTCTATTAGGAATAGAGAAGTCTGGGTCCTTACTGGTCATCTCAAAACACAGGGCCACAACGCAGAAGTGCAGCTTTGAAGTGGTAAATTATTATGAGAATGCAGAGTGAATTACTATAAGACAAAAGATCATGACAAAATGACATTATTCATTAGAGTACACTTCTTGGTTAAAACAACTCAGCAGGGGCTCCCTCCTCTGCAAAATTCTGTTTGGGACATTAAGAGAAAGTTATTTTACTATTGGGAAGATCAGAGAATCAGCTCTAAAACTGGGGACCCTCAGCATCACCGGAGTCTTTATTCTCTTCAGTCTTCTCCTATCCTTTGTTGTTGAATATCTGCATTTCACAGAGTTCTTTGGAAGTGTTTAGGTCCTGGGGTAAGCCCTTTAGGATGAGTTGATATCAGAACTCATTGTTTTTCTATCACTGTTGAATGGAAATCCATCTTACTCATTTGGTCTTTAATTGCTTTACTTTCCATTCACTATCCTCTAGTTTAATCTCTATTTCTTTTACTGTTTTCTATTCTTTTGTGTTTATTCATTGCTCATCCTTCCATATTTGCATACTCATGTGATTATGACCCTCCTCACACTGTAGGTCTTCAATATAGTTTTGTTAAATGAATAAATAAGGATGGATCTATAGCCACGATATTTATTGAGTCTAGGAAAAAACCCTATGAATAGCCGTGTCATATTTTCTGGGAACCTTTCTTGAACTTGGACATTTTATCCTCGTAAAAAGAAGTTTCTCTGGACATATGTCTTTTTCTGAGGATATTCTAGTTTGGAACTTTAGTTTTATCGACATAATTACATCCTCTTATAGATGAAAATAGTTTTGCTTGTATATTTAAGGAAAAATGAATTATGTGTTTTTAAGAATTGCTGAAGACAGTTGCTGAAGACTCTTCGGCCTCACCCATTTACAGTATTGTTGACCTAACTATTTTCAATGATCAGTATTCAGTAGAATCTACTATGTATTTTTTATTGAAAATTATGTTGTTTTGTAGTATTCGTTTTATCTGACTTGGAAATTGGGTTTATATGGAAACTTCAGTCAATCATTAATCTAGAAAAGATTTGTTCTTTAAATTAATAAAATATTTCTTTGGCTTAATGTTCTTTCTCTGTGTTAAAGAGTCTTAGGCTTATGAATCCTTTTAGATTCATATTGATCAAATGTGGCTTTGCACCTCTAGTTTTATCTTTTGTTTTACAAAATACAGAAAAATATTGTGTGTCTGGTGTGATTGGAATGATGTCTAGTAGATCTGCCTCTAGCTGCAGCTGCACACATTGCTAAAATCAGAAGCAAAATAACCAATATAAGAAAAAAAAGGAACAATATTGACCTGTAATATGTATGGACACGCACACATACATGAGAATAGATTTAAATAACCCTTTCCTAGAAATTGAGCAAACTCCATTGTTTTCATTTTTTTTTCTATCTGTGGTAAGAAATACAGTATCTTTCTAAAAGGAATTTAAGAAGTACAATTAAAATGAAAGCGTTATTTGTTTCTTTAATAACATGATATCCATTAGAGGAACAGCTGCAGATAAAGGATCACCATAATAATCAAGCTAGAGAAGAAGAAAATAGCCCAAGATGTGAGCCTTTGGAGTTGGAACTTGAGGTGAAGGCAACTGCCTTGTGAACAGAGGACTTGGAATGGCTGCATTGAAGGAATCATTCTGTGATGTGGTATCTGCCTGCAGCTGTATGTTTTAGTTTGTTTCCTGCATGTATGTTCAGATCAGATGGATGGATGTGATGTCTCATTGGTGGAGGGGATTTTACTCTGCATGACACAAGCCTGGGTGACCTTCATTTTGAAGTGCCAGATGTCAGTGCAGATTCATAGGCAACATTCATATTTGTTTTTTTAGTTTTTATTTTTAAAGATCAACAGCTGCTCCGCTGGTCAAAAAGATTTATGTAGCCTCATTTGGATAATGTATATTGTGCATACTGCTCTGAAATAAATTTCAAGAAATGACATTTCTGTTCTGAATAACATACTTTTCACATTTTATTTTGCATTCACTTTGCTTATTTAATTATATTTTAATAGTTTTCTCTCTGTTTTTTTTTTTCACTCTCTTGAAAGACCTCTCCTGTTGATTACCCTGCAAGCCTGTTTGGAGAGGCAGTATTTCCTTGGGGAGTCTTTCTGCACTCCTGAAGCCATAACGACATGAACTGAGCAATAAAAAACCAATTCCCTCCCTTTGGTTGTGCTTCAAATAGTCATTTCTTTGATACTGGCTAATAAAAACAGGAAAAGGATCATTTTAAAATGCTTTGGTTGGGGTTGCCTTACTTCCAATAAGGAAAATTGCCTCACAAGGGGGAGCATGGGTAATAAAGATACAAGTAACTGAATAATTGTATTCAATCTAATGTTGAAATTCCCAAGTTGCTGCCTGCAAATCTAATTTAATCTTGGGATAGCTGTGCGTTCACTGTAGTGTGTAGATTTAAATTTTGCTGTCGCTGAAGATCATCTCTGCGTTCAACAAAGATGAACTTACAAATGCTACTGGAGATTTTTGATGGCCCTCCCCTGTTAGGAATACTTGTAAGCTTTGTGGTAGGTAACAAAATGGGACATTGACCAAGAATGAAATACTGAGTAGAATTATGGATGTTATAGTGGTGAAGATGACCTTAGAGCACCTTCCAGACAAAGAGGTTGAGGCGCAAAGAAATAAAACAGCTTTGCTAAGGTCATACAGATAGCAAGGCTTTGGGATACTAAAATTGATTTTCTTAGTCTAGCTGTGTTTCATTGTAATCCATTTCTCTCTTCCCCATCATACTTCTCCCATTTTTTTCCTTACTTTCAGAAGATTTGAGATGAATAGAGTGGCTGCCCTACTTGTCTGTACAGATGGCCCCTTCAGGACTGACATGTCCCTGCGCCCGGCTGCACTGTGTTAGCCACTGAAGGTTTACAGCCCAGTCCCTCTCCAGAAATTACTCTCATCCAAGACAGGGAGGTTGAGGGAGCGGGGAGCCACATGCAGTGACTAGTTTAGGCAGGGGTACAATTTGGGACAATTCTGAAGGGTCGTTTTGGGTCCAGAGCGCCCCATGGAGTTTGCAGAGTCCCATGTTGCAACTACATCATAGACCACCTTCTCTCTGTCCAGTTTGCCTTCTCTCCTTGCCTTTCATAAGGTGATCCCAAGGGTATTTTCCAATAAACCACCTGCACTCAGACCATCTCAGAGGCTGTTTGCAAGGAACCCAACATAAGACAGCAAAGAAATTGGAACAGGTTGCTGTTTTGGCAGTGGCCACGGATGGACAGGATGCCGCTGTTAAGCAAGTCATCTTCTTCCTGGGAATCTCAGCCATTCTTAAAGGGGAGCCTTCAGCTGACAGTTAAGAGACATGCACTGGTTTTCTGTTAGGGGACCTAGTCTAATTCTTTCATCTCATAGATGAGGAAATCAAATTCTGTGCACTAAAGTGACTTGACCAATAGCACACAGCTAGTTGGCAAAAGAACAAAAAACAAGCTTACAGTTCCTGGCTGCTGCCATTGGTGCTGTTTTTGAAGAGCCATCATGGAGTTTTTTCGGAGTTGTTCTGCTACTATAACTCAGAATTGACTGCAGATGGGTCTAGAGACCATTTGCCTGATCCTTTTGCTCAACTCTGGTGTGGAAACAGATATCTCAATCATTCCTCCATGGTCCTGTTTTACTGATTGTCTGCTGTGCTTTGAAGAGTGATCTCTGAAGCTCACAATAGTCGGTGAGTATTCAGTAGAATATGGAAGAAAAAATAGTGAAGAAGCAGCAGATGGTTATAGTTGTTATTGTCTGAAATCAGCATTTCATGTTGCTGGTTATTAAGAGTATTGGGGAATATGCAATGCTTATTAAATGAGGGACCAATGGCAAGTACAGATTCATTAGGTAGAGGAAACATGCAGGAGTGAGTTGAATCATAAGCAAGATGAAAAATGACTACAAATTAATATGTACTCTCATGATTCTACTAGTTTATTAGTCATTTTATTACACTCAAATAACATTCCACTGAGATTATCAAATTACTATAAGCTCAGAATCACTATGATACTGAGAAATTTGGAATTAATTGAAAAACAGATGATTAGCTTATTATTATCACTACTACAGGGATACAGGTTTTATATAGTTTCCCTGGCATAATTAACCAGCTACTACTTTAGAAAACCTTCTTAGACTTCCATTGTAAATTAACTCAAAATTGTCTGTAAATTAACTCAAAATTTATTTTATTTGATACACGGAGTTCTGTGTGCCAGATTCTCTTTCTTTCAGTCTGCTCTTCTATATTTACTCTATACTCCGGCCAAACCAGGAAACTCAGTGTTCCCTAAACATACCTTTTATTTTCCTAAATTCGTGTTTTGTATCATGCTGTATTTTTTCTTGGAATATTCTTTCCATGTGATTACCCATCATGGTATACTCGATTCAAACTCAATTCAATGTTAACACTTTAAAATGAAATTTTCTTTGGTTTCCCTTAGATATGTCTGTTTAAAATACTAAACTTCGTACTTTCAGAAAATATATCAGGTGCTCCTAACTGCATTCACTATGTCTTCCCTCTGAACTACCATGGCAGTTTATTTGTATGGGATTTTTATGTCTTACTTTGCATATAGTTACTTGCATGTCTTTAATTCAATATATTTGTAGGTATCCATATACCAGAGTCTATTCTAGATTGATATGGTTTGGCTGTGACCCCACCCAAATCTCATCTTGAATTGTAGTTCCCATAATTCTCCCACATGTGGTGGGAGGGACCTCGTGGGAGGTAATTGAATCGTGTGGGTGGTTACCCTCATGCTGCTGTTCTCGTGACAGTGAGTTCTCACGAGATCTGACGGTTTTATAAGGAGCTTTTCCCCCTTTTGGTCGGTATTTCTCCTTGCTGCTGCCGCCACGTGAGGAAGGACACATTTGCTTCCCCCTCTGCCATGATTGTGAGTTTCCTGAGGCCTCCCCAGCTATGCTGAACTGTGAGTCAGTTAAACCTCTTTCCTTTATAAATTACCTAGTCTTGGGTATGTCTTTATTAGCAGTGTGAGAACGGACTGATACATAGATATTGGGTTTTTTATTTTTTATTTTTATTTTTTGAGGCAGAGTCTCGCTCTGTCGGCCAGGCTGGAGTGCAGTGGCGTGATCTTGGCTCACTGTAAGCTCTGCCTCCCGGGTTCACGCCATTCTCCTGCCTCAGCCTTCTGAGTAGCTGGGACCACAGTCGCCCGCCACCACACCCGGCTAACGTTTTGTATTTTTAGTAGAGACGGGGTTTCACTGTGTTAGCCAGGATGGTCTCGATCATATTGGGGGTTTTATAAAATAAGGAGTTGTTTTTGACTTAAGGGGCCCACAGTCTGGTGGGTAGAAACTAATTAAGTACTGGAGGAACCATAGATGGTAAACTAAAGCATTCAGTGAGAGACACCAGCCTGGCCGTGGTGAGCTTTGGCTGTGGGTGTTTACAAGGACTTTCTATCTGAGTGTACCTAGAACTGAATCTGGGAAGAGTAAGAGCTTGCCAGGTGAGGCTGGGAAGGCAGTGGGGGAACAACATGAGGTGAGACAAGGAGGTGGGAACCAGTCATAGGCTCTGTGGGGAGGAAAGGGTGATGTGAGCTGAGCGTCACACCTGGAGAGGCAGACAGGTTCGAGTGATGATGAAGGCAAAATGAAGGCAGGTGGATGGTAGGAGAGTCCGTGGCAAATGTTTAGCAAGGGGAGCCTTGAATAGATTTAGAAAGGTCACTGAAGAGGCATGTGGATTACAGAAGTTATGGGGGACCCTTCTCCACTCCTTATATTTACTTCCACATGAAGGACCATCATTAATTTAACTCACAGCCTGGAGTACTTACCTGATTTGTGAATTTGGGAGGAAAAAAATTGACATCTCAGCTTTATCCTGTTTTCCTCTTGGGAGGGAGCTCCCCATGGGGGAGCTCTTCTGCCCATGGGTAGACTAGCATTGGCGTCTTGCTACTGACAGGTTCAGTTTTTTTGTGTGTGTGTGTTTGTTTTTGTTGTTGTTGTTATTTTTGAGACAAGGCCTCGCTTTGACACCCAGGTTGGAGTGCAGTGGCGTGATCTCGGCTCGCTGCAACCTCTGCCTCCTGAGTTTAAGTGATTGTCCTGCCTCAGCCTCCTGAGTAGCTGGGATTACAGGCCCACACCACCATGCCTGGCTAATTTTTGTATTTTTAGTAGAGACGGGGTTTCACCATGTTGGCCAGGCTAGTCTGGAGCTCTTGACCTCAAGTGATCCACCTGCCTCGGCCTCCCAAAGTGCTGGTATTACAGACATGAGCCACCGTGCCCGGCCACAGGTTGAGTTTTAGCTACTTTGCTGTAGACCTAAAACCACGACCTTCATACTGGACTCGCCAGAAGTGAAGGTACCATTTTCCTTTCTACCTGCCACTTCTTTTTATTATTTCCTCAGTTTGTTTTGGATCTGGCAGGGGAAGGGGGATGCTATTCGTGAGCCCCCTCGACACCCTTGTAGCGACGTGCAGTGGGAGGTAGGAAGGGCAGCTCACGGGGAGCAAGAGAACGCTCGAATTGTGGCTGGGATATAATGCCTGAAGAGGAGGGTGAGGCTTTCAGGGAAGAAATGAAGGTAGAAGCTACAGGACTTGGTAACGAATTGGCTGAAGGGATTGAGAAGATGGAAAATTCTAGAGGTCTCCATCCTCCTGTAGAGGACTTTGGCTTGGGCAATTAGGTGCCACATTGGCTCCTGCACCTGAACTATCTGTTTGACCTGAGTTTCCCTTGAGTTGGTTGTCAAGGCTGGGGGAGTGAATCAGGCCCTTCATCTCTCCTTGAGACATCCCACCCAGGATCTGAGAGGATTTTTCAGGGACCAATACACTTGGGCATTTGTTCATCTAAATTGTTCATTCCTTTCTTAATTCCTTTGGCTTGCACATATTTATTAATGTCCTTCTATGTGTCAGCACTTGTTTGGCCCGCCCACGAGAAACAGTGACGAATGAGAGGTTTACTTGTCCCTAGGAACTTGCAGTCCTGTGAGGAAGCCAGAAGAGCATACAGTGGGAGTTGCTGTTTAAACAACTTCAGAGCCAACCAGCATGAGTTAGAATCTGGGCCCTGCAGCGGAGCGTGGTGGCTCATGCCTGTAATCCTGGCACTTTGGGAGACTGAGGCGGGTAGATCACCTGAGGTCAGGAGTTCAAGACCTGCTTGGCCAACATAGTGAAACCCTGTCTCTACTAAAAATGCAAAAATTACCTGGGCGTGGTGGCGTGTGCCTGTAATTCCAGTTACCTGAGAGGCTGAGGCCGGAGAATCGCTGGAACCCGGGAGGTGGAAGCTGCAGTGAGC
Organism: Hylobates moloch; assembly: GCF_009828535.3. Classification (NCBI taxonomy): domain Eukaryota; kingdom Metazoa; phylum Chordata; class Mammalia; order Primates; family Hylobatidae; genus Hylobates; species Hylobates moloch. The sequence goes on from NW_026652292.1 coordinate 14,432,250, forward strand.
CGAGATCGTGCCACTGCACTCCAGCCTGGGTGACGGGGCAAGACTCCATCTCAAAAAAAAAAAAAAAAAAAAAAGAATCTGGGCCCTGCTACTTCCAAGACTGGCTGTCTCACCAAAGTCTCCCTTGTAAAGTAGTGAGGTTGGTATCAACCTCAAATTCTTACTTTGCACTATTTTTAAATTCTCCTGATGTGGTCCAGTAAACTAGTGAGTTGGCTTATGAATATATTCTGCCAGAGACTTAGAAAACTGAAAAAAAAAAAAGAATTCTTGTTGAAATTAATTTTTGAGACAGGAACTTCCTGTCTATAGCTCAAAGAAGTTGTCACAGGAGAGCAACGTTATGCTCTATTTCTTCCTCCTTTGGAGAATTCCTTCAGATCACCATTTGACGGAAGGAAGTTAGAATGTGACTTATTTTTTGTGAAGTTTTCCTTTATGGGTACTAATTGCATGAAAGATCTGAGAAAGAGTTTGAGCTACCCTTATGGCAAATTTGGACATTCCTAGAAGGAGGAGAAATAGTGTATTTGTGTGATTTGAAGACAGACCTGGTGGTAATGGAAGTAGCACTCTGGTTAGTTTCCTATTCCCATTTTGTTACAGGAAAGGAGTCCGGATCCAGACCCTAAGAGAAGGTTCTTGGATCTCTCACAAGAAAGAATTCAGGGCAAGTCCATACATTAAAGTGAAAGCAAGTTTATTAAGAAAGTAGATGAGTAAAAGAATGGTACTCCATAGACAGGGCAGCCCTGAGGACTCCTGGTTGCCTATTTTTATGGTTATTTCTTGATGATATGCTAAACAAGTGGTGGATTATTCATGCCTCCCCTTTTTAGTCCATATAGGGTAACTTCCTGATGTTGCCATGGCATTTGTAAACTGTCCTGGTTGGGGGAGTGTAGCATAGCTGGTGGGAGTGTAGCAGTGAGAACAACCAGAGGTCACTCTTGTGGCCATCTTGGTTTTGGTGGGTTTTGGCCGGCTTCTTCACTGCAACCTATTTTATCAGTAAGGTCTTTGTGACCTGTATCTTGTGCTGACCTCCTGTCTCATCCTGTGACTTAGAATGCCTTAACCGTCTGGGAATGCAGCCCAGTAGGTTTCAGCCTTATTTTACCCAGCTCCTATTCAAGATGGAGTTGCTCTGGTTCACACGTCTCTAACAGTTTCATACCATAATGAACTTTTTAATAGTTCTAAAGTTGGTGGGGGAGAATTTCATTGTTCTGGGAGTCCTCAATTCAATGGGAAATAGAATTGTATTTATATTGTGGGTAAGTGTGTGTATGGTTTATATGTATATGTGCACTATTTCAGTAGTCACAAGATCAAATTACATGCTATATGCCAGATTCTGGCACATTTATATCCTGTAGTTTTAGTTAGTTCACTAAATCCAACACTTCCAAAATCGAAAAAGCTGAATTAAAAGGTGGTACATAAGTAGTGATCAAGTTTCCTAACGGGAAATATTTCCGATATTTGCTTTATTTAAAATTACCTTTATTTAGCAAAGAACAAAAATGCCTCAGTTTTTTCCTACCAGTTATGTTTTTTCTGTAAATTGAAAGAAATACAATATCCTTCTGCAAGGAATTTAAAAAATACAATTAAAATTAAAGTGTCATTTGTTTATTTAATAATCTGGTCCTGTCCTCCGGGGGTTGTGGCATGCTTTCATTTGTATCAGAGAAACCTAAGTTTTAAAGCAGGACAGACATCTATAAATGACCTAGTTCAGTACTCTTGTTTTGGGGACTAACAAGAAGCCCAGGTACCGAAGGCATGAAAGAGTTTTGCAAAATCCCGTATGAGTTACAACAGAGAGCGTAGTTGATAAGAGCAGACTTGGATGCCAGACTTCCCAGGATTCAAACTAGCTGGACTGATTGCTAGTTGCCCGATCTTGTGCAAGTTTCTTAACCTGTCTGTGCCTCAATTTTTGCATCTGGAAAAGGGAGTCAAAAGCAGTTCTTCCCTCTAAGAGTTGTCAGGGGGGTGAATTGAATTAGTAAATACAAAGTTATAATGCCTGGCACATAACAAACACTGCTTATTGGTTTACTATGATCTGCAATTCAGCAAATCTAAGATGCTTTGATGCTGTTGCTTTCTTGATCTTAGAAGCATGACTGGAAGGTTTCACACATTATAGCAGAATTCTCATAGTGATTGTAAGATTATTGATTGTAAAATGAAGGTATTAAGCAGTGAGAGATGGTGGAGCTTGGTGTTGATTAAATAGGATGTTACTGTTATTGTCATGATTTAACTTACTTATGTCAGAGTTGGAACTGGAAGCTGCATTGTCTGGTCTAGCCCTTGTCCATTACTCTGCATTGTGTATTTGGGCGGTGGTTATATAGATTTAGATGCTTTTTGGGAAACAGAAACTTTAGCTGTCTATTATGAGAACACAGCGCCTACTCTTTGGATTATACCATTTAACTTAAAACTATCGAGACACTGAAGTGTTTAGATCCAAGACGTGAAGATGAGTAAGTGCAATGCTCTCGTTGGAAAAAGAAGGATAAAGAAACTCCCAAATTCCCTTGAAAGAATGTGCCTCTTCTCCTGCGTGTACTTACAGCCTAAGGGGGATGATGGGGCTGCATTTATTTTCCTCGATTTGTTCTTGCTTTATGTTGGATAAATTAAATCCTTAAACAACTATACATTTCTTTGTACTGAGCAAAGATGCAGATTCATCTGAAGCTTTTAATAGTAATTAGAAAATACCGTTTTCATTGCTGTTATATTTCATCCAAAGATGGAGGCTGGGGTGTCCATTTGTTAAGATTACGAATACACTCACTCTGGGGCAAGTGCCCATGTAAATTTTATACATGTCTATGTAAATCCCCCATGGGAATGCCTAAATGAGGACTTTTGTGAATACATTTAAAACTTTGGGCATGACTTCTCAGTTTGATTGCTTCCTTCATTATTATTTTATTATTCTTCCAGCTCTAGTGGGTCTCTCCTGCCCCTCCCTTGCTCTCACCATAGTTCCCCCTTCTCTCTTTTCCTTATCCTCCCTGTTAGTCCCCTTTTGTCCCCCACAACCCCTGCCCCACCATCTTCTGTCTGTCTCCAAAATCTGTATGTATTTGACGGGTGTTTCTGGGCAGTGTGCCCAGTTTGGTTTATTTGTTTCTCATAATTGTATTCAGAGCTTCAGTTACATGTTTCAGATCAATGCTCCAAATGACATTTGTCTCTCTTCTAACACAAGAGGTTTCCTGGAATTTTGTAGTGTTTTAAAATGCAAATGCATACTCGACCTCTAATGTGAAGTTTTACAAAAGGAGCCCCCAAACTGTTCAGAAAATATTCCAGATATCCCTGACTTAGGTTTTACTGCCCCAGGTCTCTGTGTAATGGAATAAAAATAGTAACTTATTAGTTAGCCTGTTCGCTGTTGGCTGTGTTGCATTGATCTCTTCAACAAAAGCAATCTGCTGAGTATAGTTTTATGATGATCGTGTGAAAGAACCCCAGGTGTTCTTGTTGAAATATAAGCTACTGTCAGCTTTAAAATGCCAGTGCAACTCTAAACACTTCATACTTTAGTCTCAGCCCAAAGTCTCTTTCTACTTTGAGACAATTTTGTATAATTCTTACAACATTCTAGCCAAAACTCTAAGATATGAAATATGGATGTTTCAATGACAATAGTGGGTCTTCATAGTTGTTTGACATTCATAATTTTAGATGTTTTAGACACTACAGTGTCCCATACGGTGGCAACTAGCAACTAGCTACATGTGGCTTTTAAATTTAAGTTAATTATATGTAAATGAAATTTAACTTTGGATTCTCCAGGACACTGGCTACATTTCAAGGGCTCTGCTACCACATGTGACCACCTGATGGGTGGCACAGATAGAACATTTCCATCATTGAGAAAGTCCTATTGGACCACATTGTTACAGAGGATTTAAGTTAGGGTAAATGGCACTAACTAATGCCAGATTTCACTGAGTTTATTAGTTAAACAGCTGCTTTAACAAGAGACCGTAGAAATACAGTAAATGAAAGGATTCTTAAAAATTCACATAGTAGCCTGGGCGCAGTGGCTCACGCCTGTCATCCCAGCACTTTGGGAGGCCAAGGCGGGTGGATCACGAGGTCAGGAGATCGAGACCATCCTGGCTAACATAGTGAAATCCCGTCTGTACTAAAAATACAAAAAAATTAGCTGGGTGTGGTGGCGGACGCCTGTAGTCCCAGCTACTCAAGAGGCTGAGGCAGGAGAATGGTGTGAACCTGGGAGGTGGAGCTTGCAGTGAGCCATGATTGCACCCATTTCAAGAAGAAAAAAAAATCAGTGTGGTGGCTTGCTTGTAAGTTGACATGACCCAACAACCATCTTTCCTTCACATCCTCTTGCCCCAGACAGCTGCAGTTGAGTCTGGGAAATGCGGCCTTCTGCTGGCAGCATGTGTGCAGCTTAAACTAGCCTTGTGGAAGAGGGGAGAATGGATTTTGCAGAAGAATCAGAAGTTTTACAGTATGAGCTAATGTTGCGTATAGAGATGTGATCTTTAAGATGACAGTTCATTTGCTGTAGTTAATTTGGGTGTTAGGGGAGATGATATAGGGGTTTAATTTAGATAGTATCTAGCTTTTATTATGTTGTCATCTAACCAAATAAGGACATAAAATGCCACTAAATAACAATAGAAAATTTTATGCACTTTTTTCCCCATCTGTCCACTAAGAAGCCTGTGTGTATAGTGGCTCAGTTTAGATACCGCAGGGCTGTGACTCCCCTGAATGCTTTCTAGTTTTAGATAGACTTTAGGATTGATGACATTGACAATCTCCCTACTCAAAGAACAAAACTTGACGAAAGCAGCCAGGTATACTTTAAAGGAACGGATTTTATCTTCCGTTTGTGTGAGTAAATGACACTTACTTCTTGGGGGGTCTGAAGGGCTCATTTCTATAATAAACAGACCTCTTCCAAAGAAACCTAAGACATTCATTTCAAATTAGTGGAATTCTATTTTACATTTCCTTTTTCTCTTTTGAATCAAAATGGTAACTGTCATTGCATACCTGTGTGTGTAATTTCTCGGCTACTTCCTGCTGCTGACCCTGACTTCTCTTAGCACAAACTTAGTAGGATTGCAAAGAGTTGGGATACACTTTACAGAGTTAGTTTTTTATTCATTGATGATAGCTTGGAACAATAAATCATGCTGTTACATTAATTGCTGTGGGTCAGTAAATTCCCTCTTTTTCTTATTGTTACTGACACGTTGAATTTTATCTCTTCTTAGATGGTGTGTTAGACTCCATTTTATCCATTTATCATAGGAGATTAAATTATAATGTGAGTAACCCACAACTTGCCTACATTAATCTTTCTGCAGCTATTGTACATTGAAACATAATGTCCTGTCCCATGCTGAAGGAACAAGGAGTGGGCTCTGGCCGGTGGAAAGAGAAGATGCTCTGCTAAGATGATTGGTGGACCCATGCTGATGGCTGCACCTGTTCCCATTCATCATCCACCCCACTAGGTTCAAAGTTCCCAGGGCGTCCACAGAAGCCTCTCTCCGTCACATGTGTTTATCATTGCAGAGTCAGAATCCTGGCTTTGTCACTTATGAGCGATGTGACCTTGAGCCACAGCAGTAACCTCCCTGTGCCTCAGTTTCCCCATCTTTAAAATGAGAAGAGTGCCTAGCTCATCGGGCAATGGTGAGATTTTTAAATGGATTAAACATTCCCAAAGTGAATTTAAAGTTCCTGGCACCTCCTAAGTTTTATAAGTGTTAACAATTCTTTATTTTTATTCATTTTCGTACACCTTTATGTCAAAAAGTCGTGGAACTATTTCTCTTGGACAATACTGGGAAGGCATCTCTCTTAAAATCTTTTTCTTTTTCATATAGTTATTAATGAATACGAATCTAAACTTTTCCACTTAAAAAATCCCTAACAATGGTTTCGTTTTATTGTGATACCTTAGTCCTGGACTCTACCTTCTCTAGGATGTCTTGGTCATGTTTTTCTGTTTTGCAAATGAAGACCTTGAAGCTGGAGAAGTGCAATCACCTATGCACGAGTACACAGGTTAAGTGATTGAGTTGTACCTTAGCCAACTTATCTTGCTTTCCAGGATAGGGCTTTTTCCTCCACACGTCTGCATTGCTGTGTGTGTGTGTGTGTGTGTGTGTGTGTGTGTGTGTGTGTGTGGAGGGGGGTGGTATAAATACACATATACATATCCATACATACGTATACACACAGGCATGCATCTGTAGCCAAGGACTCTATTGTATGAGAGAAGGGCATATTCTTATATTTAAGAGGAGTCTGCAAAATGTGATAAGAGACTTTTGAACAATTTGAGCTTTGTCAATATGGATCCCACGTTAAAGATTCCAGCCTATGGCATCTCTCTGACTCACCTCTGAAAATGAGCAGCCTCTTCCCTGCAAAGTATTGCACAAGATTATTTGAAATATTATACAAGTACTACATATGCCTCCTGCTGTTAAAGAGCTCTTGGTTTTCAGAGGACACACACACATACACAGAGATGGGGACCAGTTCTGAGCATGAAGTCACCCACCAGAAAGTAAAATACTGTTCTGTGTCCTTGTTGAAAATGATGTGGGAGTGATGAAAGACACGGGGGAATGAATGAGGTCATCTGCAATGGTAGGGTGGGATGAAAGAGGGACTTCTGCAAGGGGAGCCTGGGTTTTGAGTTAATGTGTGAGGTCAGAGGGACTTTGGCTTGGCAGAGAGGATAAGCAACATTTCCTGCCAGGGGGACGCAATGTGTGATGCGGGAGGCTGGGTGGGGGGTAAGTTCCAATTGTAGGGAATGGCTGGCAGGGTTGGTAGGCTGGCGCAGTGATCCTGGGCATGGAGGATATGAGAAGATTCCACACAGGTTACCTCACTCGCTTCTCAACAGAAACCCTCCTGAGGATTCTGTGTCAGGGTAGCTCATTCACATACACCTTGTCTGGGAAGAAAAGGAGAGTTCTGTTTGTGGGGAACAAGAATTCCAAAGGCGTCTTTTGGTTGCCCTTAAAGCTTTGGTTAGCATCCAGTCCTGGGAGCAATGATCAAGAAGCCATTTAATCAGTGTACAACAATGAGTATCTCATGTCAGAATCTCAAAACAGTTAGAGCCCTTATTCAAAACAGACTGGGGGTACTCATAGGAACATGGCAAGTGCTTGCTGTTCCGCTAGAGGGAAGCCTGCTGAAAAAAAAAAGTCCACAAATAGAAGAGGAAAGTGCCTGTGTAAAAGGAAAGTCCAGCTAAATGAAGAGAGTATGAGCACATCATCCTCTGGAAGGGGAAGCCTCATAATCATTAAACCTGGACTCAGAGAATTAAGGAGTCTAAAAGTTTATACCTCATTTTAGACTGTCCTGAGCACAACTTGTTGCTTCCTGGTGTCTGTGAGGATCATCTATGCCAAGGATGGATTTTGGCCTTACTAGAAAGTCCTTGAAACTGTTGTAAACTTCCTGGAGTGCTTACAATGCTGGGGTCTCCGTGTCATTCATGGGTTTATTTCAAAATGAATCTCCATTCTTTCAAGGTTGGGTGGAGTTGTCCTAAGTCTTGCTAACTGTTCACATTGTAGTAGTTCAGTTGGTTTATGGACCTTCACCCATGGTGACTTGTCCTTTTAGACCAGTACACCTAGAATAGAAAACGTACACTGTTTTGTTTCTCTCCATTTTCAGCTTTTGTTTTGTTTTGCTTTTAAGCTAACTTGAGCTTAAAGTAACTAAACGTGAAGTGAGATTCTTGCTAAGTAAGCATTCGTCAGTAATGTCAGGTATAATAAGGCTATTAGGTCTTTTCACTGCCCTACATTTAATTATTATAGTCGAGTATCACAATCCCTAAATTTAATTTAAAACAGCTGAAAGAGTCAACTGAGGAAGAAAATGAAGTATCTGTGATGGTGATTTTTTTCTTATTATTAGCTTGACAAATTATAAAATATTTGTCTCCAAGAGTTAGCATATACCAGAAATTACCTTTTCAATATTATTATGCCATGATGACTTTTAAATTCAGTTCATCAGAGATTAAAACTAATGTGTTTTTAAAGACTTGTGGCTTATCTACAGCCAACTGGTGGAGTATATGGAGACACAATTTCTCCTTTTACTTTAAAGAGTTTTCTCTAAAATGTTCTAAAATATTTACTGTAAAACATTTAGAGGACGTAGGTGAGCCAAAAGTATAAAACTATAATCCCTGTAATCTCACTACCCAGTAATAATCACTGTCAACATCTTAATCCATTTCCTTCCAATTATATGGTTCATAAGCTTTACTCATAGAATTGCTTTTAGGACATATTAAAAAGGAGTGTCATAGGATCATAAAGTCACAGGGAACTGTAGGTCATCTGGTACAACCTGTTATCCAAGGAGTATTTTCCATAATACTGCCTTAACTGAACATACCCAATATCTGGACTCTCATATTTCTCCTGTTTCAAGATGCTTCCTATGTCAGAACAGACCTCTTTTAAGGGTGGAATGTTTTTTAATTCTTCAAGTATTCTTCACTGAGATAAAAGCTGTTCTCTTGACATTTCACCAGCTGACCATTAGAAACAATATCTAACATGTTTATAATTTTCATATATTACAAGTCCTGATTATTTGAATATGCATTTCAAGTTTCTACTTGGTTCCTTCTTCGAGTAAGTGTTTCCCTTTCCTCTTCTTTGTTCCTGTATCCTCTTTCTGGCTTCGAAGCCCCAAAATGCATGGCAGACATTGGATAGGAAGAGTATCAGGGACCCTCCCTAATCTACTAAGATTATCTACAGGGAAACTTCTCTTATGGACCCAGGAGTTTCTCTTCAGCTCATTTACATAGGATATAAGTCCCTTTAGCTTTTATTTTCCCCAGAATATCTTATGGCCTAGTTTGGTGGAATCTAGTAGGACATTTATGACTTGACTTCTTACCTTTCCTCACATCTTGGTTCTCACATTCTGTATTGGTCCATTTTCATGCCGCTGATAAAGACATACTAGAGACTGGGCAACTTATAAAGAAAAATAGGTTTAATGGACTCACACAGTTCCATGTGGCTGAGGTGGCCTCACAATCATGGCAGAAGCTAAAAGGCACGACTTACATGGCGGCAGGCAAAAGAGAATGAGAGCCAAATGAAAAGGTAAACCCCTTATAAAATCATCAGATCTTATTAGACTTATTCACTACCACAAGAACAGTATGGGGGAAACTGCTCCCATTATTCAGTTACCTCCCGCTGGGTCCCTCCCACATCACATGGTAATTATGAGCTACAATTCAAGATGAGATTTGGGTGGAGACACAGCCAAACCGTATCACATTCTTAACTGGAAATATTGAAGTCTGAAGGCTGTTTTTTTAAAAATTATTTATTCATTTAGTTTTTAATTGACAAAATTGTATATATTTGTTGCATACAGCATGTTTTGAAATATGTGTAAGTTGTGGAATGGCTAAATCAAGCTAATTAACGTGCATGACCTCAAATACTTATTTTTCTGTTATAAGAACATAAAATCTACTCTCTTAGCAATTAAGTATATAATACATTATTATTAACTGTCGTCACCATGTTGTACACTAGACCTCTTAAATGTATTCCTCCTTTCGAACTGAAATTTTGTGTGCTCTGACCAGCATCTCCCCCATCCTTCTACCCCTGGCCCTTGGTAGCCACCATTCTACTCTCTACTTCTATGAGTTAAAATTTTCTAGATTCCACATGTAAGTGAGGTCATGCAATATTTGTCTTTATGTGCCTGGCTTATCGCCCTTAACATAATATTCTCCAAGTTTATTCGTGTTGTCACAAATGACAGGATTGCATTCTTTTGAAAGGCTGAAGAGTATTCCATTGTGTATATGCCACATTTTCTTTACTTGTCCATCCAATGATAGAAAACAGGGTTGATTCCATATCTGGCTATTGTGAATAATGAAAGCTAAGTGTTGTAACCTAACTTCTTACAGTTTTTTAAAGGCATAGTTGCAAAAATATTATCTTTCTTTTATGTTTTTATTGCCTGCCTTCTTAATGCTCAGTTTCTTCTTTTTCTTAACTTGCATTAGTATGTTGAAGTATCCCTTCCACAGATGGTGTTGTGTATACTCTTGTTGACTACAACATCCATATTCCCTGCCATCTTGCTAGAAGAAACCCAAATTGGGGTGGTAGTTTGCCAAGTAAAATCGTTTCCCCATAACTAGGGGTGGCTTCACAGCAGCTGTAACCGAGGAAGTGTATATTGATATCTGTGTGAGTTCTGGGAAAACTTAGCTGACATTGCAGTGTTTGGAACTGTAGCAGGCATTTTGTATCTCTTAGATAATACCCTTGATGATGAAATCTAGCATGCTGGAGAAGATACAGCAGAATGATAGAAACAACTTTGTTTCCTGTGGTAACATTGAGTAGTTGAACTAATGTCAACAATTCCTTACCTCCATACTTTACATTAAGTGAGAAAAATTAACTTGTTAGTTTGAGTCATTTTTCGTGAGGTTTGCCTTTATATTCTGACTGATGCAGATGGTTTAAAAAACTATCAACCATCCTGGTTACCCTTCTCTATACAAACTCCATATTGTTAATGTCCTTGGAATACAAAGATAGAATAAGACACCATTTATTATTAGTGGCTGGTACATAATAAGGCTTAGTATGTATTTGTCTAGTGAATTAATAAATGAGCCTTAGTTGTTCATTAAGGGATCCTAGATCTTGTTCTTAGTATGGTGCATAATTAGAATATATTGGAGTTTTGGTCAACTAAAGCTTACAGATTCCCAGATAAGTAGATATGTTAGGGGTCCCTAAGACCACCCTAATGTTTGGTGATTCACTAGAAAGACTCATAGGACTCAGAAAAGCTGTTATGGTTATGGTTTATTGTAGTGAAAAGGCACAGATTAAAATCAGCAAAGGGAAAAGTGTATGGGACAAAGTTCAGGAGAAATGAGGTACAAGCTTCTGGGTGACCTCTTCCAGTGGAGTTGCATGGGAAAAATGTGTTTAATTCCCTAAACAATGGTGTGTGACAACATGTACAAAGTATTGGCAACCGAGAAAACAACCCATGCTTTGGGGCCAGCTGGGGAAGCCCCATGACTCTGCATTTTTTTTGCAGGTCTGTCATGCAGGCATGTAGCACCCGTAGAACTGATCTTCGCTACTTAGATTGCAGTCCCCCAAAGAAAACACTGGCATTGACCATAAATCACATTCTTAGAATAAACTTACCTGATCACAGTGAGACAGGATAGCTTAAGGTCTTAGGCACAGATATGCCATAGATCTTTAAAACATTTACACATTGGAAAAGAATCAAAAGCAAGTGCATGAAAATATTATCAAGAGCTATCCCTGATTCAAATGTGGCTGCTAGCAAAGCTTCAAACAATATATATGTCCAAAAAAGAAAGAATTGATAAATTCAGTATAGTATAGTATTGTATAGTATAGTATACTATAGTATAGTGTTGTATAGTATAGTATACTATAGTATAGTGTTGTATAGTATAGTATACTATAGTATAGTATTGTATAGTATAGTATACTATAGTATAGTATTGTATAGTATAGTATACTATAGTATAGTATAGTATAGTATAGTATAGTATAGTATAGTATGGTATGGTATGGTATGGTATGGTATGGTATGGTATAGTATGGTATGGTATAGTATAGTGATACCATGGAAGACAGTAGAGAGATTAAAATGAATAAACCAGATCTATTTGTAAAAGTAAACATACAAACACACAAATAGAGCTACCTCTGAGTAGTGAGATAGGTGATTTATATTTTCTTCATCATGCTTTTTATAATGTTTCAAAAATTCTCAATAAAATAAAGGACTTGTAATAAAAAAGATTATTATGTGTAATGTAGGATGATATAGAGACTTTATATTTACATGAAAGAGAACTCTAAAATTTAATGTCAAAGTTTGCTAATAGAACCCCTGAGAGACAGCAAGCTGAGTGTTTCAGGAATGGCTGGTTGTTTGGTCTGGCTACATGGCCTGGCCAACTGGCATGGGAGCAGGCTGACTCTGACCGTAAGAGGGCGTATTGAAGATGCAACTGGTCAGGTGTCAGTAAATCCTATGACTCTGAGTGGTGGTTTCTTATAACGTAATTTTAATTTCAGTTTTGTAAAAGTTTCACTCAGGATTTTACCCCATTTAACCTAATTTCCTTTAATTACACATTCAGCTTAGTCATAGTTTAATGGAGCCTACTGTGTACCTGGCACTAAATCCATCCCTGTACACTGCCATTTTTCTCGCCCTCCCCTGCCTTTTCTAGGACGTGAACTATATCCAGTTTAATTTATATGCTTCCTCTTCTTGCCGTTCCTCTGCAGTGTGGGTTTATGCTTAAAGAAACCCTTTGCTGGTTCAGGGTTAAGAGTGTGTGATCATTGATGAATTACTAACCTCTCTAAACCATAGTATCTTCAGCTATAAAGTGGAGGTAATTTTAGTGAGACTATCATAGGCTTCTGTGATGGTGTCACATGTTATGTATAAAATGTTAACACCATGCTTGGTACACATTGTGAGTGCTGGATAAAAGTTATCTCTTGTTTTTAATGAAATGAAACCATGTGTGCCTGAATATATTTTTACCGAGTGTCTATCATTAACTATGTAGTCATTTACATCTTCTGGCAGTGTCTATTTGTCATATACACTAGAAATGGAGAACCTTGATTCCCTGAATATTCTTAGCCTATAGTGGCGTTCCCATTTTAATTTTTAATAATATTGCCCTACGCCCTTTAAAAACTATTTTGAAATGAAAATTAATACTTCCCAAATAACCTGGACCAGATATTGGTTGTTAAGAGGAAGAAGCTGTGACTGACAGCTCTTTCAGCCGCATCTGTTATTCTGAATCTAGCACTTGGAAAAGGACCACATTTCTAAGATGATTCCATGAGATTGTATTCTGATGGACAAATTATTGTCTGTATTCATCAGATTATTTCCTTGGTTAAGTTGAAAGGTAAAACAATTTAATTAAGGTTAGATAGAAATCATCCCTTCAAAAACTTTACTGACCAACTGGGACCAAAGCTGCCGGTGGCCAGAAATAAAATGTCAGTGACCAACATCCTGCCTTAGGGACTCTATTTCTAGCATCATCCCTCAGCATCTGCTCTGATCTTTGGCTGTACCTTCTAGATCCCTAGCCAGACAACAGAGAACTTTGGCTTCCGTGACTTTAAGGAGGAAAATCCGAGTGAAAGAACACTGATTTCACATCAGTGCCATGAATCCTGTGCAGCCCGAGCAGTGGCTGTAGTGGTGGATGTATTCAAGAACCACTAGGAACTCACATTGGCAGAGCTTTGCTGACAAATGGGATATCAGGATGATCAGGATGAAGATGTGGAAGAGTCAAAGATGCCTCCCACATTTTTGATGTGGTTGAATGGTGAGTGGAGTTGCCAGCTACTGAGAGAGGAGATGCAGGGAGAGGATCAAGATTTGGGGCAGGCTAATGTGTTGCAGACTTGTTGAGTGTGGGGTGACTGTGGGAGACCCGAATGGGGATATCTAGTGGACATTCAAGTCTGAAGCTTGGGGAGAAATCTGGGCCAGAGAGGTTTGGGAGCATCATCTTGTTGGAAATCACTAGATTACATGACATTGGCCAAAGGGAACATTTCCTGGTGAATCACACTGTGTGTCTAATCAAACCACACTCTTCTCTTAATGCTCTGCGTACTGTGGCTGTTCCATAAACATTTGGTAAAAATGATGAAAAACTGATTGACTCGTGGGGGCAAATTGTTTTCTTATTTTGGCTCCATAGAAACGACAAAACATTTTTGTGGTAGGATAAAGAGGGCATGGCGTGTGGTTATGAGTGATATTAAGCATTGTTTACTTGGTGGGGAGCTGAAGGGATTTATGAATGAGTTTCAGAGAGCACACAGAGACTTGAAATTAGATACAGAAATGGGTAAAGGAGCCATAATTTTCATCAGATTCTCAAAGAGAGTCAGGATACTTTATAAAAAAAGAACTGATTGAATCAATGCCTGTTATCCTGAAGGCAAATAAGGGGAACAAAAATCACATCAGAATACCGGAGAAAGCCAGAAAAATCGCCTAAACAATGAGGGATCCCAGTTCCTGTGGGCTCTGCTTTCCCTCCCTGTGCCAGTATTGTATAAGATGGGAAGAATTTGGGGTCAAGAGTTTCATAGTGTGGCTTGGCAGAATCAAAGGCCAAAATATGATTAATGCTTGATGTGGATAATCTTGGAAGGATAAGGAATATAGGGAGGATTACGGTTTTTTCCTAAATCTGGCTACTTTCGAAGCCAGTAGGTTCACTTTCTTGTACACTACAGATAATGAGTCAAAGAAGGATGCTTTGGGGAGTACTGAACAAAACATTCCTAGTTACTTAAAGTAGGAACAGCACCCTTTTCCCCCTTTTTTGTTTATTATTAAGTCTGTTTATTACTTAAATCTATTTATGATTTAAGTAGTCTTTAAATTTTAGAGCAGTTTTAGGTTAACAGCAAAATTGAGCAGAAGGTACAGAGTTTCTGTACACTCTAGTCCCCATACAGGCACAGCGCCCTACACTGTCAACACACCCCCACCAGAGTGGTATGTTTGTTACAATCAGTAAACCTACATTGACACATCATTATCACCCAAAGTCCATAGTTTATATTAGGGTTCACTCTTGGTGATATACATTCTGTGGGTCTTGACAAATGTGTAGTGACATGAATCCACCATTAGAGTATCCTACAGAATAGTTTCCCTGCCCTAAAAATCCTCTGTGCTCTGCCTATTCTCTCCCTAACTTGTTGGCAACCACCAGTCTTTCTGTCCTCTCCATTGTTTTGCCTTTTTCTGAGTGTCAGGTAGTTGAAATCATGTAGTATGTAGCGTTTTTCAGATTGGCTTCTTTCACTTAATAGTATGCATTTAACGTTTCTTCATGTCTTTTCATGATTTGATAGCACATTTCTTTTTAGATTTGAATAATATTCCAATATCTGGAAGTACCACAATTTATTTATTAATTCATCTACTGAAGGAAATCTCAGTTGCTTCCACATATTGGCAATGATGAATAAAGCGGTTATAAAGTCTGTGTGCAGATTTTTGTGTAGACTTGACTTTTCAACTCCTTTAGGTAAATACCAAGGAGTATTATTTCTGGATTGTATAGAGTATACTTAGTTTTGTAAAAAACTGCAAAACTGCCCTCCAAGTAGCTGTACCATTTTGCATTTCCACCATAAGTGAATGAGAGTTCTTGTTGCTCTACATCCTTGCCAGTGTTTGGTGTTGTCAGTGTTCTGGATGTGGCCATTCTAATAGGTGTCTGGTTGTGTTATGGTTTGGCTCTGTGTCCCCACCCAAATGTCGTCTTGAATTGTAATCCCCACATGTCAGGGGAGGGACCTGGTGGGAAGTGACTGGATCATGAGGGCAGTTTCACTCATGCTGTTTTCCTGATAGTGAGTTTTCATGAGATCTGATAGTTTAAAAGTGTTTGGCAGTTAACCCATTACTCTCTCTCCCTATCCTTTCTGTGGCCATGTAAGATGTGCCTTGCTTCCCCTTTGCCTTCTGCCATGATTGTAAGTTTCCTGAGGCTTCCCAAGCCATGCAGAACTGTGAGTCAATTAACCTCTTTTGTTTATAAACTACCTAGTCTCAGGTATTCTTTATAGCAGTGAAGAAAACGAAAGAATACAGAAAATTGGTACAAGGAATGGGGTACTGCTATAAAGATAACCTGAAAATGTGGAAGCAACATTGGAACTGGGTAATGGGCAGAGGTTGGAACAGTTTGGAGGGCTCAGAAGAAGACAGGAAAATGTGGGAAAGTTTGGAATTTCCTAGAGACTTGTTGAATGATTTTGACCAAAATGCTAATAGTGACATAGACAGTGAAGTCCAGGCTGAGATGGTCTTAGATGGAGATGAGGAACTTATTGTGAACTGGAGTAAAGGTAATTCTTGCAATGCTTTAGCAAAGAGACTGGCAGCATTTTGCCCCGGCCCTAGTGATCTGTGGAAGTTTGAGCTTGAGAGAAATGATTTAGGGCATTTGGTGGAAGAAATTTCTAAGGAGCAGAAATTTCTAAGCAGCAAAGCATTCAAGAGGTGATCTGGCTATTTCTAAAGTAGTATGCTCATATGTGTTCACAAAGAGATAATCTGAAATTGGACCTTCTGTTTAAGAGGGAAGCAGAACATAGAAGTTTGAAAAATTGAATCCTATGTGATAGAAAAGAAAAACCCATTTTCTGGGGAGAAATTCAAGCCAGCTGCAGAAATTTGCATAAGTAATGAGGAGTTGAATGTTAATTGCCAAGATGATGGGGAAAATGTCTCCAGGGCATTTCAGATCTCTTCAAGGCAGCCCCTCCTATCACAGGCCCAGATGCCTAGAGGGGAAAAATGGTTCTGTGCGCCGGGCCCAGGGCCTTGCTGCTCTGTGCAGCCTTGGGACTGGGCATCTTACCTCCCACCTGCTCCAGCTCAGGCCGTGGCTTCAGAGGGTGCAAGCCCCAAGCCCTGGCAGCTTCCACATGGTGTTGGGCTTGCAGGTGTGCAGAAGCTAAGAGTTGAGGTGTGGGAACCTCCACCTAGATTTCAGAGTATGTATGCAAACATCTGGATGTCCAGGCAGAAGTCTGCTGTGGAACCCTCTTGGAGAGCCTCTGCTAGGGCAATGCGGAAGGGAAATGTGGGGTTGGAGCCCGCACATAGAATCCCCCTGGGGCACTGCCTAATGGAGCTGTGAGAACAGGGACACCATCCTCCAGACCCCAGAATGGTATATCCACCAACAGCTTGCACTGTGCACTTGGAAAAGCTGCAAGCACTCAGTGCCAGCCTATGAAAGCTTCTGTGGTGGCTGTGCCCTACAGGGCAACAGGAGCAGAGAGGCCCAAGGCCTTCAGAGCCCATATCTTGCATCAGTGTGCCCTGGATGTGAGACATGGAGTCAAAGGAGATCATTTTGGAGCTTTGAGATTTAACGACTGCCCTGCTGGGTTTTGGGCTTTCATGGAGCCTGTAGCCCCTTTGTTTTGCCCAGTTTCTCCTATTTGGGATGGGAGCATCTAACCAATGCCTGTACCCTCATTGTATCTTGGAAGTGACTAACTTGCTTTTGATTTTACAGCCTCATAGGCGGAAGGGACTTGCCTTGTCTCAGATGAGACCTTGGTCTTGGACTTTTGGGTTAATGATGGAATGAGTTTAGACTTTGGGGGACTGTTGGGAAGGCATGATTGTGTTTTGAAATATGAGAGGGATACGAGATTTAGGAGAGGCCAAGGGCAGAGTGATATGGTTTGGCTCTGTGTGTCCACCCAAATCTCATCTTGAATTATAATCCCATGTGTTGAGGGAGGGACCTGGTGGGAAGTGATTGAATCATGGGGGTGATTTCTCCCATGCTGTTCTTGTGATAGTGAGTGAGTTCTCCTGAGATCTGATGGTTTAAAAGTGTTTGGCAGTTCCTCTCTGTCTCCCTCCTGCTGCCCTGTTAAGTCGTGCCTTGCTTCTCCTTCATTTTCTGCCATCATGAGAAGTTCCCTGAGGACTTCCCAGCCATGTGGAACTATGAGTCAATTAAACCTCTTCTGTTTATAAATTACCCAGTCTCATCTATTCTTTATAGCAGTGTGAAAATGGACTGATATGAGTCGTATCTTAGTTTTGTTTTTATTTTGTGTTTTCCTAATGGCATAGGAAGTGAAATATCTTTTCATATGCTTATTTTCCATCTGTATATCTTCTTTGGAGGAGCAGCATTTTTAAGAAGAAGTTTTTGTCTGAGGCATGAAAACATAGTAGATAGGACACACCAAGACTCCAGACCAAATACAAAGTTTTTAATGAAATTTGAAAAGCCAGTTTTATATAAACCCTTAAACCATTCGCTGCATAGTAGCTAAAAAGGATTGCATTATTGAAGATTAAAAGAGAGAATACAAAAGTGGATATTCTTAGCAAGAGCTGTTCTTCCCCATCCGCTAGAGGATGGGGTTGGTGAGGCAAGAGAGTATGCACATGCCTCTCCTTTCCCTCAAGGCCATTGAGAAGGCTCCAACACGGCCAATTGTTGTGTTCCCTGAAGGGGGAGGGCTCATAGAAGTATGGGGTTTATTCCCTAGCTGTAAATCTCCTTTCTGGCTAGCTACTTCAGTGTGCAAAGCAAAGGAGAGAGTGTGTGGCAAAAAGGTGTTGATTATTTCTCAAAGACCTGATGTAAGTCTCTCGAGCAGGAGCAAGGGGCCACTGGTTTTAGATGGTGTCAGATAGGTTCGCCTGGGTTTGACCAGCTCTCATCAGAGAAAAGCTGGTGGTATCATTGGATCTTTGGGTCATGGAAAGAGTTAGTGTCCAGCTAGAGAAAAGGGCCTCATTTGCATCAAGACAGCTGTCATGAAAGGTCCTGAGCTATGGGGAGGATGGGTACCCCAGATAATCCAGAAAAGTGCCTTAAATATCAACTAGACCCAGCTTTCATCAGTACTAGTCAAATCAGATATCTTCTGCATATCTTGTTTCTCTTCCTTGTGGGACTTAGTTCCTTGAATTTTTATCCAGGAGCAGGAGATAAATTCTCCCCTATTAAACACATTCTAAGGGGATAGTGGAGGACCAAAATAAATTACACTTTGTGAGTCCTGCTTATTCAGTATGCCAGCTACACGTTGAAATGGTGACCCAATGAGAAAAACAGTTTGAAGTTTATAACGACCTACAGGAAAAAATTCCTGATCCCATTTAATACTGAGAACATGATTTTCTTTTGGAAATAAGTAACTGATGTGATACTATTCTTCACCTGCTAACAGTGAGTAGAAATAGCTCAAATTTTGCTTTTCAGTGGTTTGTTATTAGAATATTCAAGGGAGGGCTGTTATCTTCAGGGGGTGAACAGAAAATGCCAATAAACCCCTTTCTGTGTCTTGTACACAACACAATTGTATTGGTAGGACTGGAGGAGGTAGAATAATTGTTTTTTTGCTAAATGTTAGGACAGAAATCAACAGATTTAAGTTGACATTGGAAATCAAATTTTCAAGAAGTTACTGGCATTCATGAGCTCAGAATATTAATGGCAAATGTGCTTTGGGAACCTGATACTCTGTCTTCCTTGTCTCCTGGCACAGCCTTCTATTTAAAGCTATTTAAATGCATCTGTTCTGATTATGAAAGGCCCTGCTCAGGCCTGTGTGCACTTGGAGGGCTGGTGGGTAGCAGTGGATCAATGGAATTGTTTTGGTGTGATTCCAGCCAAAATGTGGGAGAAATCAGTTTGTTTGCTTATTTTGAGATTTATACAAACTCAGAAAGCATGTCTGGGTAATTCTTCTGTACAGCTTTAGAGACAGCATCTATTAGAGGAGCCTGTGAAATAATGTAGATGGAGGAGAAAATAAAAATCTATTGTGATGAGTGGTAGACAGAAGAAAAAACTTCTAGAAGATAAATAGGAGAAAAAACATATGCACTTTTTATTAGCTTACAGAACCAAAATGATTTGCAGATGGTTGGTTGACTGTTTCACATAAAACATACTTATATACCTGAGCTTTTTTTCAGTTCACTTATTTTAATAGCTAAAGCATCCTTCTCTTGTGAACAGTTTATTCTAATGGCAATAAAAATACCACAGTACCATCTCATTATGCCCAACAGCAAATGACTTAGACGGCATCTTAGCTTGGTTTGTAGGGTTAAGCTCCGATGGCTGCAGGAATGACGTCAATAGGGAGTCATAGTTAAATGGCACATCTTTTAAAATGGGACTGTGCTTTCAAGTTTCTCCTCACCTATACGTAAACAGAAAGCCCAGGTTGAGGATGCTGGAAAATCTTAGATTTCACACAAGGGCTTTCCAAGACTGAGTAACCCTTAATGGTCTACACTGTACTTGGCTTACTTGCTTCCTCTTTTTAAGCCGATTGTAAGTCATCTGTGAGTTGTCCATTTGGGCTGTGTTGCTTTTTAGCTTGTTTTATCTTCAGTAGAAGCTTCTATTGATGATGGAGGGAGACTGAGGACTCACTTGGTCCCCTAGAAGAGAGATTTTACTAGATACTCTACAACATTATTTTAAGAGGGTGTGGGCTGAATATTCCTCCCATAGTTCACACTGCTGTGTCCCTCCTGAGGGGCATTTGTGAAAGGAGCCACTTTTCCAGCTAAATCTCTTAGGCTTATTTTCCCCCAATTAAAAAATATTGTACAAAAAATACTGTAATTATTTATTACAGTGGCACTCTGCATTTAACTCAGGATTATTCTGCTAAAAACTCTTTTTAAAAATGACACAATTGTTTATAAGAATCCTGCATTTTATTCTGTTTATGGATTTTTAGGAAATACAAAGTTGGGCGAAAACCTGCTTTCCTGGTTGTATTTCTCATTATTTTATGATAATGCCTTTTTCAAAATGACTTTATTCTCCATTTTTCATATGTAAAGATGTAAAATAAGTAATTCTGCCCGATTTGACAGTGGTCACTGGAGTAGGATGTAGGACAGTTTTGGGGTGATGCAAATCCCAGGGTAGAAGTACCTTCAGCTTCATCAACAAGGAAAATATCATTCAAAAGCTTACGAATCAGGGTCGTGGTTAACCTTCTGTTCTTGGCCCTCTAATCAAATATTTTTTTAAATGAATAAAATACTCAAGGTGTATATCACTGATCAGTTATGTTATTCTTTTGTAGTACAATTTGGTATTGTCCATCAGAATTTTAAATTCGCATGTCTTTTACTCAGCCACTTTACTAGGAGTCTGACCTGCAGGAAGACTTGTTCTGAATTTGTTTGTTCATTCTTCTAAGACAAAGTCCACAGGTGTCTTTTTAGATTTAAAATCTCTACAACCCAATTTCATATCTGAAGGTACAAACTCCTACCTGCCTCTCTAACTTCTTGCCCCCGCCATCTCCTACCAATGAGGCCAGCAAGTCCTCAGAAGTTCTTCTAAGCTTGGGGTAAAATTCAGTGGTAGAAGAAAAAGAATAAAGGTAAAATTATTTTTGATGATGTTCACCCGGTATCTTAGTCCATTCAAGATGCTACAACAAAGTACCATACCCTGGGTGGCTCATAAAGAACAGACATTTATTTCTCACAGTTCTGGAGGCTGAACGTCTAAGATCAGGGAACCAGCGTGATCAGGTTCTGCTGAGAGCCCTCTGCCAGGTTGCAGATTGCTATTTTCTCCTTGTATCTGCACGTGGTGGAAATAGGATGAGAGAGAGCTCTCTGGGTCCCTTTTATAAGGGCACTGATCCCATTCATGAGGGCTCCACCATCATGAGCTAATTACCTCCTAGGGACCCCATCTCCTGATAGTATCACTTTCAGGGTTAGGATTTTGACAAATGAATTTTGGAAAGATACAAACCTTCAGACCATTGACCCTAGGTTTATTATGTTTTAAGATGTTCTTTCATTTACTTTATCTTTCTTTTCCCTCCCTAGCCATATATGTGTATGTGTGGGAATGTGTGTGTGTGTGTGTGTGTGTGTGTGTGTGCATATATGTGTGCACATAGGAGTATGTATGTGCATATACATTTTCTTTTGGCTAAACTGTTTGCAAGTGAGTTGCACATATAATGATGCCTCACTCCCAAATCCTCCAGCATGAATCTCTTAAGAATGAGACATTCCTATAAATCATCACAATACAAGTATCCCATCCAGTACTGCTTACATTCAAAGATGGAGTTTATTTTTTCTCCTCATTTTGTTCTAATTTAATTGTATTTTTGAATATGAGAAACACATGGTTCAAAAGTAAAAACTATATATATACACACACACATGTATATGTGTATATATGTGTATATATGTATATATGTATATGTGTATATGTGTATATGTGTATATATGTATATATGTATATATATGTATATATGTATATGTGTGTATATATGTGTGTGTATATATATAAAGGTGTAGCCACAGAAGTATTGTTCCCATCTTATCCCCACCCCTATTTCCACTCACTCCTCTTTTTTTTTTTTGAGACAGAATCTCACTCTGTTTTCCAGGCTGAAGTACAGTGGTGCGATCTTGGTTTACTGCAACCTCTGCCTTCCAGGTTTAAGCAATTCTCGTACCTCAGTCTCCCAAGTAGCTGGGATTACAGGCGCCTGCCGCCACACTCGGCTGATTTTTGTATTTTTAGTAGAGATGGGGTTTCACCACGTTGGCCAGGCTGGTCTTGAACTCCTGGCCTCAAGTGATCCGCCTGCCTTGGCCTCCCAAAGTGCTGGGATTACAGGCATGAGTCACCATGCCTGGCCGCCACTCACCTCTCTTGGTGGCCCTTGTCATTACTTTCTAGTTTACCTTACTTAACCCCTGTTTCTTTTTGTAACAATACATGTGTAAAGTGTGGATTCCTTTTCTCCTTTTTTTTTAATTGCACAAAAGGACCATGTTATACACATTCTTTAGATGAAGCTTTTTATTTTTATTTTTATTTTCTCCTGAATATCACTCTCTATCAGTTCCTGGAGATCTTTCTCTAAATGAAGACTCATTTGGTGTCAGATAATACTCTTTAAGAAATGGTATATTTGAGTCAGAAACCAGAATCAATGCATTATTATACTTTATACCGTGATGTGTCACTGAAAGTTTTTTTTTTAAAATACCAATTCATTTAAATGTTTATTTTCAGTTAGTAATAAAACATTTTGGTTCTTTATTTCCAAATAACTTTCTTGTAGATTTGTTTCATTTGCTTTTCACATAATTCTACATGTGATACAGTGTGAGTATGCACATATCAAAATTTTCTTGGTTATCCCATTTTAGCTGATGAATGAATGGAGGTACAGATGCATAGGAGATTTTTTTTTTGCCAACACCCATCAGACTTTCCTGTGAGCATTCTTCTATAAGCCTACAATAACAAATGATTTTCAGTCATAAGTGGTCACACATTCTATAATTTCATATTTTTTTCCAGTATAATTACTATAACTATCTACTAGGTTCATATGATCTTCTGTACATTACAGGTATAACTGTCATTATTCCTTTGGCACAATTTCAACATGTGGGAAGAGCCAGAAATTCCAAACTTCTAATTTTGTATTCCCTAAATCACAAATGACCTTTTGTCATGTCAGTAGACATGGAGTGGAGAGATAAACATCAGAATCTATAAGACCTTTTGCATGTTTTGATTGAGACAAATCTAAAGCATTCTAAATGGGAAATTCCTTTCCTTCTTTTAAAATCATAAGATACACTAAAACATGAACAAGGTTACTCTGTTTTATACTGATGTCCCTGTGATTTTTATGCCACTTTACACAAACAAGAGCAGAGTTTTGCTTTCAGAGTACAGAAGAGCTGGTTTCCTGAGCTAAAAGCAGGTTGGGGAATTGGGCAGGAAATGGGGTGATCCACCAGTTGCCCTTTCCATGCTGAAAGGAAATTTAAGGTTCCTGAGTAGTGAAATTACAAATATAGATTTAATAGATGTCCATTTGTGAGTAATACAGAAAGGAGTTGTCCTTGGAAGAAAGTAATTTTCTTCCACATTTCCAAAAGAAGGTCAGTGTACAAGTCTGTTATCATGCTACTAATAAAGACATACCTGAGACTGAGTAATTTATAAAGAAAACAGGTTTAATGGACTCGTGGTTCCACATGGCTGGGGAGGCCTCACAATCATGGCAAAAGGCAAAGGAGAAGCAAAGGTGTGTCTTACATGGTGGCAGACAAGAGGGCATGTGCAGGGAACTCCCCTTTATAAAACCATCATATCTGTGAGACTTACTCACTACTACCAGAACGGTATGGGGGAACCACTCCCATGATTCAGTTGTGTCCACCTGGCTCCACCCTCGACACTTGGGTATTATTACAATTCAAGGTGAGATTTGGGTGAGATTTTGGCCAGGCCATATCAATTGGCAACCCCAGTTTTGTTCAACAATCATGTATGCTGTTATTGATACACAGCAGGCTTCAAGCTAGGCATGGGAATGGACATTCCCTACTCCTAAGAGTAGTCCAGCAAGGGCTAAATTATGCACTCAAATGTGTAACTCCATGATACTGGAAACATGCAGGGAGAAACTGCTGGTTGATGATTGGGAATTTGACAAGTCAGGGTCTGGTTATCAGTCGCATGTGCTAAACACTAAAAATTAGCTAAGGATCAAGCCAACCTCAGTATAAAGGGCATCGGGTAGCAACAGTTGTTGGGCCATTGAACTATAGATGTTATATGCATTTCTTTTAAAGTCTTCCAACTGTTTTGAAATGGTTCTCAAAGCTAAATAGGCCCGGGAAATAAATGTCCTGTTCTGCCAAATTTGCATTTTCTCTGTGCTCTGTCAGCAGTTGATGAGGTAGGAGGCAAGACTCAACTCCGGAGTTGGGACTGGGGCACCATACCAAATTTAGGACCAGCTAAAACAGAGCGGGAGGCGGGGAAGCAGTTTTCTGTAAGACACGCCGACTGGTTTGCCATGTCATTTTACCATTGCCATGGCAACATCCAGAAGTTACTGCCCCTTTCCATGGTAAGGACCTGACAAGCTGGAAGTTACCACCTGTTTCCTAGAAATTTCTGCATAAGCTACCCCTTAATTTGTATGTAATTAAAAGTAGGTATAAATATGAGTGCAGAACTGCCTCTGAGAACCTACTCTGGACACATTGCCTCCGGGGTAGCCCTGCTCTAGCAGAGCCTCTCCTGCTGCTCGAACACTGCTCCTTCAATAAAAGTTGCTGTCTAGCACAACGAACGGTCCCTTGAATTCTTTTCTGGGCAAAGCCAAGAACCCACCTGGGCTAAGCCCCAATTCTGGGGCTCACCTGTCCTGTATCAGTTAGATTGCCCTTGCTTATCCATCCAGGCTTCTCCCTTGTTTCAGTACGTCAAGGGAACCTCACATGAGAACTCACTGGAAATACAACTGGCACAGTGTTATGTGATGGTCAAAGGCGTCCTTTTTAAGGATCATTATTTCATATGGCCATTTTGACAATTACTGTTTTTCTTTGTCTGGTTTGATTTTGCAGTTGCTGCATGTCACTGAGATATCTGGTAATGCAGGCTCACCCATTTTTAGGGTAGCCTGTACATTACACACAAACACACACACACACACACACACACGCCCTCCAACCTACCACACATGCTACCAAATAGAAATAGAAAAGAAGGAAAAATAGATTATATTAACTTTAAGTTTTGGGTGTAGGCTGATGCTCATGATTAACCTCAGAGTAGAGTGTGGATACAGAGTTTGCTTGTGAGTAGGGAGATTAAACAGCCCAGTGGAGGGCATTTCTAGCCTGGGAACGTTCATTGTGGCCCTTATTGTTTGGGAGCATGGAATAGTATCCTGTTGACTGCTCAGCACAGTTTGGCTTACTCCATGAATTATGTGAATTTCATCTTCATCTGACTTCATTCTTTTTAGCCCTCTTATTCATTGAGTTTTGGATCAGCAGATCAGCAGATCATTACATATCTCCTTTAGCATACCAAGGTAAGACCTTCTAACATTTTACTATGAAGGTTTCTTGGGATTCTCTATACACAGAGAAAGAAAGAAATGAATCTTTCTAGAGGCAAAGATCCCATATTCTGCACTTTGTTTACAAGTGGAGGTGCTGTCTCCCTGCCTTATTGTTTCTGATCCATGGGAATCTCCTTAGAACAATTAGGAAGACTTAAGTTTATTTCTTCTAACTCCATTCTCAATGCTCACACTGGACCCGTATTTCCCAACACATATATCATGCTTATTTTTTATCATTGGGATTCACATCCCAGATCTATCTGGTACCAATTCAGATAACAAACCTTAATTGAGTATTGGCTCTGTGCCAGACACTTTACTAGTTCTTCTCCTAAGTTAACATAAGACTATCTTAGAGGTGGCCTGATATTTTATTAGCATATCTATTTGCTTATGATTTAGAAAAGGAAATTAGGAGCAACGGAGTAAAGAGACTGAATGCACCATGAGCTGAGGATTCAACATGAACAAGACAGACAATCCCTCCTGGACACCACAGTCTACTGGGTGACTTTGCTAAATAATCGGAGAACAACTAAAGCTGTGATAGAGAGCTTCTGCTGAATGTGTCATTTTTATTCAAGTTATTATCTCTAGTTTTCCTCTAGAGTTATTCCTTCATGTTTGGTGAGGATTGCAGGCACAGTTTTACTATGACAGCATTTGAAACTTACACACACTAAAAATACAGGTGAAATTGAATAATAGTGACATTTGGAATGACAATGATATATTTTCATATAGATGATTATTTTCTTCAACTGAATGGCACTGTGTCTTTACTTCTTACAGATTTTAATGATTTCAGCGTCAATTTCCCCCTTTCTTTAATACTGACGTGTAATTTATTGGTTTATTGATTTGTCATCAAAAAATTAGTTTATTGAATGGATATATCTGGCATCATAATAGATATGCTGGGGACAAAACAGATGTTGTTCGTTATATGTTTGTAGCCTGGTTGTGAAGACAAAATTTATAGTCATGAAATACATGGAATTAGCTAATTGTGCAACAGTGTGTTTGGTTGTCAAGTTAATGGCAATTCAAAGAAGGAAAAGATGTATAAGGGCTACAAAAACTAGTGAAACTTTCTGGCAGAGTGGAAGAGTTGAGCTACTCTTTGAATGTTGGGTAGAGTTGACATCTGCACTGACCACTATGGTAACTGCTAGCCACAGGTGGCTACTGAACATTTGAGATGTGCTTAATTAGAATCAAGATGTGCTGTAAGTGTAATCCACTGGATTTTCAAAACATAGTATGAAAAAGGCAATGTAAAATATCTTCTTAATATTTTTATATTGATTACAT
The DNA here is from genome assembly GCF_009828535.3 of Hylobates moloch. Lineage (NCBI taxonomy): Eukaryota > Metazoa > Chordata > Mammalia > Primates > Hylobatidae > Hylobates > Hylobates moloch. The sequence continues at coordinate 14,459,204 of NW_026652292.1, forward strand.
TAAAATTATAGCATGCATGTGTTAAATGATATATATTATAATTCAATTTACCCTTTAATACTTTTAAAATATTATTTATAGGACAGATGCAGTGACTCACACCTGTAATCCCAGCACTTTGGGAGGCTGAGGCAGGCAGATTACCTGAGGTCAGGAGTTGAGACCATTCTGGCCAACATGGTGAAACCCCATCTCTACTGAAAATACAGAAGTTATGGCCAGGCACGGTGGCTCACGCCTGTAATCCCAGCACTTTGGGAGGCTGAGGCGGGTGGATCACCTGAGGTCAGGAGTTTGACACCAGCCTAGCCAACATGGTGAAACCCCATCTCTACTAAAAATACAAAAGTCAGCCAGGCGTGGTGGCGGGTGCCTGTAATCCCAGCTAGTCAGGAGGCTGAGGCAGGAGAAATGCTTGAACCTGGGATGTGGAGGTTGCAGTGAGCTGAGATGGTGCCATTGCACTCCAGCCTAGGTGACAGAGTGAGACTCAGTCTCCAAAAAAAACAAAACCCCCAAAATTAGCTGGGTGTGGTGGCAGGCACCTATAATTCCAGCTACTCAGGAGGCTGAGGCAGGAGAATCGCTTGAACCTATGAGGTGGAAGTTGCAGTGAGTTGAGATCACATCATTGCCCTCCAGCCTGGGCTACAGAGCGAGACCCTGTCTCAAAAACAACAACAAAAAAAATATTGCTTCTAGAAAACTTAAAATTACATATGGGTCTCACATTCTTTGCTCACATCATATTTCTGTTGGATAGATACATATGCAGACAAGATGGGGCATTGCAAATTAATTGGGTGGAGGGACACATAAGGTAGGGGAGAGTGGATAGAGGCCTGTGGTATGGGGATGTAATCACAAAACAAGTTGAAAGTCGGGAAGAAGAAGCTTTTTGAGCACATCGTAGTTGATACACCAATGTTTAAAAGCTAGGTGGATATTTCCAACAGGGCCATGGTTGAGCAGAATACCCATGTCCTTGATTCAGAGGTGAGAACTGGGTCAGAGGTATGGATTTGGGAGTTGTGATTTTTACAATTAAAGTTCTGGAGTGCATTTGAGGTTGCCCAAGGAGAGGTGCCTTGGAGTAGACCTATAGTGCTCTCGGTTTGTGAGCTCCTTCCCAGGAGGTTTGCATCTGCATACCTGTGCCTCCTGTTCTGCTTATGTTTGCAATCTTGGGGATACCCCCTAAGTGTTTAGAGAAAATGAAGAAAACTGATTACCTCTTGGGAAAATTTCCCTTTCATCTTAGCAGACGACTAAGCTGGTGTCTCGGGAGCCATGCCTAGCAGCTGTGGGTGTGAAGAGCAGGAGTCCATGACAGGTGAATGAAGGGACTAGTGTGCAGCAGTGTAAGGTGTGTGAAACAGTTTCATTGTGCACTGATTACTGACTTGTCTGAGTCTGGTGAGACAGGACACCCCCACACACAAGTTACTTGAAGCAATTTATTAGTGAGAGAGAGGCAGCCAGGAATGGCAGATGCCTGGGATTCACTGTGAGCTGGTTGCTCCAGAAAGGGGCCTGGACTGAATAAAGTCTCATCTGCACACACTCCACTTCCACTGCTGCTCAGGGACCTTAGAAAGCAGCCTGCCCTTGATTTTATACCCCAGGGTAATTGGGCCTGCTGGGCTAAAGCACTGAAGGACATCCTGTTTCCAGAGGAAGACTAGAAAGAGCCCAGGATGTTCTGGCCAGTCCCTCCTTGCCTCAGGATGGTGCATCCCCAGCACATCCTACAGTTATTCTTGTCAACTACAAGTAAAGAAGGGGGTGGAACTAAGTCCAAGGTTACCTAGAGGATTGTGCTTTACTGGGGGAACTTGAAGTTGGCAACATGAGTGATACCACCTGCAGGCATGGTTAGTTTCCTGACCTGGGCTGTCTAGCACTGCAGAAAGATGAGAATGGGGATGATCCCAGGTAAGATGTAGGTGGCAGATCCTGAAATTGGGAAACATCCTCCACTGGCATTTTAATTTCCCATTTACATGAAAGGATACTAGAAGCTCTTCTTTTCCCAAGTCAACAATAGACTATCTTAGGAGTGCTCTAATATTTCATTAACTGATCTATTACCTTATAATTTACAAAGGGAAATTAGGAGCAATGGAGTAATGAGATCAAAAGCCCTCCGTGGAGTTAATAGACCATAGCTTTGAAGGGTAAAACCAAGAGCGTTTTGAACAATGATGCTTTATTTGGAATGCACAAAGCCTTCCGAGGTAAACTCCTTTGAAGGACAAAATTCATTTTGATGTTTATGTTCTGGAATGTATATTAAAATCATCCTAATTACTTAATTGACATACCTCATTAACAAGAATAAAATGATAATAGTTAACATTCATCAAACACTTCATACAGGTCCTGGGGAGTAAGGAGGTGCTCTCAGTCTGCCTCTTTCTGTACCTAGGTATTTACCCAGGAGCATTTTGCTTAACCTCACTGTTCCTCAGTCTCCTCATCTATAAAATGGGGACAAAAATGGTACCTTGTTTGTAGAAATGTATTGACCACTGTCAATAGAGAAAAATCACAAGGCAAGTCTCAATCATTTTAGAAGGTTTATTTGCCAAAGTTAAGGACGTGTGCCCAGGAGACAGGTCTATGCCTCTCTCCAAAGGTGATTTTGAGGGCTCCAAATTTAAAGTGGAAAGGGCAAGATATTGAGAAGTATACAATTTTCATGTAAGAGGTAGGTAGGGAAAAATAGTCATTTATTTGTTTGGCTCAGAGAATCTGCTTTTTTTGTTTGTTTGTTTGTTTGTTTAAACAAAAGATGACATAGACAATTGGGGCAGAGGAAAAATGCAGAGAATCTGCATTTTTACATAAGATAACAGAGGAAACAGGATAGGGGAACAATTGGATATGTATTTGTGTTTGGTGGGCAGGGGAGTGACTGCACCTGTAAAGATAAGCTATCAATTTACATTGCCATGGTGAAATCTTAGGGTGAAAGCAGAAACACCTTAGGGTAAAGATCTTGCAGGTCACTAGGAATTTCCTTGTGGGCAAAATATGGGGGAGGCTTGTAGCGTTTCATCTTGTAGCCATGTTATTTAGGAACCAAAAAGGGGAGGCAGGTTTGTGTGACCCTGTTCCAAGCTTGACTTTTCCCTTTGGCTTAATTTAGATTTAAGATTTAATTTCCTTTCACATCACTAAACAAGCTAATACATGAGGCATAGCATATTCTACACATAGCATAGAATAATTCCCAGCACAAAGTAGGAGTTCAATGAATGTTGGTCATTCATTTGTGGAACACGTACAGTTGGCCTCTTTGGAAACAGGAGAAAAGTATATCTTGGAAAAGTGAAGTCAGAAGCTGGCAGATGAGTTGTAGCACTCACATAAACCCAAGCATAGCTAGAATCTCAAGCTTGTGACCGAAACCACCCTGATTTAGTAAATTAAATCACGTGGGCCAAATCCTGCCCCTTACCTTTCTTTGTAAGGCCAGGGAGCTAAAAATGTTTCTTTGCAAGAACATTAAAATCCTATTGATGAGAGGAAACACTGATTTTGAATCTCCATTAAGGAAAATGTTATCCCCTCACCAAAAAATATTCACATCTCTCATTAGTCAACTTGTAATTACAAGCAGTTGTAGTCAGCCATTATTGTATTTGAATTTTATGAATACAAATGTAGGAACTTGTTTTCTCTCTTGTTATGTGAGTAGCTACATAATATCCTTGATTCTGACTCCAGGCCCGCAAAGACTAAAATACTCTCTGGCTCTTTCAAAAAATTTTTGCATGATGCCACTCTAACCACCCTGCATATTGCCTCCATTTCTGTAAGATGCTAGGGTGGTCCCTATTGGAGAACCTTTTGAAACCAGAAATCTTGCCACTGCAATTGGGGTGCAGGGGACAGAAACTGGATAGCCACGGTGGGTGGAAGGGAATGCTTAGAAACGTAGGCCTGCGGGCAGTCATGGTACTGCTGCATGCAAGGTACCTGCAGAGATTTGGGTAGAAACCTGAGCCCAGCAGAAACTTCTGTACAAAAAGACTTCAGACAGTATGTTGCCGAAGACCTGTTGTGCTAGAGAATATTGGCTAACTGTTGAAATACTAACATTGTCCCAGGTTACACTTTTCTTTCCACCTCTCAGGGGTGCTCTAAATAAAAAAGTCCTTGAAGAATGTAAGCCTAGAAACTTGGCAGGACTTTTCGAAGGCAACTTTAAGTATTTTTATTTTCCCTTGAAGGAGGCTTGGAAATCTCATTTATATCACTAAGCTGTTGGGAGACAGCTGGTGGCTGGAATGAAAATCATGTCACAAATGGCTTCTGGGACATACTTAACAGGCTCAGGTAGCTGAGATGGTGTGATTGGTAGCTGAGACGGTGTGATGGGTGACAAGGAACCATGGAGATTTTGATTGTTGCCGAATAAAAATAGGCCAAAGGATAGACTTCTGGAAGGCGCTATTGGGAAGGTGCTATTGACGCACCCAAAACTTAGGCCTGAAAGGAACCAAGGAGAACTGCAGGCTGTGTCATCTTCTTTTCTTTCACAGATGGAAAGATGGGGACTCCCCATCTCTTGCCAAGCTGCTGAATAGCCAGAGGTAGACCCAGGTTCTTTGCAAACTTTCTTATTTACATAGCCATCAAACTGCTTTAAACCTTTGTGTTTCTAAAACTGACTTAACGAGTTAAAACAAGTTCAGATCTCTTTGTGGCAACCCAAGTTCTCCCAAACTCTTGGCTGAAAATGCCTTGCTCATTTGGGGACTGCCTAAAGGTAATGAGACCTCTGTCATCTCATCCCTCACTTGATCCTGACTCCAGTGTGAGTCCTGAGTCCACTGGGCCATGGGCCTGCCCACTCCCCTTATTTCTGACCTCCCCTTTGGAGCAGCTGAAACAGTTCAAGGCTTGACTTAAACAGTAGCATATGAGCAAATGTTGAAATCTAAATCTGGGCTTTTGGCCATGCAAAACAGGGTGGGAGTTATTATTTTTTGCCAATTTGAAGTAAATGAAAATCCACTTTTTTTGGATTGGTCGAATGAGGCAAAAAACCTCCTATTAGGAAGATCCTTCCTTTTGCCCCTCATTGTTTGTGTTGCACTCAGCCCTGCCACAGAATTGTCATGTTATGACATGACAAGGGCTTTATTAGAGAAAACACTGCCTATGTAGGCCCCTGTTGGTTTGTGCCCATGGGTTTGTGTTCTTTACATGTCCCTTGCTTTCTCAGAACGTGTACTTGACCCGGAGTGTCTACGTTGCCATGGAACTCCTTTACTTTAGCTGTTAGGCAGCAACGTTTGAATAGTTCCCCTTTCAAGGCAGAAAGCTTCTGTTCTGTGCAAAGTTCTTTCTACAAAGAATTGGAACACTGCATTATTTCTGCATAATTATCCAACTGGTAGTCAAACTGGGGGTCTGTAGTGTATTTATTATGTGGGATATTGTCAAGAGCAAGAATTTTCCTCTTTCAGACTTGCAAGGGATTTTTAGCAGGCACAAGAGGAAACCAGTCCCTGGCATCATTCAGTGACAGCCTGTCTCACACTGTGCCATCATGGCAGCATGGAGTTGGACACTCCTGGTTGGGACTCCTGTGGGTCTTTATGCATTTATTTAAATAATTTTAACTGTTTTTGATATGGGATAAACCTTTAGAAATTTATAAAACATATTAAGGAAGTTTTTCAAAAAAATCCGTTTTATGCCTCTTCATTGTTTCTGTATCTGGAAGTGGTGTTATATTTTTGTGTATATCTGTTTCTGAATATGTGCATGGATACAGTGCTTTTGATCTCTGCTTCTGTCGTAGGCTGACCCTGGGAGAAGCTCGCAAGTCCAATTTACTCTTGACTTATGTCTCCAGGAAACACCCTTCTTACTTTCAAAGAGTCCCTTTCCTTCCATTCTCCTCTGTCTTCTTGTTCTTATATGGTCTTGTATATTTCATGGTTTTGGAGGAATTTATAAACATAAAACAATGCATCCTGTTTTCCAAAGGGAAGAAGGATTCCTACTTGCATTTGTTGAAGGTCTTCTTGTCAGGCACTCTGACATACAGATTGTTTAGTTTGATGTTTGTGAGCCATTAATAACAGTAATCACTGTTTTTTGGGGGTATACTACACTATGCTATATATTGTCTTAGAGGAGTTTTGTCAGATATTCAGTTTAATTTCATCATTTATCATCTCATTTGATGAATGCTATTGGCCACTTCTTCCTGTCCTGGTAGAAATACTTTTATCCTCTGGCCCATGACAAAACAGTCTCCTGGTCTTGCCTCTGCCTGTCTTGTGGCTCATACTCTGTGCCAGTCACTGACCACTGGACACACTTTTCTTCTCATGCCATCATCTCTCCCTTGACAAACTCACCTGTTCTCATGTCTTTCAGGAAGGCTACAAATTGGTCTCATTGACTCACACATTTGTATCCACGGCTTAGATTTCCCCGATGGGTTTTATCCTCATACACTCAAGATATCAGTCTCATCCTGGCCATTTCAGAGACAACTCACTCAATACATGCTAAATCAGACTCGTATTTTTCTCCTCTGTATCTGGCCTTCAGGCCCTGGGCTATTGCAGCCACCTTCTGCCTGATCCACCCATCTCCACTCTTGCCTCCCACAGTTCATTTTCCACACTGTGGCAGGCATGACGTTTTCAAAGGCAGATCTAACAATGACATTTTTTTATTTAAAACTCATCACTGATCTTAGGATAAGTACCATAACGATCAAAATAATCAATCCTGGCCAGGCGCAATGTCTCACGCCTATAATCCCAGCACTTTGGGAGGCTGAGGCGGGAAGATCACGAGGCCAAGAGATGGAGACCATCCTGGCCAACATGGTGAAACCCTAACTGTACTAAAAATGCAAAAATTAGCCAGACGTGATGGCACGCACCTATAGTCCCAGCTACTCAGGAGGCTGAGGCAGGAGAATCGCTAGAACCTGGAGGTGGAGGTTGCAGTGAGCCGAGATCGTGCCACTGCACTCCAGCCTGGGGACAGAGTGAGACTCCGTGTCAAAAACAAAACAAAAAAAAACCAACCAAAGAAAAATACCCCCAAAAACAAAATAATCAAGCCTGACCCACACAGCCCTGGTCATTTTGACCCCAGCCCTCTTGTCCAGCTTCATTGCCTTTCGTGGTTTCCCTTCTCTCTTCAACACCCTGGCCCACTTATTTACCACGTGCCTTCTCTCCTACGAGTCTTTGCAAATGATCCACTCTTTGCCGAGAATGCTTTTTCTCTTCCCTCTTTGCCTTTTTGGCCTCTACTTAGATTCCCTCTTAGACTTAATGTTAAGTCATTACCTCTTGAATATGTTCGTATTGTATCTTCAACTTATCCAGTTACTTACCCAAGTTGTAATTTTACATTTATTCTTAGGATTAATTTCTTCATTAAGGCTTATATCTTCTACGCAACCAGAAGCTCCAGGAAGGTAGGGATACTATTAGGAATTGCTAACCAGTGTTTTCCTACTATCTAGCTAGTGCTGCGCAAATAGCAAGCACTCAGTAGGTCTTTATTAACAAATGAATAAATCTCTGTTTTACAGCTGAGCAAGCTGAGGCTTAAAGAGGTTCGCTCAACACTCAGGTTTCTTAGACATGCATTGTTTAGTTGTAAATATAAAAAATCCGAAGCAAAGGAAAAAAAAAGGTACACAGGGTAATTATGCAGACTGCAAGGGGAGGAATTATAGCTAAGCCTTACAAAGGACTTGAACCAAGATGAAAAATCTCTCAGCCACCTGGAGGGAGGCTTAGTGTGTCTCTTTCTGTCCTTTCCCTCTGCTCCTGTTCTTCAGCTCTTTCTCTTCCTCAGTGGGTGAGACTCTCATCTTTGTTGCTTTGTCTTCACAATTCTGCTTGGTTGAAATGGCCTTAAAGCCCAATTACGTTCAAAGGAGCCACTGATCCAAGAGTCACCAGGAAAAGTGCAGAAAAGTTATCGTCCGATTCAATTGCTGGGAGAGAGAGACAATTGGCTTGATATTGCCTCTGAATCATTTCTGCCTATTAGGTGTCCATCCCAGACCCACTCCATATCCAGTCTGCCCTGAGGGGCCCTGAGCCTCCTGGTTCCCATCTTGAGAATGGGTTTGTTGAGGTGGTAGGCATGGGTGAGCAGCCATCCCTGAGGCATATTCTGTCTCAAGGTCATGGGGTTCTTAGGTGGCAGAGCTGGAATGGGAAGTCCATGGTCTTTATATCCTTCCTCACTATATGTCTCCCCAATTCAAGCAGATCCCTGTCTAATTCACTGGTGAACATTGAAGTCCCCAGTAAAAGTTGTGCTTCGATTTAGAACAGTCGTAACTACCAATTGTAAACACTCCTTATTTGCCAGTCATTCTAAATGTATTTAAATGCTTTCTGTCATTAGACTTCAAAACAGCCCATTGAAGTGTAGGTACTGTTCTGTTTTTATATCCTTTTTGTCAGATGAGAAAACTGAGAATAAAAGAAAGATAATTTGCTGAAAAAATTTGGCTAACTCTAAACATTGTAGTTGCAAATAAAATGTCATCCTTGCCTGAGAGTTCTTTACAAAGGGAGCGCCTCAGACCCCACCTGAGAACAAGTGGGTCAGAATCAGCATTTCTGCCAGACCTCCAGCTGACCCGTCTGCATATTCAGACGGTGGAAGAGCACTGGGTTAGAATTCCTGGGATCAGATTCTGATTGTGATCTGAGTGAGACTGTCATGGGGAAGATGTTTGACATCATATCGTCCCCTTTCACTCATCTGTAGAAAGGTGATAAAGAGGAATATGAACAAATGCATGCAAAAGTATCTGGTGCCTAGCATGTGTTCTTAAACGGGAAGTTGAGTCAGTAAAGCACATTTAGAAAAAAAGTCAGAGTCACGCTGTGAAATATTTAAGTCCTTGGTGAAATGAATATTGTTTTAGCTTAAATATGTCTCAAAGCAATTGGACAGCATAGGCATTTCAAAATATATTCTCCTTGTATTCTTGCTTTTGAGGGTGTCAGACTCTGGAATGTTGACAACAGAATGTTTTCTATTCATCCAAATTTAACTTATAGTAAATAAACTTTCCACTGGTTCTTCTGGAAGTTAAACACACAAACTCACACGTGTGTGCACACACAGACACACATACAGACAGACGGAAACACACACACCCCACAGAACATCCAGTTAAAGGAAAAATACCAGTTTCTTACTTCTGGTACAGAGGCCTCTCCTGTTTCTTAGAAATCAAAGGCCTGTGTTGTAGGTCCCGCCATACAGCAAAAGCACAGCTGTCTAATGGTGTGGGTGTGTGGGTAGCAGTCATCAAAGCTGGTAGCTGTGGAACAGGTGGGATCACTTTGGCTGCAAGCAGTAGTTGGGCTCGCAGTCTTTAACACAGTGGGGCTTTTCTGGGGATCTTACCCGACATCCTGGGTTGGGCAGTGGCAGCACAATTGTTGCCTAGCTGAAGGTATAGGTCCCTCCATGATTTTCTTGGCTTTGCCCCTTAGACACAGTTGTTGTCACACAATTGTGTTCAGGAGAGAGTCAGGAAAGGAAATTTTATGCCTTTTTTTTTTTCAAGAAGAAAATATTGTTCCCCAAACCCTGCACCTTCATTCTCCTTTGTCCCATTGCAGTTCTCTGGTTAGGTCTGTCACAGTCTTAAGATAAGAGCTATCTACTGGTACCTGACAAAATTGGGGATTGGTTAGTGGAGAAAGGTAGATGAGATAGATAGGTGATAGACAGATGAAAGATAGACACAACAGCACCCACAGAAAGGGAGATTCCTTTGTACTTGATATAATGTAATCTCTAGGCATTTTAGTCAGGGTTCTCCAGAGAAACAACCAGTAGGATCCATCTATCTGTCATCTGTCTAACTATCTATCATCTGTCTATCATCTGTCTATCATCTGTCTATCATCTATCTATCATCTGTCTATCATCTATCTATCATCTATTTATCATCTGTCTATCATCTATTATCTATCAGTCTATCATCTATTATCATCTATCTATAATCTATTATTTATCATCTATTATCTATCATCTATTATCTGTCATTAGCTATCTTCTATCTATCTATCTATCTATCTATCTATCTATCTATCTATCTATTGATCCACTGATCGACATATGGAAGGAGCTTTACTCTGAGGTATTGGCTCATGTGACTATGGAGGCTGGGAAGTCTCACAATCTGCCATCTGGGAATTGGAGGCCCCAGAAAGCTGGCTGTATAAGTCAAAGGCCTGAGAAACAGGACTCCTAATGGTGTAACTCCCAGTCCAAGGGCAGGAGAAGACATGTGTGTCTGAGCCCAAGCAGCCAGGCATAGAGTGAGAATTCAATTCAGTTTTCTCCCTTTTGTTCATTTCAGGCCCTCCCCCCAGTTGGATGGCACCCACCCACATGAGGAGGGTCACCTGCTTTACTCCCTCACCAATTCAAATGCTGATCTTTTCCAGGAACACCCTCACAGACATGCCCAGAAATAAAGTTTTACCAGTTATCTGGGTATCCTGTGGTCCAGTCAAGTTGATCATAGAATTAACCATAACACGAGGTTTGGGATGAATCTAGAATAGTAGAACAGAAAGGATAATTAATGCTGTATTTACTACTGTCATAACATACATATATGGGAGTACTCAGAACAGAATTAATCATTTGTATTTAATTCCATCAATTTTTAGACTCCTCTTCCTCTTCTATTTTCATGACTGTGCCAATTTCTTAATAAATCATAAGCTGAGAATATTGGCATTTTTTGACTGTGGCAAATAAAAAAGGAAGTAAGGCATATTTATTAACCTGGTTTTGGAACTGTCTCTGATCTTGATGATGTCAAGGAACAGCCACTATCTTTTTTGTTTAGAGCTAGAGTTTAAGTCGTGTTTTAAAGCCAGAGCCAATAATCAAGGTGAGAAGTGACTAAAGGAGCCAGACTGTGTTTTTTTTGTTTTGTTTTGTTTTGTTTTGTTTTGTTTTGTTTTGTTTTGTTTTGTTTTTTGAGATGGAGCCTTGCTCTGTCGCCCAGGCTGGAGTGCAGTGGCACGATCTCGGCTCATTGCAAGCTCTGCCTCCTGGGTTCACGCCATTCTCCTGCCTCAGCCTCCCAAGTAGCTGGGACTACAGGCACCCGCCACCACGCCTGGCTAATTTTTTTGTATTTTTAGTAGAGACGGGGTTTCACCATGTTAGCCAGGATGGTCTCGATCTCCTGACCTCGTGATCCCCCCGCCTTGGCCTCCCAAAGTGCTGGGATTACAGGCGTGAGCCACCGTGCCCGGTGGAGCCAGATTGTTAATTCAACCTGAAATACATTCATGCGCAAGGACCTTGTATTTATTAGGCTTTATTGGCCTTGCTGCTAAGCCCTACAAAAATGTTAAATACAGAAGTGAGACTGTAATATTATAATTAATAAATGTTTAATTAAGAGTCTCCAAACTGTATCCTCAACTCATCATGTAGTAACATTTGTATATAATTATATTTAAAGTGAGCCGTGCATCATTTTAATGTGATATCCTATGGCATAAGCCTTCTAAAAGTAAGATGTGTAAGGCTAATGAAGATGTTACAATGACCCGATTATACTGTTTCATAAAAAAGGGCCTTATTTTACTTGATATTAGCTGCTCCATTAGTGCTTTGGACGTAAGAGTTGTTTGGCCTGCTTTGCGAAGAGTAAGGAGGCCTGAAGACTGTGGAGATAAATGAAGGAAAGTTACCAGAGAGCCTTGTATTTCAGCCTAGTGGAGCAGGCTCTTGGGATTGCTCTTACTGTTGGATCAGTGGAAACCCAGGGACCCCTGGGGGGTGAGATGACTTCCTGGTGGTAAGGCAGTGGGAGAGAACTGGGGTCTTCCTCAGTACTCACTGCTCTCTGACCACCTGGTGAATAGTGCTTGTATTTAATTGTGCTATGAATAAATTATCATAAAAATCTTAATGTGACACAAATTGTATGATTTCACTTCTAGGAATAACCTAAAATAGGCAAATTCATAGAGAAAAGAAGTAGATGCAAGTTGCCAGGGGCTAAGTGGAGGGGGAGAAGGAAAGTTATTGGTTTACAGATATAGAGCTTCTGTTTGGGGTGACGGCAAATTTTGGAAATGGTGGTGATCTTGCATAATTTTGTGAATGTAATGAATACCACTGGATTCTACACGTAAAAATGGCTAGAATCACATGTTTTGTTATATGTATTTTACCAAAATTTTTAAAAAGAAAGAAATACAAAGGAAAAGAAACCACAGTGGAATATTTTACTCAGCAATGATCTTATTAACAGCCCCATGAGCGGTTTGCAGGGCCTTAGCTATTCTCCTATGGAGCCAGAGAGGATTGGGTTGATTTTTCCTTTGCTTTCCAAGAGGATTAATCTTCACTTCCCTTTTCTTTAACACAGAAAGAATCGTCACTCAAGCCCAGTTTCTCTTTCAAACCTTAGAGCACAGGGCATGGATTCTGGCTCATGCCTGTCATTTATTGCTGCTGGGCCAAGGGGAACCAGCCAAAGGAATCACACAGGTGCCAGGCCACATTTGACTCTAAATGGCATATGTGGTTTCTGAGTACCCAGCTCACTGTTCCCAAGGGATTTACTTTGGAAATAGGCAGTTCTCTGCCTCTAGATTCAAAAATAAACCTGAGGTTCCTAAATAAACTGGAGCTGTGCTTCAAAATCCAAGCAATGGCAACTTCTTGTAGGTGAGGCCACATAGGAAGCCTTTTGGGTATTTGAAATTAAACCCACATTGAATAGTGTCCAAGTAAGATTCATTTTATAGAGAATTATTTTCTCCTCTCATACTGAGGTTGCTTGTCTATTTTATGGAGTCACATACATGAATCAAATTTGTGTGTGCCCATGAAAGCATCCAGAGTTCTGGCAGCTGTCATGGTAAGCCAGGAGCATGCACTCTGTAGCTGGGCTGTTATTGTCAAATCCCAGGTGCTTTCTGTGGGAGCTATGTGATCTCCATAAGGTACTTAACTCGTCATGGGTCATGACAGGAATCAAATGAGTTAATACAAGTAATGTACCCAAGACGGTGCCTGGCAGAGAGTAAGTACACAATCAATATGAACCATTATTACCACTAACAGTAGTAGTACGTTTGTTTAGACACTGTATAAGAAGCAAGTTGCATTTTGGGGAGAAGAATGCACAGGAACATGAAAGATGGAAACTAAGGACATATCAGGAAGACATGAAGCATTTTCTAGAGACTGTCGAGAGGAGACACATGTCTGAAATAACTGAAAACTCTTCAACCAATTCCATTCAGTTTAAAGTCAAATTGTGAAAGAGTTATGGTCTCATTCAGATAACATAACCATTTGAAGCCTAAGAGTCATGGAGCTCACAATGAAAAATAATAATGTGATAGAATCTCACAACTGTGTGCATATATATGGATGTGCACATGTATCTGTGTGTGTGTGTGTTTTGTTTAAAAAGGTCCCTGAACATGTAGTATAATTTCCTTATACTACGTTTATAATTTATAAATGGAGATATGGCATCAGAGAACTGACATGACTTGCCCTGAGTATTATTCTCTAAAAACGATCCTAAAATCTCTCATAGAAGACCATTTTCACTATTCTATAGACTGGTTTTCCACATGTTCGATGAACAAGGGACAAAAAAAGTTATTTTGCCAAGTTCCTAATAGATGAGAATATACCTAATATTTAATGAAGCAAAACATCTGTAAAACAAACAAGAAGACAAAGAAGATTAGTGGAGTTAGGGCAAAGATTTGTAGCATGTGTGTAATTGCTTTGGCAATAAAACGCCTGGAGGCATGGTTGATTACTCTATGCATTGATGTTAAGAATCAGAATCAGTACTGAATAGTGTAATGCAAGGCACCATTTAGCAATGCACATTAAGTGTTTTGTGTTTCTTTTTACTTTGCTTGGGAATGAACTATCTCTACTCGTTGTGAATTCATGCAGAATCCAGTTACACGCAATCGCTTTCATTGTTGGAAGGTATCCCTGGCACCTACACTTACGGCATGATTGTTAGGTACATGCCTCAACACTAGCATTATAAGCACATTGAAGGCATCTTACAAATATTTGTACCTTCCCTTGGACCTAAACAATATCTTGCGTATTGTTTTTACTCAGTAATACTTTGTGAATGCATAATAAATGAACATGCAGTAAACTTTGAGAACAGATTGATCCATACAGTTATAGGCAGTTGATCCTTAATAGCATCTACCCAAATGACCTTAATAATACTTAATATTTCTTCTTGTCCGTGCTGATTCCTCTTGACCTTACTGATTCTGCTTAAGTAGGGTGAGATTTCTTTTAACAATGCTATAATAGTTAAAATGCTTATCTTGATAATTGACAGCCAGTGAACCATAAGTTAAAAAATACATAAATCAAGTGATGCTTGGAAACCAGTTCCCTCAACCACTGCAAAAAGGAGGAAGCATTCAGAACTACAAATGATTCCAGACTGACCAGCCTCCTGGGCTCCCAACAGCTCATGCAGGTGTCTCTGTCTCAGAGTTCTTTCCTACGTGCTGAATTAATCTCTTTTCAGGTGCAACTTCCCGACCAGATAATGGACTCCTTAAGTGAATTATGAAATTCAGAAGCATGTTTATTACACATATCAAGTATGAGGAATAATAATAAAATGCAAAACTGTATGCCCATGACGCAGCTTAAAGAATGGAATGTTACCAGTCTCTTTCAACTTCCCTCTGTTCTTCTGCAATTTCATTGTCCCTGCTGGGACGTCTCCGTTGTGATTTTGTTGTGCTCATTCCAGTTTTGCTACTTACATATGTATTATAATATTAATGTTGCAGGTTTGGAGTCTAATGCAAATTGACTCATACTGTCTTTTTGGTTATCAAAGAATTGTATATATATTTAAGGTGTACAATGTGATGTTTTATTATATGTGTATACATGGTGTAGTGATTACTAGGGTCAAGTAAATTAACATATCCATCATCTCACATATTTCTCTTCTTTGTGGAATTTCTAAAGCAAAGAGTTTTAAAGTAAAAAGATAAGAGATCTAAGGAGTTCTGAAGTAAAGAGTTTCTTAGCAGTTTCAGTATACAATACAATATTATTAACTGTAGTCCACATACTGTGGTTAGATCTCTAGACTTCATCTGCTATAACTGCATCTTTGTACCTCTTGACCTCTATCTATTCCTTCTTCCTCCACTTTTGTTAACCATGTTTCTACTCTGTGTTGCTATGTATTATTATTTTTAAGATTCCACATATAAGTGAGATCATGCAGCATTTGTCTTTCTCTGTATGGGTTATTTCATTTAAATAATGTCCTCTGGATTCATACATGTTGTTGCAAATGTCAGGATCTCCTTTTTTAAGGCTGAATCGTATTCCATTGTATAAATGCATACCACATCTTTATGCATTCATCCATTGATGGATATTTAGGTTGTTTCCATATCTTGGCTATTGTCAATAATGCTGCAATGAACATAGGAATGCAAATATCTTTACTAGGAGGTGATTTCATTTCCTTTGTGTATATACCCAGCAGGGACTACTGTGTCATGTAGTAGTCCTATTTTTAATTTCTTTAGGAATCACCATGCAATTTTTTACAGTGGCTGCACCAATCTGTATTCCTACCAAGACTGTACAGAGGTTCCCTTTACTTCTCACCCTCACCAACACTTATACCTTTTTGATAACAGCCATCCTAACAGGTATGAGATGGTATCTCATTGCAGTTTTGATTTGCATTTGACTGATCACAAAAGATCCCAAGTAGCCAAAACAACCTTGAGAAAGAAAAATAAAGTTGGAGGCATCCCATTTCTTGATTTCAAATTATATTACAAAGCAAAAGTAATCAAAACAGTATGGTACTAGCATAAAAGCAGATACATAAGCCAATGGAATATAATAGAGCCTAGAAATAAATCCAAGCCTAACCAGTCAACTAATCTTGGATAAGGCCACCAAGAAAATATAATGCAGATAAGAATCATCTCTTCAATAAATGGTACTGGGAAAACTGGATATAAACCCGCAAAAGATGAATCTGGGCCTTATTTTACACCATACATCAGTTCAGAATGGATTGAAGACTTAAATTTAAGATGTGAAAATGTAACATCCTTAGAATAAAATATAGGGGAAAATCTCCTTGATACTGGCTCCAGCAATGATTTCATGGATATGACTCCCAAAGCACAGGCAATAAAAGGAAGAATAAATAGTGAGGTTACATCAAACTAAAAAGCTGTGCACACCAAAGGAAGCAGTCAACAAAAGGAGAAGACGGCCAATGGAATGGGAGAAAATATTTGCAGACATTATGTCAGATAAAGGATTGATATCCAAAATATATAAGGAACTTAGGTAACTCAATGGCAAAAAAAAACCTGATTATAAAATCAGCAAGTGACCTAAACATTTGTCCAAAGAAAACAGAAAAATGGCCAACAGGTATATGAAAAGGTGCTCAATATCATGATGTATTATTTTATACCTCACTTTTTTTAGTTGGCATTATATTCATGAGAATTGCCCATGTTGAAGCCTGTAGCTATAGTTCTTTCATTTTCATTACTTTTCTTGCTTGTCTGTCTTCTTCCCTCCCTGTATCTCTCTCCCTCAGTTTCTCTCTCCATCCCTTCTTCTGCTCCTCTCTTCCTCTCCCTTCATCCCTTTCCCCTCCTCCTTCCCTCTTCCTTTCACACATATTTATTGCATTCTTTCCATGTGCCAGACACTGTTCTAGGTTCTGAGGACAGACACAGCAGTAAATAAAACAAGGTGAAAATCCCTGCCTTAATGGGACTTAAGTTCCAGATGGAGATACAGATGTTAAACAAAATTATTACAATATTCATACATTAGCCATTATGAATTGTTATGCAGAAAGTAAGAGTGAAAAGGGATTAGTGGAGCCTGGTATACAGAGATGGCTTTCAACATTAGAAAGGATGGTTGGGGAATACAGCAGAATTTATCTTTTCTTCTGCTGATAGACACTTAGTTGTTTCCTTCTGGGGCTGTAATGAACAATGCTTTCATGTGTCTTCTGCTGGAAAGGTGCAGAAGTATCTCTGAGGTGTATGTTCCTAGGAGTGGAATTTTTGAATTTCCTAGAAAAAGGCAAGTTGTTTTTCAGTGATAATGATTTATTCCTCTTTGTATCTTCAGTTCTTAGTATAGTGCTTGGCACCAAGTTGGGCTAACACTTGCTTGAGCAAGTGGAACTTTGTTGTAGAAACGAGAATAGAGGCTGGCACTCCATACCTACTTCATCACGTTAATTGTGCTCTGCAATTTATACGTTGACCTTGCATGGAAAGCAGAGACCAGACTTTCCTTTATCTTCTGTGCGAAAGTTCTCTTAGGAAGTGCCTTCTGACATTAGTTGAGTTCATGCTGGCTGCAACCACTGGGGCTGCTAAAGCGTCTTTCACAGTAGAGGAACACTGGAGGTAGAGTCTAGCTGTTTATTGCAAGTATTTCTCACTCTCCTGTTTGAAACAATCCTCAAGGAAGCCGAGTTCTCTTTAGAGGATGTCATCCCTCCGTTCTTCTCTGCTCCTGGCTCCTAATGCTTGCCTGAAGAGCTTGCTCTTTCCAGCTTCCTCTATGGAGTCAGAAGTCTCCACTTGAACTTGCCCCTTTGAAAGTTCCTGTTGGGCTGATGTTTTGGCAAGCAGAATGTTGCACTTAAAGTTGATCCTTCCTTGCTTGTAGAAAATGCATCTAAGGTACTTAGGGAATTATTTAGGCTTGGGAAGGCTTGATGCCTCGTGAAATGAAGCTCTGGGCTGAAATACTTTTGAAATATGTCAAGCTCCAGAGTTGTGCCTTTACTTTCTAAATGTTTCAAAAAAAAAAAAAAATGGGTGTTTATATCCAGTCACTTTGTGTATGAGTGTCTCACCAGGTTTTCAGTGTCCAGCCTCAGCATTTAAAATAAATTCATGTCTTACGAAGCCCTTTTATCATTGGAAACCATTATTCCTGGTTCATACGTGTAACAGATGATTTGTGAATGTGTTTTCTGCAGTCCTTTCTGGTATATACTGAACCATTTAGTTACCAGCTAACTTTATTAAAAATTAGGATAAAATATTCTTCCTATCAAAGGGCTCTGGAGTGTCTGAGATTCCTATTTCCCTTTCTCCTCCATTATTAAAAAATTCATAATTTACATTGGTGTCATATTAATGCAAAACAACAGGTTTTATGATTTTTGCCATTTTAGTATAGTCATTCTTACATTTTGTTTCCAGCTTTTAAAAATAATTTTTGCCATCAGTTGAGTGAATAGGACAATTATGATGTCAGTAATAGCTATGTGTGTGTGTGTGTATGTGTATACAATATGTTTAGTCAACCCCATTCTAGATTTTCTCAAACAAGACAGTAAAACTAAACGGCAGTGTTCATGGGATTTATTGAGTAAATATATTTTAAGTAGATATACACGCCCAATATTAGCAATAGCAGGAAATGAAAAAGGATTAAAAAAGAAACCAACAAAACCTTGGACTGCAGTTCAGTAAAGAAAGAAAATCTTATTTATTATTTAACTGCTCTGTGATTTCAGTTTCTTCTTCTCTCCTTTTAGTTTGAATCTGGTCCAGTATCCTGGATGCCAAATGACTTTCAGGAAGGTTTCCGACACTAAATCCACAGAAGTCCATTTAGCCAGAGTTGTGTGGATGGATATACAATTTTGTGCACAATATGGTTGAAATACATTCAAAATGTTATGAGGTTTGCGATTTTGGCTCCTGCGCTAATGATGCACAGCACTGATACTAAAAGCTCCACTAACAGTTATGTGGTTTTTATTTTAAAATAAATAAAACATTTTAAATCTTTCAGCTAGTAAAAATGCTACAATGTATTTGTGTCTTTTTTTAATATAAAGATAAGGTTTTAGAATAGTAAATAAAACCAAACACTTATAGGTGTTTTCAATATGCTGCTATTAAAATAACAGTAATAAAAGTAGATTTTCCTGTTTTAGAAAAAGGCATATGATCATTCCCACTAAAATGAATGGCAGTTGGCTGCATTTTCCTGTCTTTCTGATACAATTTTTCCATGCCATAAAAATATGATTAACTTGTGCTTAAAAAAAGTTTGTCAAGTCTCCATGAAGAAAATATCCATCGAAACCTAGACTGTTTCTAACATAACACCATGTTTTTACAGTAAAAATGTGAGGAAAGGAAATACTCAAATGAAAGGAAACCTTCATCCTCATTCAGCCAAACTAACTCACGGTTGGGTTCTAAGTATTTGTTAAAGGAGTAAAGAGAAAATGGAGTCTTTGTTAGAGACCCTCCAGGTCATGTTGTATTAGTCAGGTTCTCTGGAGAAACAGAACCAATAGGAGATACATGTATATAAAATATATATATAATAAAACTAGAATATATATAATCCTTTATATATTCTTAATTATAATCTTTATATAAATTCATAATCGTGCCAATTTCTTACAATAAATCTTGCTCTCTCTATGTATGTATATATATTGCACAGTCATGGAGGCTAAGTCCCAATATCTATAGTCAGCAAGCCTGAAACCCAGGAGAGCTGGTAGTTTTAGTTGGAAGACCAACAGGCTTGAGACCCAGGAAAAGCCAACGTTTCAGTTCAAGTGTGAAGGCATGAAAGAACTGGTGTCTCAGTTTCAGATAGTCAAGCAAGAGGAGTTTCTTTTACTAACAGGAAGCTCAGTCTTTTTCTTCTATTCTGGCCTTCAACTAATTGGATGAGGGTGACCCCTGTGAGGGAGGACAGTCTACTTTACTCAGTCTACTGATTCAAATGTGAATCTTATCCAAAAACAACCTCACAGGAACATCCACATAATGTCTGACCAAACGTCAGGGCACTCCATGGCCCAACATGTGACATAAAGTGAATCATCACACATGTAAAAAAAAAAAAAAGCTTTTTTTGTAAGGATAGGAAGAATAAAATATAGATGGCAGGAGATTAATGACATTTACAGGAGTCTGTCTTGGAAAATTCATATCTCTTCTATGTCCTGTATTGAAAATAGAGAAAAGATGGAGGAAAATGCTTTAGAGATTAGACACTTTTAGGTTTTAGAGAGAGAAGAGGGTGGGGTTCAAGCTTGCTGTTGTCTTGAAAGACAATTTGGATGGGCATAGGACTGAAATTGAGTGGGCTTTCCCCGGCCTGTGCTCCGCTGCCTTTTTTATTGGAGCTTAAGTAGTAAAACTGGACAACCTGCCTTTCAATTATAAGTTCAGTTGGCAGAGAAGCACTGTCTTCTTCTGTTTTATTTAGGCAAGCCAACTTAAGAATACCAAACAATAGTTGAGTAATTTTCCCCAAGGATGTCTGTAAAGCATTTAATTCAGTTCAGTCAACTTGAGTAACTATCATGTGCAGTGCAGTGTACTGAGCTAGGCGTTATTAAAGGGGACATGACTCAGAGCAGCCACTGGGAGAAAAGGACCTTGTCTTTTTTAATGTGAAAATAAATTTTGGGGCCTAAACTCCATTTCCAACATCATAAATTACACACTTCATACAAGAAGCAACTTTTTGAGAAGCATATTTTATCGCAAATGAATAAATAGTACTAAAAGCATTTGGAAAAGCAAATGATTACTTTTCTGCAACCTTTGAAAGATTCAGATGGCACAGACTTCTTAACCTGAGTTGTGTGAAATGCAGGGTCCTACATCGTATTTAATGCCTTTCTGGACCTATTTATGGTGACTTGCCTTCCTGTTGGGGACTTGCAAATCACTTTTGAAATAAAATGTTGCATTTGTACCTGTAGAAAGATTTTCAGTGAAGGTTTATTGCAGAGCCATTTATTCCTCCCAGTTAGACAGTGAGTCACACAGGGTTCTTTCAGTGGGGGATCTGAGAGAACAATCATTTTTGTCAAAGGGATGTGCATCTATTACTGCTCATCTGCTTCATATGATCTTACCACACTAACAACAATTCTGGACCTGTTGCACCGGGAGGGCAACAGCACCCTGAATTTTAACTCTTCTAGCAGCTCATCAACATCATTTACTGGAGTTTTTTTCCTATAGACCAAAAGACATTTTTAGACATATTTCATTCATATTTGGGCAAACCACCTAATTTTCCTGGCCCCTGTTTCCTGATGTGTAAGATGAAGGGAGTTATTTTAGTACTC
The DNA here is from genome assembly GCF_009828535.3 of Hylobates moloch. Taxonomy (NCBI): domain Eukaryota; kingdom Metazoa; phylum Chordata; class Mammalia; order Primates; family Hylobatidae; genus Hylobates; species Hylobates moloch. The sequence goes on from NW_026652292.1 coordinate 14,480,430, forward strand.
ATTAACTTTCCTTCCAATCCTATGTTATGATTTTATAGATAATTAATGACAGCTGTACTTCTAGATTTCTACTTAGGTCATAAATTTTAGCAATATGAAAAGATACTTGTTTTTTCTTCCAAGCTATAGAGTAGAATATTAAATATTTTGAAATCTTGCATTTCGCTTTATTCTTCTTCACAGTGAAACAATGTGAGTTGAATTAATAATTGGAAGAGTGGGTGTCTGCTTGCACATCAGCATTCAGTGACCATTACTTGGGAATCTAGATAATTTTCACTGAGAACCTTTTGCCCTTAAGTCTGTCTCTTCTTCTTTTTTTTTTATTATACTTTTAGGGTACATGTGCACAATGTGCAGGTTAGTTACATACCTGTACATGTGCCATGTTGTTGTGCTGCACCCATTAACTCATTTAACATTGGGTATACCTCCTAATGCTATCCCTCCCCCCTCCCCCAACCCCACAACAGGCCCTGGTGTGTGATGTTCCCCTTCCTGTGTCCATGTGTTCACATTGTTCAATTCCCACCTATGAGTGAGAACATGCAGTGTTTGGTTTTCTGTCCTTGCGATAGTTTGCTGGGAATGATGGTTTCCAGCTTCATCCATGTCCCTACAAAGGATATGAACTCATCATTTTTTATGGCTGCATAGTATTCCATGGTGTATATGTGCCTCATTTTCTTAATCCAGTCTATCATTGTTGGGCATTTGGGTTGGTTCCAAGTCTTTGCTATTGTGAATAGTGCCGCAATAAACATACGTGTGCATGTGTGTTTATAGCAGCATGATTTATAATCCTTTGGGTATATACCCAGTAATGGGATGGCTGGGTCAAATGGTATTTCTAGTTCTAGATCCCTGAGGAATCGCCACACTGACTTCCACAATGGTTGAACTAGTTTACAGTCCCACCAACAGTGTAAAAGTGTTCCTATTTCTCCACATCCTCTCCAGCACCTGTTGTTTCCTGACTTTTTAATGATGGCCATTCTAACTGGTGTGAGTTGGTATGTCACTGTGGTTTCGATTTGCATTTCTCTGATGGCCAGTGATGATGAGAATTTTTTCATGTGTTTTTTGGCTGCATAAATGTCTCCTTTTGAGAAGTGTCTGTTCATGTCCTTTGCCCACTTTTTGATGGGGTTGTTTGTTTTTTTCTTGTGAATTTGTTTGAGTTCATTGTAGATTCTGGATATTAGCCCTTTGTCAGATGAGTAGGTTGCAAAAATTTTCTCCCATTCTGTAGGTTGCCCGTTCACTCTGATGGTAGTTTCTTTTGCTGTGCAGAAGCACTTTAGTTTAATGAGATCCCATTTGTCAATTTTGGCTTTTGTTGCCATTGCTTTTGGTGTTTTAGACATGAAGTCCTTGCCCATGCCTATGTCCTGAATGGTATTGCCTAGGTTTTCTTTTAGGGTTTTTATGGTTTCAGGTCTAACATGTAAGTCTTATTAATCCATCTTGAATTAATTTTTGTATAAGATGTAAGGAAGGGATCCAGTTTCAGCTTTCTACATATGGCTAGCCAGTTTTCCCAGCACCATTTATTAAATAGGGAATCCTTTCCCCATTGCTTGTTTTTGTCAGGTTTGTCAAAGATCAGATGGTTGTTGATATGCAACATTATTTCTGAGGGCTCTGTTCTGTTCCATTGGTCTATATCTCTGTTTTGGTACCAGTACCATGCTGTTTTGGTTACTGTAGCCTTGTAGTATAGTTTGAAGTCAGGTAGCGTGATGCCTCCAGCTTTGTTCTTTTGGCTTAGGATTGACTTGGCAATGCAGGCTCTTTTCTGATTCCATATGATCTTTAAAGTAGTTTTTTCCAATTCTGTGAAGAAAGTCATTGGTAGCTTGATGGGGATGGCATTGAATCTATAAATTACCTTGGGCAGTATGGCCATTTTCACAGTATTGATTCTTTCTACCCATGAGCTTGGAATGTTCTTCCATTTGTTTGTATCCTCTTTTATTTCACTGAGCAGTGGTTTGTAGTTCTCCTTGAAGAGGTCCTTCACATCCCTTGTAAGTTGGATTCCTAGGTATTTTATTATCTTTGAAGCAATTGTGAATGGGAGTTCACTCATGATTTGGCTCTCTGTTTGTCTGTTATTGGTGTATAAGAATGCTTGTGATTTTTGTACATTGATTTTGTATCCTGAGACTTTGCTGAAGTTGCCTATCAGCTTGAGGAGATTTTGGGCTGAGATGATGGGGTTTTCTAGATATATAATCATGTCATCTGTAAACAGGGACAATTTGACTTCCTTTTTTCCTAATTGAATACCCTTTATTTCCTTCTCCTGCCTGATTGCCCTGACCAGAACTTCCAACACTATGTTGAATAGGAATGGTGAGAGAGGACATCCCTGTCTTGTGCCAGTTTTCAAAGGGAATGCTTCCAGTTTTTGCCCATTCAGTATGATATTGGCTGTGGGTTTGTCATAGATAGCTCTTATTTTGAGATACGTCCCATCAATACCTAATTTATTGAGAGTTTTTAACATAAAGAGTTGTTGAATTTTGTCAAAGGTCTTTTCTGCATCTATTGAGATAATCATATGGTTTTTGTCTTTGGTTCTGTTTGTATGCTGGATTACATTTATTGATTTGCATATGTGGAACCAGCCTTGCATCCCAGGGATGAAGCCCACTTGATCATGGTGGATAAGCTTTTTGATGTGCTGCTGGATTCGGTTCGCCAGTATTTTATTGAGGATTTTTGCATTGATGTTCATCAGGGATATTCGTCTAAAATTCTCTTTTTTCGTTGTATCTCTGCCAGGCTTTGGTATCAGGATGATGCTGGCCTCATAAAATGAGTTAGGGAGGATTCCCTCTTTTTCTATTGATTGGAATAGTTTCAGCAGGAATGATACCAGTTCCTCCTTGTACCTCTGGTAGAATTCGGCTGTGAATCCATCTGGTCATGGACTCTTTTTGGTTGGTAAGCTATTTATTATTGCCACAATTTCAGAACCTGTTACTGGTCTATTCAGAGATTCAACTTCTTCCTGGTTTAGTCTTGCAAGGGTGTAAGTGTTGAGGAATTTATCCATTTCTTCTAGATTTTCTAGTTTATTTGCATAGAGGTGTTTATAGTATTCTCTGATGGTAGTTTGTATTTCTGTGGGATCGGTGGTGATATCCCCTTTATCATTTTTTATTGCGTCTATTTGATTCTTCTTTCTTTCTTCTTTATTTGTCTTGCTGTCTCTTTCTTCTTGTTGTTAAAATTGTGCTTTTCTGCTGAATGTACAATGAGCAAGTCTGAGATAAAGGAGGTGGCCAGGGTCTGTGACTGCTCAGCTCTACGCAAGGTACAGACCTGAGCCACCTCATCCTGTAGCAGCCCGTGTGTGTGCCAGCAGTAACAGAAGTACCTCCCAGGGTGGTTTTCTGCAGGTCCACACACGTCTCAGCCTGGACTTGGGAGACCAGTTGCCCCTCAGCTGACTGAACTGTGTGTGCTGGTTCCTCTTCTGGTTTATAACTGTGCTTTAATTTTTATGAATTGAAACTGTGTCTCGTGCCTGTAATCCCAGCACTTTGGGAGGCCAGGGCAGGCAGATCACCTGAGGTCGGGAGTTCGAGATCAGCCTGACCAACATGGAGAAACCCCGTCTCTACCAAAAATACAAAATTAGCAGGGTGTGCTGGCACGTGCCTATAATCCCAGCTACTTGGGAGGCTGAGGCAGAAGAATTGTTTGAACCTGGGAGGCAGACTTTTCAGTGAGCTGAGATCGTGCCATTGCACTTCAGCCTGGGCAGCAGAGCAAGATTCTGTGTTAAAAAAAAAAAAAGAAACTTTAAAATGTCAATGTTTGAGCAGCTAAACATCCTTGTTCTACAAGTGGATTCTGAAATCATAAGACCTAACCAAGAGTTTGACTCTGCCACTTAAGTCAATGGCCTTTAATTTTTTTTCTTTTCTAAACCATGCCGCCTCACTACAGAATAGAAACTGTGATAAATGGCCTCAGTTAGTCATCCTTTCTTTAAAATTATCCTAGCAACAATGAAAGGGGCTTTTGTTGGGAATCTCCAAAAACTTCTAAACCTTGACCTTCCAGGGTCCTGGGAAAATGAAGAGATGTAGGATGTCAAAAGATGAAGGTGTTTGCTTTAAGATAGTCAGGTGGAAATAGGGTTAGAGAAAGTGATTTGGCGCCAGTGGCTTTTCCCCTTTACAAATGTGTAAACTAAAACGATTTGACCAGATGAGAGGCATTTTTTGGGAAATATTTTCCCAAGAAAATATCACTGTTTAATGAATTTAAATAAGTGTTTAAATTCATAGTGTTTAAATTCATTCACAGTGATTTAAATTCATATGAGTTGGTAGCCTGGCATTGTTAAGCAGATGACATTTCGACAGAGTTGCTGTGGGTGGGTCTGGAGTTGCCCTGGGTCCACCTCAATGCCATAAGGGAAGAGTGCTTGCAGCCTTTTGGGTGAGGTATTGTCAGTCACTGGTGGACGTGTGCCTTCTCCATCGTGCTTGCTCCCATTGCAGAGGGGTTCAGACGTGCCGTCACAGATACCAGTGCCCTCAGGGAGGGCAGATAAAGTGACTGGGTACATCATCTGGGGTGGCATTGGGGTGGTTCAGACTGTGGCAAACTAGCCCGCACATGCCCCGTCTCTTACCCGGTTATTAACGCACAGAATTAGCCCAGAATTATCAGAGCTTCCAGGTTCCGATTTTTCAAGCAGGTCTATTAATCTGTATTTGTATGTGAAATATCTAACCTTTAAATATTTAGCTTCTTAAAAGACATCCATTGGGCTTAACCAAAAATGTCTGTAAGTCACCAGGTTTTTGACTTTGGGTATCAGAGCGTCTGGGTCCATCCAGAAGCCATGAACTTTTACTATCTGAGTATATTTGGCATAGTCATTTAATCTTCCTGAGGCTTAGTTTTTATTTTTCAGAGTTGAAATAATGATACTTGCTCTAGAAAATTATGAGGATAAAGTCAGAGAGGAAAATGGAAATGATTTGTAATTGCAAAGTCTTTTGGTGGTTTAAAATGTTACATGCAAGGATAAATCATGCTCAGGTATGGAGGAGCTTTAGCAGAAACATTCATCTGGTTTCTGCTAAAACAACAACAACAACAACAACAACAAAAAACTCTTGTTCAGGGTTCTTGTTACATACTTCACAGATGTGTTCCACTGACCGAAAAGTGTACTGCCCTCAAATGTGCAGGAACCCACCTAGCTCCTCCACTGAAATATCAAGCTGAGGCTACTCACCAGCAGCTCCTGTCATCTTTGACTTTGAAAAAGCAGGTTGTGTCTAGATTGTGGACCAGCAGGCATAAGGGCCTGTGTGTGCCTCCGTGTGGGAATTTAGAGCCATGGCTCCAGTTCTGGGCTTTGATGGGGTGGAGATGGGCCCATGTCATGCTGGCTTTCTATTGTGGAACATTGACTCAGAAAGCAGGTTGCTTAAAGAAGGATTAGGAAGAGGACCTGGAGGCTGCAACCTATAGTCTGTCTTCTCCCTTCATGCCCGTGGCCAAGCAGCGTAAGCCATAAACTCTCCCACTGCCCCATACACCCCCAAGACACCAGTATATACCTCACCCTTTGTGACTGCTTTTCCACAGTTAAAGGAAGACCTCTCTTGCTTTATGTTGAACCAAGTTTACCCCTGTAAGCGTATAATTTTTCTTTGTTGGGAGGAGAATCAGGAAGGTTTGCAGGGAATATGTCTCACTCTGGATTTTAGAGAAGCCCTGCCAGATCCCAAACTCATCGGGCAAGGTTAATCACCTCCCCTTCCCCCAAATTGTGTCCCGCAGTATCTGGACACATCTCTGTGATTTCACTTTTTTGTTTACTGCAGGTGTTTGTCATCCATAATAGACTGTAAAATCTTCAAAGGGAGACAGTACAAATGTTATTTATTTTTAATTCTGTGGCCTAGTAAGCAGCTCAATAAATGCTGGCTCAGTTGCACTGAGAGATGCTGAGTCTTCCATGTCTTTGAGTCTCAGGAGAATGTAGAGTGTCTACAAAATCATGTGCATTCCTGTTTAGAGAACTAGAGAGAGGAGGAGGCAAGGAATATTACAGCACAAAGTTTCAAAGAATCTTGCCAATAAGATGGTCAAACCAGCTCAAAAAAATAGATTTTTCCCTTTTTTAATGAACTTTTGAATCACAAGGAAATGATAGGTTTAGTTTGGTAAAATAAAAGAAGGGGGAAGCTATAAGAAGTCTTTTTAATGATGGTGCTGTTGGCCGAAGAAGGGATTTTTATGGGAGGCATCACTCAGTTTTACAAAGGAAGGCAGTGTAGAAGTCACAGTTTGGAATTTTCTTTGTCTTCCTCAGGAAAAAAGATGTTCTTGTTAAGCAGTGACTTCTGCCAACGTCAAGCAGATAGTTTCTGTTGTTAGGGAATGCTCGGGTCACCTAATCAGATACTCTGCTTCAGCCAGTCAGTACTCAGGAGTAATGTCAGTGTGCCTTAGATCTCTGCAGAGCATGAATGTGAGGTCATCGGTACAAATTAATAGTTTATCACGAGGTCCTTGACTTATACTATCATAAATGTAGATAAATGTTAATGAACATCTGTACAACTTCCCTCAGCTCCCCCACTGAAAACAAAAAAGGTAATAGCTGGAAACTTCTGAGTCATATAAACATATCATAAAGTTGATATATAGAACTGAGCATTGTTCTTACATTCAGTATATTGCTGAGCCAGAACAAAACCCGTAAGTTCTTCTTACTTAACTCTTTAAGACTTCTGAATGCAATTCATTTTCCCAGAAGTCCTTTGGTAGCTTTCTATTGTCTATACCTGTCATTATTATTAATTCAAAACCATTACAAATATCCAGCAACTCTTGCAGGTGCAAAATCTGGAATAATATATGTTTTCTAAAATTCAGAAATACTTTATGAATGAATAAACTCTGCCATCTCCAGAATGGTTTATCATGTAACAGTTTTGACTTAAAAATAAACTTTAATGCCTCCACTGTAAAACTACAAATAGATAAAATATGCTTTAACAATAGAAATGCTTATTAACCAGGAATTTACCAGGTTCTATAAGATAACTCAGGTTCAACCTAATATTCAATGTGAGAGAAAGATATTTTTTAGGATGAAATAAATGCAAATCCTAGCAGACTTTGGATATGTACTTTATTATTTTATGTAGAAATTTACAGGTAGTAGGTGCAAATATTTCTGCACTATTGAAATTAGATTAAGACTAAAAATAGACCATTTTTAAACATTCATAAACAGTGAAGAACTGAAATAAGCCAGTAGCTTCATTATTCATGGGTATACTGGAATTTATACATGAATATAGTTCTGTTTGCTTCAAGGTAACCTTTCACTCTGTGCTGGTATTTAATATGTAATGGAGAGAGTGAGGGAGTAAGCCTGCCTGAGTGAGGTGCTTGGAAGCCTGTATTAAGTATTGCCTTGGGCTTTGGGCTGGAATGTTCTGGTAGCTACCAACCTTAGGTCATTTGCTTTAAATGAAATACTAATGCTTGTTGATGTAGGAATTGGAATTATGGAAAGTAAGAAAACAACATAAAAATGAAATCGATCTATTGGAAGCATGATGGGTCCTCAACTAGTTGCTCATATCTCTTAGCCATTCTGACTTGAAATCTTTGTAGTCATTTTCAATTCTTGGCATTAGTTCTCAACCAGTGCAGTTTTGCCTTCCAGGGGACATCTGGTTATCTGGAGACATTTTTTTGTTTTCACAATTGCGGGAGAAAAAGCGGGGAGTGCTGCTGGCATCTGGCATCTAGTGAGTAGAAGTCAGGGATGATACTAAACATCCTAAAATAGACAGGACAGCATCCACAACAAAGAATCATCCAGTCTAAAATGTTACAGCTGGGAGTCCCTGGATTAGAAAAAGCCAGCTCCAAGAAATCACATTTTGTTTCTTTCAACCTGAATTACAGAGTAGTCCAGGTTTGTCTTTAACTTATTCTGCCATGGAGATGTGTTTTCATATAAACTTATCTCTTTTTGTGGACTTATTTGTTTACGTTTATCATTTGTGTTTGCTTGCTTTGTCTTTTCCTGTAAATGTGAAACAAATCTAGAGTTTGATTCTTTGATGAGCCCAACAGGGAATTGAAAATCCCACAAACAAGAGTGTTTTCTTGGTTATTTTTGGTTATAATAGCTTTCTGTTTTTAGTGATCAGAAAAGACAGATCCCTATGAGTTCTGTTGTGTTAGAGGCATAAATGGATGGCCATATTATTTTAGGTTAGTTGTTCCCATTCTGGTGGCTTCATATTATAAGTCTGTGATAATAAGTGAGTGTTCCTTTACTTTAAAACATGTTTTTGTTTCTTTGTGTTTGGTTTTTGGACTGCTTAGCAGAACATTTCAGTTGGTAACTGTAGCTTTTTCTTACATCTTATACTTCAACTATTTTCAAACTGGCATGCAATAACATAAGCAGAATGAAATGTATTAAATGTGTGTTTATGTCTATTGGGAAATATGGTGTAATCTGTAGCTACTTACTCCTTCTTGTTTTAGCACAATATATCTGTCTCTTTGTACACTGTTCTACGGAGCAAATAACTGTAGTTTCCACAAAGAACAAAGAACCTATCAACATAGAGGTAAATTATTGGCAGTTGACATTCCTGGCCTTCAAAAATACATTCTCCATTCCATGCTTTAGTCTGCACTGTGTTTTTTTGTGTTTGATTTATATTTGTAAATGGTAAGTGAGTTTAGTGATTCATTAAATAATGTCAAAAGTAATGGTTGCCAGAGAATCTCTTTTATTTATTTATTTATTTTTTGAGATGGAGTTTTGCTCTTGTCACCCAGGCTGGAGTGCAGTGGCGTGATCTTGGCTCACTGCAACCTCCACCTCCTGGGTTCAAGCGATTCTCCTGCCTCAGCCTCCTGAGTAGCTGAGATTACAGGCATGAGCCACCATGCCCAGCTAATTTTTTGTAGTTTTAGTAGAGGTGGGGTTTCTCCATGTTGGTCTGGCTGGTCTCAAACTCCTGACCTCTGGTGATCCGCCCATCTTGGCCTCCCAAACTGCTGGGATTATGGGCATGAGCCACTGTGCCCGGCCGAGAATCTCATTCTTAATGTTGTATCATTTTAGCATTAGGCTGAGTTTATCCTGAACCACTTTCACAGAATATGAAGGGAGGTGCCTTATGAATCTGAGAAAAGTTTTACAGTAGAATGATAATAATAAAGTAGCTAGAGTTTATTAATGAGCAAGAAGCTATATCTTTGGAAAGTAAGAATAATATTTATGTTGTTAGTGTTCAGCATGTGGCAAAATTCACCAAGCAAAGAAGCAGTGGATATTAAAGGTTTGCTTAACTTAACGGCTGGTGTGGATCACTGACATTGAAGATACCTTTAAAAAGATTGAATTTTTTTTTTTTTTTGGTCCTTAATAACTTGATGAAACCATAAAGTTTAGATGAGGTAGTTGGCCGCCTGAGGTTTGGGTCATTAGCGTGAATGATCATTCCCAGGTGTTTATACATCTCATTACAACAGTCATCCACCATTTTTCTGCTACTCTGATTATCTATTTATCTGTCTGTCTTTCCCATTATTTTGTAGCTGCTCTAAGGGAGGAGACATTTTCTGATCATCTTTGTATCCTGGGCATTCCCTAACACAGTGGTGTGAATATAGCAAAGATTAAAATTTTTTTTAAAGTAAAAGCTGAGTTGAATTGAAAGAAAATAGTATCAATTCTTTTGCCATAAAGGCTTTATTAAACATGAAGATTCCAGTGTCCTGAGATTTTATGTGAAATCTGAGAAGCAGCTTGGATAACAATGGCTCCTAGGAGCCTGGCTTCATTTTAAACTGCCTACCATGAAATGACTTCTGACAGGCGTGGCTCACTCGCTCATTCTTTATGGTCCGGTAACTAGCTGTGTCCCTTCCTGAGACCTCCGGGTCAGCGTGGCCTCTGACAATGTCATCCACATCCACGTGGTGTTAATTATCTACACCATGGTATCTGGGTTCTTCAGAGATTGGCCTCCATTGTCCCCAGGGGCAGGGGGGCATTTATTTTCTTCCCCATGTGAGTGTGAGCTTCCTGTGAGTGCCACTGTCTTATCAGAAAAGTCGGGTAATTATGGAAAGTGTCTATGTGACAGAGAGTGACCGCTGCTTTCTATTTAGCTAGCTGCATTGCATCATTGTTCATTGCGGCTTCTGGAAGGGATATGCTCTGGGGGACACAATCATTTTTAAGTAAATTAAAATATATTCTAGTTGTTTTTGTTCAGATTTCTATAATGAATTCTTACTGTTACTATGTAATGCATTGTGTATGTGTGTGTGTGTCTATTTATAGATTAAGGAAATAGTACTTTGGAGGCCTTGAGGTCTAAAGATACCTTTTGATCAAATTTGTGTTCTAAAGTTGTTAAGAAAAATGAACCCAGAGGGTCTGGGTAAATATTTTGCAAATGCATTCCATTGTATTTGTCTGCCACTGTCCGTCTCCAAGGAACTCTGCCTTCCTGCTTTAATCTGTGGTCATGTTTCATCCAAACCCCATACATTATAAAAATAATCATAGGTTATTGGGGTTGATGTCCATGTTTCCTACCTATAATTATACCCTTGTAATCTTGTTTGTTATGAAAAGATTGTTGCATATTGCAGATTGACATGGAGCTGTTCTTCTGCAGCACCTGTGGGCTTTGTTCTTTGGATTCTGGGTCCTTGTTTATGGGATGTGTGGTCATGGATGTAACACGGGAACACAGGGCTATGCAGGTGTTTCCCTTGGCTGATAGGAAGGCTGAAGTTCGTCCAGAGAAATATAGATGTTAACTGGCCATCACCCATAACATAAAATGCTTCTTTATTATACTGGGAAAGTGCCTAGAGACATTCTTTGGAGAATAGAGAAATTTCTGCAACTTTCTGCCAAAAACAATCTTATACAAAAGAGAGGAGTGGAGAACAGTACGTGGTTCATGTTTTGAAATAACGAATGGATTTCTTGAGATGAGACATAGCAATGTATTGAAAAAAAATCCCCTTTGGGCAACAATTAGGATGTCGTTCCCAAGAGGGAGAGACATGATCTCAAAGAAAAACAGTGGTGCTTGTATCATGGCACCAAATAGCAGAAAGACACTGGGAGTCTGATAGGTAAGCCTTGTGGTTTTGTATCAGCCTGGTGGATTTTGAAACTTCTGAATTTCCTTAGAGAAAGTCTCAACACACTAACCCATAGATATGGCCTCAGGTGTGGTTCTGGAACGTGAGTGCACTAAGTGTCTGCATCATCCAGTGTGTTTAGTATTGGATCCCTCATGAGATTTTCATGACTGCCCGTGATGCTACAAGGGATCCAAAACACTTTCATAACTTGAGCAGGAAATAGCCCAATCACCATGTGTTTAAAAGGAAAGTTGACGCAATTCCAGTCCCTTCTGAAGCAAACACAGGTGTACTAATTCTGCAAAATAAAAATGTTAAACTTCTCCTGTCTCATCCCATGTCCCTCCAAAATAAAAAGATTTGGTGGCTAAATTAACTTGAGATGGAATATCTTTGGATTGGTAAGTGTTTATATATGGTTTTGTCATCTATGACATGAAACGTCTTGATGAAAAATAAGTTATTTGACTGTTTTAGTCTTTCATGGATTCCAAGTGAGCCTGCATGTTTGCCATCAAATAGATACATGTAGATATACAGCCTTTGCCAACATGCATTGCTTTTTGGTGGACATTAATGTGCTATTTGGGTGAGATTTAACAGTGTCACGTTCTTTAACTTTCATCTTTCCAGATCTCTTGGTCTCAATGCCTTTAGACTTACAGGTTCCTAAACACAGGTGGGAGGTTGACAAGGTGAGGGAGGAAAGCAGTGCTGTTTCTTACCTTCATGGAAACATGTAGGAAGAGGTTTTCTACCTTCTTGCTTATGTGTAACCACATTTAAGACTTACTCCCCCAGGCAGTATTTGGCCATAGACAGTGTGGGAAGTGGATTTCTGCAGGGGAATTTGAATGTATTACTGTTGGGCTCTGTGAATAATTGGCATCCTAAAGGGACCTGGGATGCCAGATGCTGCTTCTCCCACAGGCCGTAATTTGTCCATGAGTATGTGGCTTTAGAATATAGTCCATAATTCCTTATCCAGAAAATCAGTATGTCTGAGATGAAATAATGAAAGTTACGAAACACAGATGCTTCCCTCAACTAAACAATACTGCTTTACAAAAGTGCAAGAAATCATCTTTCCAAATAAGACGATTCTGGTCTGTTTATCATTGTGTGGCAGCATGTTCTAGTTACTTTTGCCACATTCCAGACAACCTCAAAAGTTAGTGACTTAAGCAACAGCCATTGTTTTATGATCTCTTTCAGTTCTTGTGGGTCAAGAATTTGGGAAGGTCTTGGTGGAGTGGATCTGGGGCCAGTCAGTGGCTGGAGCTGAAAATGCCAGAACCGGACAGGACCAGCTTTCCCTCTCTTTTGTCCTCCCTGTCCCTCTCTTCGTAGGGTGTCAGGCCTCTCTGTGTGGTCTTTCTGCGTGAGCTACTTGGGCTTCCTCACAGAATTACTATCTCAGGGCAGCCAAGCTGCTTACATGGCAGGAGAAGTTTTCAAGAGTTGCTGATTCCAGGGAAGCAGCATTGGCTTTTGTGACAGCCTGGGAGGTCACGCAGTGTTACTTCTGGGCATTTTATTGGTTCCACTAGACTGAATGGTTGTGTCCCCCCAATTCATGTGTTTAAGCTCTAACCCCCAAGAGGGTAATAATAGGAGGTGGGGTCTTTGGGAGGTAATTAGTGTTAAAAAAGGTCATGCGAGTGTAGCCCCCATGATGGAATCAGTGTCCTTATGAGGAGACCAGAGCTCCCCTCTCTCTGCCGTGTGAGGATACAGCAAGAAGATGGGCCTCTGTAAACCAGGAGGAGGGCTCTCACTAAGAACCTAACCCTACTGGCACCCTAATCTTTAACTTCCAACCTCCAGTACTGCAAGAAGTAAATGTTTGTTGTTTAAGTCCCCCAGTCTATGGTATTTTGTTATAGACCAAGTGAAATAAAGAGGCAAGTTAAAAGTGAGTGAGGAGCCTGCCTGGATCCAGGGAGGAGAATCAGACTCCCTCTCTGGATGGGGGCATGGCAAGATCTAGGGGCTATGTGATCGTGTGTGGTCATCTTTGGTCAATATGCCATACATTGGTTTATAATTACTTAAAAACAGAGTTTTAGTCTCTGTTCCTGGATAAGCAAACCAAGAAGCCACTGTCTTTTAGTCTTTAAACAAATCTTGCACTATTTGACTCCTTTCTTTTGTAATAGGCAGATCCACAAGCCATGCTTGCCTGGGAGAAAATATCAAAGGCAACATGAAAATTAACCTCTGGGTCCAGGAGTGCCAAAGGTGCCAGAACAGGAAAGGAGGTGGTGAGCCTGAAGATCTCACAAGCTTCCCTCCTGGTGTGTGTTTCCAGACCGTGAAGGGTCCTGGCTGCTCATGGTCTATCTCAGTTGCCCAGGTGAGCAGAGTCGTGGGCCTGGAGACTATCCCAGCCTCACTGGTTGATGCATGGCTGGAAGGGACATGGAAGACAGAAGGTTGGAATCCTGCGATCCACTCTTAGCTAGCCGGTTGACCCAACAGAGGCCTTTCTCTAGATCCAGGGATTAGGAGTTAGGCCAACACTAGTCATGGTTAATAGGTTCTAGTACCTGGGGACAGATGCTGCTAGCTGGTGAGCGGAGCCCACTTGCTTCCTTACATATAATTGAGGTCACACTTAAATATTTGGGCATCGTATTTGAACAGTTCACAAAAGTCATATTGGAAGCCAGTTCAATATATTGATCCATTTTACCTCGAAGCCTACTGAGTATCACATTAGGCATGTCAAATATCATTTTTAATGATCAGCAATTCAACTACTGACAGATTCATTGGCTATTCTTTATTATGTCATTAAAAAAATCAACTTATTTTAAATTAAACCCTTTCCCAGGAACTTGAAACTGCATGAAAGACTAAATTCAAATAACCACTGGCTGATGCCTACCACCCATCCTCCACCTCCCCACCCTTCACCCCCGGGCTGTGCCACAGTCAGCCTAGTCCTGCCTTAGCCTGGTGCTGCTGCCATATGGTGCTGCTGCCATATAGTGCTGCTAATGTTGGCTAGTGGGACCCTCCACTTTTCCTCTGTGATGTGTTCAGCATGCTGCCTTTCAGAGAGAAAATGGCCATTAGGGTCAACTGGAACCATAGCAGTGGGGGAAAATTGTAGCAGATTTTGCTTGTTTTATGGGATCTTCTCTCTTCGCTGTGGAAAGTTCTCCCAGAGTTGAAACACTTAAGTCCTACTCAGCAGACTATCCTGATGCAGCTGCAAGATTCTCAGACTTCGGTCTTATAAGTTAGACTCTCTTGTCTTTTGGTCTGTCTCCTTCTTTCCCTCTGCTTATTTATGTGCTTGTGCAAGCATTAGTGGGTGCCACACAGTTGTGTGTGAATTTATGGGGTAGGGGATATGGATGAGACGTGGGAAAACAAGCTAGTTTCTGTCAGACACCCGGCTCCCTCCCAGAAGTCCAGACCCCATAATCTGGACATGGGCTTGCTCTGACCATACTCTTTGAGCTAAAATGCATTCCAGATAGATGATTTTTTTATTTGAAACAGCATCGTGTTCTGTGTCCCAGGCTGGAGTGCAGTGGCATGATCTTAGCTCATTGCAACCTCCATCTCCCAGGTTCAAGCGATTCTCCTGCCTCAGCCTCCCAAGTAGCTGGGATTACAGGCATGTGCCACCATGCCTGGCTAATTTTTGTGTTTTTAGTAGAGATGGGGCTTTGCCACGTTGGCCAGGCTGGTGTCAAACTCCTGACCTCAAGTGATCCACCCACCTCGGCCTCCCAGAGTGCTGGGATTAAAGGTGTGAGCCACCACGCCCAGCCCAAATAGGTGAAAGGTTGAAATGCATGCACTGAAAATTGAAGAGGTACTAGAAGAACATAAGCAGAGACTTTTTTCTACTCTAGATAAGAGAAATCAGCTTAATATTAGGATATGCTGAATCATAGGAAGCGATGGATCAATTTGATCTTCTCTGTTCTTGTATGATGGAAAAAAGGAAAGAGAAATCTCCTGTATGTTCATACAAGGGTAACTACATATATGCCACTCCATACATGTGGAGTTATCCCATCTGTGACCTCGTTTCATTCAGTGGTTTCATAGACAACACTGCCATGCCAATGAGAGCATCAGGACTTCCTCAAGATGTCAGTGACAGTTTACTTGACCAATTCCATGTTATTTTTCCTCATTTCTTCACTCGTATAAATGATTAGATAAACAGCTTTGAATATAACAACTTTAGAATGTGTGCAGTTTCTTAGGTTAAATTCTGGGAAGTCTTAGGTGAAAAACTCTGCTGGATTTACATTCAGTACATGATGTGCAATTGCCCTTCATTTCCATGCTACTAGAGGCTACCAGGTGCTTTAGCCCCCTCACCCCACTAATGAAGTTTCAATCTTTCCAAATCTTTTATAGTCTCACTGACAAAACAATTTCCTTTTATATTCATTGTTATCATCAAGACAGAATATTGGTGACTCACCTAATCCTGTCCTTGACTCATTTTTTTTTTTTTTGTGGGGATGTTGTATCAGTCTATTTTCATACTGCTATAAAGAACTTCCCTGAGACTGGATAATTTACAAAGGAAAGAGGTTTAATTGACTCACACTTCAGTATGGCTGGAGAGGCCTCAGGAAACTTTACAGTCATGGCAGAAGGGGAAGCAGGCACGTCTTACCTGGTGGCAGGCAAGAGAGATCAGGGGAAACTGCCACTTAGGAAACCATCAGATCTCACTCATTATCACGAGAACGACATGGGGGAAACTGCCCACATGATCCAGTCACCTCCCAGCAGGTCTCTCCCTCAACACCTGGGGATTACAATTTGCGATGAGATTTTGGGTAAACATACTGGTTCCAAATGGGAGAAATTGGCCAAAACAAAGGGGCTATGGTCCCCATGCAAGTCCAAAATCCAGCAGGAGAGTCATTAAATCTTAAAGTTCCAAAATGATCTCCTTTGACTCTGTGTCTCACATCTGGGGCATGCTTATGCAAGGGATGGGCTCCCACGGCCTTGGGCAGCTGCTTCACAGGCTTGTCGTTGAATGCCTGCAGCGTTTCCTGGCACATGATGCAAGCTGTTGGTGGATCTACCATTCTGAGCTCTGGAGGATGATGGTCCTCTTCTCACAGCTCCACTAGGCAGTACCCCAGTGGGGACTCTGTGTGGGGGTTCTGACTCCACATTTCCCTTTCACACTGCCCTAGCAGAGGTTCTCCATGAGGGCTTCAACCCTACAGCAAACTTCTCTCTGGACATGCAAGCATTTCCATACATCCTCTGAAATCTAAGCAGAGGATCCCAAACCTCTCTTCCTGGCTTCTGTGCACCGACAGGCTCAGTATTGTGTGGAAGCCAACAAGGCTTTGGGTTTGCACTCTCTGAAGCAGTGGCTTGAGCTGTACCTTGACCCCTTTTAGCCACAGCTGAAGCTGGAGCAGCTGGGATGCAGGGCACCAAGTCTTGGGGCTGCACAGAGCAGCTGGGCCCTGGGCCTGGTCCACAAAATAATGTTTTCCTCCTAGTCCTCCAGGACTGTGATGGGAGGGACTGCTGTGAAACTCCTTGACATGCTCTGGAGACATTTTCCCCATTGTCTTGGAGATTAATATTTGACTCCTTGTTATTTATTAATTTCTTCCCCAGAAAATGGGTTTTTCTTTTCTACTGCATGGCCAGGCTGCAAATTTTCCAAACTTTTATGTTCTGCTTCCCTTTTAAACATAAGTTCCGATTTCAGACCATTTCTCTCAAGTTCAAAGTTCCACAGATCTCTAGGGCAGGGGCAAAGTGCCACCAGTCTCTTTGCTGAACCATAGCAAGCATGATCTTTGCTCTAGTTTCCAGTAAGCTCTCATCTTCATCGGAGACCACCTCAGCCAGGACTTCATTGTCTACATCACTATCAGCATTTTGGTCAAAACCATTCAAGTCTCTAGCAAGTTCCACACATGACCACATCTTTCTTTCTCTTTCTGGGCCCTCCAAACTGTCCCAACCGTCTGCCCATTACCCAATTTCAAAGCTACTTCCACATTTTCAGGTTACCTTTATAAAAGTACCCCACTCCCGGTACCAGTTTACTGTATTAGTCCATTTTCACACTGCTATAAAGAAATTCCCTGAGACTGGGTAATTTACAAAGGAAAGAGTTTTAATTGACTCACACTTCGGTATGACTATAGAGGCTTCAGGAAACTTACAGTCATGACGGAAGGGTAAGCAGGCATGTCTTACATGGCAGCAGGCAAGAGAGAGCAGGGGAAACTGCCAATCACATACTACTAGTACAAATTAGTTTTGTGGAGTTAACACAGGTGCAGCAAAGCTTCAGTTGGGATCCCTTTCAACTACTCTGCTGCCTGGTAATGCAGATAATTTATGATTTATAATTTATAATTAATAAGAATTAAAATTTATGTTAACTTCTCCTTAACCTAAAATGCAGATCTGTTTAAGCAGTGCAGTTTGGGAGATAGAAGTATTGCTCTCTGTGAAGTTTGAGAGCCTCCAACACATTCTATAAGAAGGGGACACATTTGTAGTTTGCATTAGATGAAAGGAAAGACAGAAATGTATACTGAGACCAAACCATGAACCTAATTGTAATGCAGGGTGACTCATTGTCCATGCTTGTAGGGAGAGAGGAATCCAATTAAATGAGTCATATAAAAGATAAGATTTAGAAATGATGACAAATAAGAGTCATGTTTGTTCCAGGGAGAGAAGAGGTACCTGCTTATGTGGAAAATTCATCACCTTAACACACCTCAAAGGTATTTTGCAGAGCAAAGAGAATGAACTGTTCAAAATTAAAAGTTAAATTTCAAAAGTGCCAACAGTCATCATTAGCTAACTCACTTTACTATAAACATAGTAAATTACATTTTCAATTGCATTTTTCTTTGGGGTTTTAGTAGAGAAGCTCATGATTGTATGCCTGAGCTATGTTTATAGGAAGAAGGGAAATTTATACTCATTTTTCTTCTATCCAAGGCTCAGATACCATTAACTCTAACTCCATCAAGTTGCTAGCTGTGCCTAATAAATCCTGATGCCTTGTTAAAAGTGATACAGTTTTATGTTAGAGTTGTATCATATTAAATATTTTTTCAGACCCATTGGTATGCGTTACACATGAGCATGTATCTTATTAAACGCAAATCAAATTCTTGTTCAAGGCTAGTCACACAAATGTGGTCTTGTTTTTAATTGTTAAATGCCAGTGAGTGGCTATTTCTGGAGGAAGCCTCCCTTTGGCTTATTTTAAAGTAGATGATGTAAAAATGATTAACTTAGGAATATGTGAAACTACAAGGCCTGGAGCCAGTCTCCTTAGTAAGATCCCAATAAGCCCTTAAAAATATGTGCTGTCATTGCAAAGCTCATTTTTCCAAGTTGGGCTCCAATATTTGGCTAAGAACTTTCTTTTCTTTCCATGTTTGCTCTACACAGAATCTGGGGGGTATTAAGATTGATGAGGGAATCAGAGCTTGAGGTTTGGGAGCCAGCGTTAGCACTTCTGGGTGATGACAAATCATGTCTTAACTCCCTCCCTTTTTAAAATTTTCTCCCCTCCCCTCCCCTCCCCCTTGTCTTCTCTCTCTCCCCCCTCACCTCCCCCTCCACCTCCCTCTCCATCTCTCTCTTTCTCCCTCTCTGTTTCTCTTCCCCTCCCTTTCTCAATCTCTTTCTCAATATCTCTTGCCTCCTCCTTTTCTTTCCCAAAGCACAAAGTGATGGGTTGGAATGGAAACATAACTTCATGAAGTGTTCCCTAGTTTAACCTCTGGGTGGAAAGCTGAAAACAAGGTTATTACTTTTGGACACTTTACCAAGAAGCTATGATGGAGAAACCTCTTATTACTAGCCCTGGTTGAACCAGATCTCTAGCTCATGTTTCAAAAAAACTATTCAGAGTTCCATCTAAAGTGAAAACAATGAAGAATTGTCTACAGTCCAGGGATAGCACCATTACACATATTGAATTTACTTTCTAAATAACTGAGTCTTGCAGCTCTCAATCTAAACTACACATAGAAGTCAGGCTAAACTGTCAAATCAGTTCATGACTGTAAATCATCCTGGTAAACACACTTTAAAAATTTCATGAAGAGAGCTAACTGGAGAATTTTAATAGAATAGAGACCGTTTAAATTTTCTTTTCAGTCGTTTATCTGGTTAATGTTTACGCCTGAGAATAGGTTGCCAAGACAGACCTTTAGGGAGATTTCGAGAGGTATGTCAAGTTCTATCTGTTTCTGTCCATCTCCACAGTCGTTACCTGTGCCAAGCCACCATCATCTCCCACTGGAATGGCTTCTTTCACCTCCCTGATATTTCCTTCTGAACTTCAGTGGTCTGTTCACTACTCAGCAGCTAGCTTCATCTTTCAGAACTAAAACCTGCCATTTGTCCTGCTGGAAAATCAGCCTGTAACTTCTACATTCATGTGGACTACAGACACAATCTCTGTTGCTCCTTTTGGGTCTTGCATGATCCATCCCTTCGCAGTATCTCCCCACTTACTGGAATGCACCCGGCTGATGGTAAGGTCAGGGCCTTTGTGTATTTCAAATCCTTGGCCTAGAATGGGCTTGCTTCTTCACTCTGCCAGGCTGACTGCTCATTCCTTAGGTCTCAGCCCAAAGGTCCACAGCTCAGCAAAGCCTTTTACCATGACCCCTTTATCTAAGGAGGCCTCTCTTTCATTGAGTATATCCTATGCATTTTCTCCAGGCACCAGGCAGGATTTGAAATTCCATTTTATTTATTTATTTTTCCTAATTATGTATGCTGTGTCTCTGAAGGTGGGAATCTGGTTTCCTTTGCTCATTATTGCAAACCTCAGCTTGGGCATTGTGTCTGAGACAGAATATGTGTAGTTATCATTGAAGTGTCCTGTGAGTTATGTATGAGTCTTGTCCCCCCTTTATAGATGAAGAAACTAAGGTACCTCAAATTTAAATAATTTTCTTAGGGTCCCAAAGCTATTAAGAGATGAAAACACTATTTGTTTAACATAGATTGGATGAAACAATGAATGAATTGATGAATGTATTTTTATTCATCCAACATTTGCCCTCTAGAGATAATAGTTTTAAAGATTAAAAAAGAAAATCTTAAAATGGGTCAAATAAAAGAAAAAGTCATTAAATAGGATATTTTTCTAGCTAAGGTGAAAGCTCTTCACATCCTTTAATTTCTCCATCCCCAGCTGTTTAGCATATGTTTTTGTTTTTCAAACTTTTTTTTTGGTTGTTGTTCCTAAAAACTCTCTGCATTCTGGGATCCTTGACAAAGTCTCACTGTTACGCCAGCTTGAAACTCAGCCACCCTTATTTGCTCATTTTGCATCAGATTTACTGTCCAGCAGAGGCAAAACTGAGGGCACTGAGGTAAAACTAGACTTTTTACTTTACAGCATTATGTCTGGTGTACAGTTGAATCCAAAGATTTATTGCTCAATGATGGTTGATTGTGGAGACACTGTCTGGTGATTTATTTACTGTCAGAACTGAATGGTCACGTTTTTAACATGAATGCTGTTATTCCCAAAATAAGCTATCACTTTGAAATATTTTAGGCTGATTTTACTGCACATTGTAAATTATTGATGTGTAGATCAGTGACTTCGCTCATCACACAGAGAAACTGTGGCACATGACAAAAGCTATGCTTCGCTCATCACACAGAGAAACTGTGGCACATGACAAAAGCTATGTTGTAATTTTTTTTTTTTTTTTTTGAGACAGAGTTTCACTCTTCATTGCCCAGGCTGGAGTGCAGTGGTGTGATCTTGGGTCACTGCAACCTCTGCCTCCCAGGTTCAAGCAATTCTCCTGTCTCAGCCTCCCGAGTAGCTGGGATTACAGGCATGTGCCACCACGTCCAGCTAATTTTTGTATTTTTAGTAGAGACAGAGTTTCACCATGTTGGCCAGGCTGGTCTCGAATCCCTGACCTCAAGGGATCCACCCACCTCGGCTTCCCAAAGTGCTGGGATTACAGGCGTGAGCCACCGCGCCCGGCTGCCATGTTGTAATTTTGACTCATTAACAGGTTGCATGAAATCGGAATATTTGTATTTAACTTTCTTCCCAATTGTAATGTGTATCTCTGACTTCTCTAGATGATCTGTTTCCATGCAGGTTATGGTAAAATTATTAAACTATGAGTTTTTTAAGGTCTATACAATTAGATCCTTACTTTGTTCAAACTGTGAAGATTTTATTCCAACCTCTTTCTTTTTTTAAAACTCAACTCATTTTTGTGTTCCTTCTGACACAGCTAATCTGTTTTCTTTATATAGCAATCAGTAAGCTACTGTGGATCACAGAAGCCCTTTTCCTGAGAAATTTCAGATGATTTCTTGTTGTTGTAACTAATAGAATGACCTACAAAGTATACTGACTGAGAAAGAAAGGTGGATGTACAAGAGGAAGAATAGCAAGAAACTCCATGCTCCTGACCCAGCGTCTAGTAACCTTGGGTATTAGTAAGCAAACCATTTGTTGTCTATATTTCTGCCTGGACACTATGGATGCAGTGAGGGGTACATCATGCTGTGTATTTGATATGGTTTGGATTTCTGTCCCCGCCCAAATCTCATGTTGATTTGTAATCCCCAATGTTGGAGGAGGAGCCTTGTGGGAGGTGATTGAATCTTGGGGGCAGATTTCCCCCGGCTTTTCTCATGATAGCGAGTTCTTACAAGATCTGGTTGTTTAAAAGTGTGTAGTGGCTCCTCCTCTGTATTCCTCTTTCTCCAGCCATGCAAGTTGTGCCTGCTTCCCCTTTGCCTTCCGCCATAATTGTAAGTTTCCTGAGGCTTCCCCGTCTATGCTTCCTGTACAGCCTACAGAACTGTGAACCCATTAAACCTCTTTTTTTTTTTATAAATTACCCAGCTTCAAGTATTTCTTAATAGTAGCGCGAGAAAGGACTAATACAGTATTTGTGCATATAAAGTCTTGATGATTTGCATGATTTATTTTCCTATTAGTTCTTCAAATCAGAAGAAAAGGCTTTGGAAGTTATTATCTTAAGAAGCCTGAAAGAGAGGGTACCTTGGTGAGGTAACATCAGGCCAATGCATGGCCCGAGTAGCTGTCTTTGTTTTCTGGATTTCCCTGTTGGTTTCCCAATCCAGCCATGGCATAGCCAGTGTGTCCTCAATGTCATCATCAGAGGTGATGATGCACAAATGAGATTCAGGCAGTGGCTGTAGAACACTGTGGGTCCACATGCTTCGGTGGCTTCTCCATGTGCTCTGCAGCTAATGAATGTTGCTGTGAATAATTGCCTTCACTTGATCCTCTGTGTTTCCAAAAACAATGAAGATTGGGACTTCATTCACCATCCCATGTTCCTACCATGTTTTTTCTTAAAAGAATGATCTTTGTTTTCAACCTCTCTTAAGATATCTTTGACCTTGGGAGTAAATGGTGTTAGGAAGATATGCTTGGAAGGGGGAAGAGCTGTGGAGTAATGGACAGACTGGGCCACATTTACTCCTCTAAACACTTGAGAAAATCATCCTAGGTGCCACCTGGAATTTCTCTGCTGCCTCTTCTGTCCAATCACAGATTCCTTGTGTTTCTACTGGATTTACATCTCTTGGATTTATTGATTTATTTTCAACCATTATCGCTACCTCCATAACGGCTTTCTAACCAGACTCACTGCCTCTACTTTTACTACCTCCAGTCTATTCTCTAAGCTCGACCTAGCTTTCTGCAATCTGATATGCCAGTCTGCTTGTTATAATCCTTCAAAGGTTCCTCACTGCTCTCTGGATAGAGTTCAAGTTCCCTACCATGGTCTGCAAGACTTCAGGTTTCACCTCTACCTCCCACCTCCTTTTTCTCTTTTATCTGTCTTCTCTAGCCCTAGTAAATAATCTGTGGTTGTTGAATGCTCCATGTTCCCTTTTGCTTCTGGGCCTCTCATTCTCCTTGGGATGCACATTTTCCATTGTGTAACTTTCCAGATCACCTTACTGCCCCTAACCAGGTCTGAGCAACTTGCCTTTATAGCCACTGTAGTGGTGATTACCGTGATCAGATTAGTCCTCCCCTGGACTGTGGATGTGTTGAGAGGTGTTGAGAGCAGAGATGATGCCACTGTTAGGTTCCCAGCTCCTAAGTCCTGCTCGATAAAGCAGGAACCAGATCAATATAAATTACTGAGTCACATAGCTTTATTGGGGAAAAAGCTTCTAGTTAACCTAAAAGTTGTATTATTATTTTATGTTCTGTCTCTTTTTCCTTTTTATAGGATAAAGAATGCTTTATAAAGAAAGCAGGTTTTTAATTGTGTAAATAACAAGTCTAGGACCACAAGGACCATAGCTTGCCCTTTTGATTCCCATAGTATTTCATAAATTCAGATCTGGTTTTCCTGGGGCCTAGCATTTCCTCAGACTTGAATGATTATAATTCCATTTTGCCCATGGGTGGTAGCAGATTGTGACAGTTTTTCATTAATACTGGAGAATTTAGGCTGGGTGCAGTGGCTCACACCTGTAATCCCAGCACTTTGGGAGGCTGAGGCGGGTGGATCACTAGGTCAGGAGATCGAGACCATCCTGGCTAACATGGTGAAACCGTGTCTTTACTAAAAATACAAAAAATTAGCCAGGCGTGGTGGCGGGCGCCTGTAGTCCCAGCTTCTCGGGAGGCTGAGGCAGGAGAATGGGGTGAACCTGGGAAGTGGAGTTTGCAGTGAGCCGAGACGGCGCCACTGCACTCCTGCCTGGGCAACAAAGCAAGACTCTGTCTCAAAAAAAAAATAAAAAATAAAAATAAAATTAAAAAAAGAAAAAAGAAAAAAAGACTAGAGAATTTTACAGACCATGGGGCTAGGCATTCAAGTAGAAATTGCACCTTATAAAATGAAAATAATATTCTTGTTAAGGGCTTGGGCACCTAGGAAGGCTGAGGGTAAATGGCCTACGACCAAAGCCCGTGTCGAGAAGTGGCAGCTTCCATTTTTCTCCTGCACTTGGCAGGGACAGGAACTCAAATAACATCAGTCCTGTCTGCCCCAGATCTTGTGATGTGAGTCTTGAAATTTGTGAGGAATAAGGTTCACCTCTTATTTATTTATTTATTTATTTATTTATTTTTGAGACGAGTCTTGCTCTGTCACCAGGCTGGAGTGCAGTGGCATGATCTTGGCTCACTGCAACCTCCACCTCCCGGGTTCAAGCGATTCTCCTGCCTCAGCCTCCCGAGTAGCTGGGACTACAGGCGCCCACCACCACACCCAGCTAATTCTTTGTATTTTTAGTAGAGATGGGGTTTCACCATATTGGCCAGGATGGTCTTGATCTCTTGACCTTGTGATCTGCCCACCTCGGCCTCCCGAAGTGCTGAGATTACAGGTGTGAGCCACCGTGCCCGAGGTTGGCCACATCTTTAGCCATCTGGCTACTGTGGTAGAGGGTCATTCTAAAGCCCACTACACTGAAGCATCTCAGAGATACATAATAATCTTTGAGCTGAACAAGTCTACATTAGACACCTACTGTGTTCATGCTCTGAGGAAATGAGGCTCAGAGAACTTAAGTCTCTTACCTGAAAAATTCTAGAACATGGCCTAGAATTTAGGCCTTCTGTCTGTCCATCTTCTGCCCCAGTTTTGTATTCTTCACCCACAAACTTGGTAGGTCATCTGTTTAACTTTTGATGGAACAGCAGCGGCATGGAGATGAGTTTTGGAGTGAGATGGACCTGGCTCTGGGATACAGTTGCCCACTGATCATGGGCAGTTTAAATTCCTGTGCTCCAGTTCTCTCACCTTGAAAATAGAGGTAATAATGCTTAGCCCATAAGCTCATTGTGAAGATTAAATGTCAGATTATATATATAAAGTGCCAACTACACAGCTTGACGCCATCACAAATATTCTTTTTTTCTATAGAGTGCCTGAAACCTACACTATTTTGCAGTTTAAGTTCAGGCTCTCCATTTAAAATGTGAGTACCGCTGAGAGCCTTATGGAAAAGTTGTGCCATTTATCCCTAAGTGTGTTTTATAATAACAGATTTGAAGACCCAGCTTATCAGAGGGAGGAGGAGATTTGTCTACACATCTAGTCCAGACCTTTAGTTTTTGGAGTTGTTTGTTTTCTATATAAATTAAAAATGGAAAATTATGCTCCTAACCTTTAGGTCACAGAAAGAAAAGAAGTTTTATTAGTGAGAGGTCATTATTTGTAGTGTATAATGGATAGTCTGTTTACCTCAGATTTTAGCCTCGAGCTAAAATTTTGTTTGTACTTGTAAATGAAAACCAAAAAGAGTAGTGATGGAAGACAGAGTCCAGGATAAGATGCGTATCACACACAAGGGAAGTGTGATCAGCTGTAGGCTGCTGTATGGTTGGGCATTTGGTTGAATACTGGGAAATACTTAAGGCGAGGCAGTAAAACCATTCTCCTGATAGAGTACCAGTCCTAGAAAACATTTGAAATTTTAGAGCCTTTAAAGTGAAAAGTGGACAGACTGAAGCCAGTTAGCTTTACAGGGATCAGCTGGTGAATATTTGCTTGCCATTTTGTTCCCTGCATGCCCCTTCCTCCCTCTCACTTCCTCTGGATTGTTTCTGCTAGCTGCCTCTCCTTTAGAAATAAGCAGACCTGGGCAGGGCGTGGTGGCTCACACCTATAATCCCAGCACTTTGGGAGGCCGAGGCAGGTGGATCACCTGAGGTCAGGAGTTCAAGACCTGCCTGGCCAACATTGTGAGACTCTGTCTCTACTAAAAATACAAAAATTAGCCAGGTGTGGTGGTGGGTACCTGTAATCCCAGCTTCTAGGGAGGCTGAGGCAGGAGAATTGCTTGAACCCAGGAGGCGGAGGCTGCAGTGATCTAAGATTGCCGCACTGCACTCCAGTCTGGGCGACAGAGGTAGACTCCATCTCAAAAAAGAAATAAGCAGGTCTTATAGTCTTTCTCTGCTTGGTGTGGAATTCTCATTAAGTTTTCTGGTGCAAAGATTTAGATTAGCACTTAATAGCTGATTTTCCTAGCTTTTGTAAAAAGCTAAATAGTTTAAGAGATAGACTTAAAAATGTACATGTTTTTTTGTTTTAAATTTGTTTAATTTGTGTAACAAATATTTTTTATCCCTTTTTGGAGTTGGTGAATTTGTTCTCTTTATGCTGAATATATGCTATTTCTCCAAATATGCTAATTGGCAACTCACTATGGATGGCACTATATACTCTAGAGAAAAATTCAGTGTATGTAACTACATCTTGGGCACTATCCAATGAAGTTTAGTTATTTTCATACTCAATACCAACCTTGGAAGGTAACCCCAAAGAAATGTTTATAATTAGTTTGAACCATATGACAGTGTTGATTTTGAACCTTTTTAACCTATGAAAATGGCAATTTCTTATGGTTCGACATTATACTAAAGATTCATTCTACTCATTTCTTCCCTTAGACTAAATGATTTTGTCCAGTGCTCACAATATGTTCTATATACATTAGACACTTAGTATTTTTTTGTTGGTGGAGTTTATTTGAGTGATTAATTGGGCAAGTTTTTAAAGCATTTGTCTCCACTGCTGCACCATGCAATGAAAGGGAAATATTGTCCTTTTGAATGAGGTTGAGAAGGCTAAACAGGAGGTTTCACATCTTGGTTTTCCAGGCTTTTCATTGAACGTGGAGGGCGGACACATGGTGGGTCAGAGAGGTCAAGAATTTGGTAAGGCATTTGAAAAGTAAACAGTTGAAAAGGTTAAAAGTTATCTGTTCTGATCTTGGGCGGTCCAGGCCAGAAAACTACTCTTTGAAATGGTGTTTCCATTTCTTACACGGTGGTAAGGGAGGTATGTTTTGTGTGAGTGATGGGAGTACCCATTGGCCTCTCACCAGACAGTCTGAATTCCTGATGTGTGTTGCCCAGGGCTAGGAACAGGAGCGTGATTGCTACTACCAGCTCACACTGGGGATGGAGGTGGGAGACAGTGGGCTTGTCCTTGGTATTGGAGCTGCAGTACCGCTTCAGGGAACTGAAGAGGCTGCTGCTAGAGAAGGGGCCAGTCCAAAATAGAGACTCACAGACTGCTCTGGAAATGTTCCGGGAATCAGGTTTTCAGAGTTATAGACCGGCTCTTTGCATATAACCTGTACTAGTGACATATACTCTAGCTATTGCTGACAACAATATCAGAACAACCTCTCTTCTTTGCATGCTGCAAAATTTCCTGATTGCAGGAGAAACGCTGTCTCCTCTCTGATTCTCTGTGTGTCCATTCCCATTGCTAAGTTTAGTTGCCTTGCTATGATCCTCCGTGCATCTGTCATAGTGATGTGGAATCCTAGTCAGCCTTACATTTAAAAATACATACCTGTATGTGACAAGAGGTTCACCCTGACCTTTTTGCTTTTGTTTCCCAGTATCTAGAACATTGCCATCAGCAGCAGTAAACTTCTCCCATGGGCTCCACGCGTAGTCTTTTCGCCAGCTGCAGTGTGTACAAGACTATGATCCCAGGGCATGTAAGAAGATAGGAATGCAGTGCAGTGAGAAAATATACATAAAAACAAATTAGTATAATCCCAAGAGTACTATAAGTGTCAGTTGTGATTATTACTACGTTAAGTGCCAAATGACTGTAAATGGTACAACATTCCGAGTAGGGAAGGGATCTCAGAGACCCAGAAAGGCTGCTGTGGAGGAGTTGAAAATGGATCGGGAGGGGAAGAGATGTCATTCTAAGCATGGAAGAGTTGGAACAGGGGTATGAAGCAGTGCTGCATGTGACGAGTGTGGCGAATTGCAGGCAGACCAGATCGGCTGAGGTACAGGGAGGAAAGAAGCACCAGGAGAGATCTGGCCTGAATTCCTTAATTTGATAATTAATTCAGAATAAATTATTTAGATTGCAGTGCTGATGGAGGGATTTAATTTTGAAGTATTATACAACTGTATTTATTTGCACTATTGCAACAGTATTACTAGGTAACATTTATTGAGCACTTACTATGTGCCAAGCCTCAAACTAGGTGCTTTACATGTGTTAATTCATAGAAAATCTGGGACACCATTTTATAAATAAGAACACTGAGGCAGAGAGTTAAGCATCTTTCCAAAATCAAGCAGATGGATAGTAGCAAAAAGATCGAAGTGCATTGACTCCAGCATCTGGGCTTTTCATCCAAGGCTACAATAAAAATCTAAGGAGATGATGTGGCGTGGTGGTGAGGTCTCTGATGCCTGGAGATTTTTCTTACAAGCTCTGGGATAGTTATACGGTCCTTACCTTAGTTTATTCCTGAGGTCAATGAGAATAGTTCCATGGGTCCTATCTCAGCAGGTAGATGGGATTTGGTGAAATAACAAGATTGCAGAACACACTCATTGGGGCTGCTGTAAGAGTTAAGGGGACGTTGCAGTCCTAATCCTCTTGCATGACAGAAAGGAAAAATGGAGACTTACAGATATTAAGGGGTTTGTTCAAGTACACAGTTAGAATTAGAATGAAGCACTCTTGTCTGTAAAATCAAGGACTGTTGACTCTACTGCATGAAACCAGTTAAATCAGAATGAATGGTCATGCCAAAACTGGGCTAAGGTATGCTTCTGAAATAACTAAGAAAAAGGCATTTTTAAAGTACATTCTGCCTTTAGACTAAAAAAGCATGGTATAATTCATTTTTGTGTGGTATGTATAGAGCCTTTTTTGTTTTTAATAGATGAGTAATTATTCAGCACTAATTCTTGTCTCCTTTTTTTATATGGCTTTTCTTCACATTAAAATAAAAATAAATGTCAATTCAGAGTTTAGGTAGGCCAAGGCAGGAGAGATTGCTTGAGCCCAGGAGTTCAAACCAAGCCTGGGTAACATAGTGGGACCCTGTCTCCACAAAAATAAGTAAGAATTTGGTAAGGCACTTGAAAAGTAAATGCTTGAATTAAATTAAGAAAAAAATTTACAAAGTTGTGCATACCACATATTCCTATTCCAAACCCACAAGGGCAGTGCCTGCCTGAACCAGAGTAAAAGACTGACTTTATTTCCCCTGCATTCTGGGCACAGAATCCCCAAGGCAGGGAGAAGGGCTGAAGGTTGAGTTGATCACCAATGGCTAATGATGAAATCAATCATGCCTATATAATGAAGCCTCCATAAGACTCAAAAGGACAGGGCTAGGAGAGCTTCCAGATAGCTGAATGCATGGAACTTCCTGGAGGGTGGTGCACCCAGAGAGGGCATGGACGCTCCATGCCCTTCCCACATACCTTGCCCTGTGCATCTCTTCATCTCTATCCTTTGCAGTATCCTTTATAGTGAGCCAGTAAACCTAAGTAAGTGTTTGCCTAAGTTCTGTGAACTGTCCTAGCAAATTAATCAAACCCAAGGAGGAGGTCATGGAAACCTCATTTCGTAGCCAGTTGATTAGAAGTATGAGTGGGCTGGACATGTGATTGGCATATAAAGTGGGGGCAGCCTTGTGGGACTGAGCCCTTAACCTGTAAAATCTGACACTATCTTTAGGTAGATAGCATCAGAATTGAATTGAATTCTAGGATACCCAGCCGGAGAATCTGCTGCAGAATTGATTGATTGCTTGCTTGTTGGTGGGGAGAAACCACCATCCGCACACATTTTGGTGACCAGAAGTCACAGAAGCAACTGTGTTGTATTGAGAGCAGAGAATAAAAGTACAGCAATTTGGTTTTGCCTCTATTTCCTATATGTTAAAATAGGTGCCAGGGATAGGAGGGAAAACACTTAGGCCCAAATACTTGATTGCATCTCATTTTTATAAAGGATATATAAATCTTGAAGCCAGTAAGCTTATTCTGCCTGTCCCAAACCATACATGTGAAAATATCTCTCTACATAATATCATTTTGAAAAAAAAAAACCATCTCAAATGCCTGAAATTCTTTTCATTTCAATGAGTTGAAAGCCTATAAATTACGTTCCAACAAAGTTCTACAAGAAGGTGTGTGAAGAAGGCCTAGAGAAGAGAAATATTTTAATGTGTAGATTGAAAGCTTCAATCCCTGGCCTTGTTCTTCCTTTAGACTAGAGGGAAGAGTAGTTCGAATGTTTCCTTCACCTTTATGGATGAAGTGATGCCTTCATGCTAGAAGAGTTTGGGAAAAGAATTCTCAGGAATTTTACAATTATTAATCAAGTGTCAGTACATCAAGAAAAAGAATGAGAAAAGGAATAACAGCTATCCCTGGACTATTTGATCTATTCTGGCTCAAAGGCAAAGCTATTATATTTTCAAAAGAGAAGAGAGATTAGCTCCTAAGTTGTTATATTCAAGAACTATTCCAGTTTCAAGCAAGATTTATTTTGCTTAATGTATCTCCTTTTATAGAAGCCAGACCTTTCCCTTCACTGGCTGCTGCAAACCTTAACTTAGGTTATGACCGCAATTTATATGATAAAAGGGCTGTAAATGCAAAATTTAGGGGGAGTGATTTTTTAAAAAATGCATAAAGCTTTGAAAAATACATCATAGATTATAGGTGGAAGCTGAATTAAAGTTTTTCAAAGAGGAAAGAGACCTACCAGGTCATCTGTTTATTACCCAGAGTACATTAAACTGTTTTCCAGCCTTATCAGATTCATCATGTCGCTAAGTATAATGCTTCTTATTTCTACTTGGTTATGCTTATTTAAAACGTTACAATCCATCACTCTCAAAATTATTACTTTATACTTATTCAACCTTTCATAGAGTCAGTCTCTAAAATTAAAAAATGCTTTTTTCATATGGAAAAAAGTATCGTACCTTTAGGATGAGGATTTTTTTTCCCCTCAAATTTGAGATACAGCTTTGGTAAGCATACAATTGCTGCAGTTCTAACGTTTACCACCAGGTGCAGCAGACAGAATGTCTTTTCTTGGTTCACATAACTGAGAAGTCCAGTGGTAGGATGGGTGTTGGGACCCATTGAACTGGTAATGGCTCAGTGATATCCTTACCTGATTTTTTTTGTCATTGTTTTGCCATGTGCATTTTTATTGAAATTGTTGACTCTCCTTTGTAATAGAGTATGGCGTCCAACAAGGCCTATGGTTATATCCAGAGGGAGAGAAAGAGAGCACGCATCTCTTTCTTTACCAGTGAATAATTTGATCATTTATCTGCCCCTCACTCCTCCTCCTTGTCTTCCTGAGCAATCACTGGGCAATGAGGATGGGTCTGTGTTGACGGGCTTGGGGTAAATAAACCTTGATAGAATAGAGGTGACATCAGTCTCACCCAACCATGTGGCAGCAACACCAAGTTAGGGCTGAAATGGATTCAGAAGTGAGAGCAATTGCTGCATTCAGTGTACTCTCATAGCTCCTCCTTCCTACAAATTATAGTAGTGGAAAGATTCTGGTTGTCTGTGAGGTACTCTGTAGCTGCCATTTATACTTTCTCTGTTTCTCTGTGCTCAGAGATGCCTACTGGTGGACGTGATCACTTTTACTCCTGTTAAATAGAATTGCAGCTTCCCACCATGGGCCAAAGGAAGCCTCCTGCTGCAAGGACAGTGGGAGAGACAGGGAGGAAAATAATGATGCTCTTAGGGGACATAGCAGGTAATAAAATTGGGACCTTCATTTGGGGACTAAGAAGATCATATTAGATTCTCAAATTCAAAAGTCACACCCCCAAAGAGAAGAGACAGCAGTGAAGTAATCCAGCTATGCTTTGGTGGCTGAAATACACATATGTGGATATATATGTGTGTGTTTGTATGTGTGTGTATATATGTATGCATATATATATATATATTTATGTGTGTGTGTGTGTACATGTTACACACAAACACACACAAAATTTCAATTTAGGAGGAGAAAGTTGGCTAAAAACCCTATCTTATCCATTCTTCCTCTTAACTTTTAGGTCTTTTTGGATCATGGTTTGGGACTGTAAAGTGGTTTGTAGTTTTGCTAGAAGGTTGACGACATTTTGGGCAGAGAGAAGTGAAGAATGTGAGTGCAGAAAGCTGAAATGGGTCATGAAGATGATCTCCTCCGGTTTTCCTTTCCCCAATCAGAGGTACAGGAATAGATGCTGAAAAGCATTAAGGTAGCTTACTCAGGGCTCCCCAATTATTAAGGTAGTAAGTGTGAAATTGACCTGTAGATTTCACTTTCTCCATTTCAGTCCTTAGCTATATTTAGTTTTCTGTGGTAGGAAAACTTGTTTGTTATGTCAGCTGAAAAATGACGAGGTTCCTAAATTTGGAAAGGAGAGGTTTATTTCTCAGAAAGGGTTGCAGCCTGCAGGGTGGCCATTATGATAGGTGGGAAAGCGTAGCCTCTGGTTAGAAGCCAGAAACAGACATGTCAAGGGTGGGAAGAATAGCACAGGGATTTATACTGAATGAGATGGCCAAATACACATATTCAATAAGCTATAGGAGCAGTCATGAATATTGATGAAAGGAGTAACATGCACATGCTCAATTGATGCTGCCTCATAGGACCCATGTTCAAAAAATGGCAGCATTAGGATTATCCAAGGGTGGTGTTTTCAGCCATCTGTTGTCAAAAGGTGAAGCAGAGGACATGAAAACCTTCACTGGGTATCCTCTGTAGACTGGCCAGAACCACTCTGTGGTCAGTTGTCTATTATCAGGAAGGAATGCTGGTGGATTGGATTATCAGAACCACAGAAGGGAGGGGCACCGTCAGGCAGTTGGTTGATATCAGTGGTGCAGTCTTTTGTGTGTTTTTTTTTTTTTTTTTTTTAGTTTAAAATTTATTTTATTTTATTATACTTTAGGTTTTAGGGTACATGTGCACAATGTGCAGGTTTGTTACATATGTATCCATGTGCCGTGTTGATTTCCTGCACCCATTAACTCGTCATTTAGCATTAGGTATATCTCCTAATGCTGTCCCTCCCCCCGCCCCCAACCCCACAACAGTCCCCGGAGTGTGATGTTCCCCTTCCTGTGTCCATGAGTTCTCATTGTTCACTTCCCACCTATGAGTGAGAACATGCGGTGTTTGGTTTTTTGTCCTTGCGATAGTTTACTGAGAATGATGTTTTCCAGTTTCATCCATGTCCCTACAAAGGACATGAACTCATCATTTTTTATGGCTGCATAGTATTCCATGGTGTATATGTGCCACATTTTCTTAATCCAGTCTATCGTTGTTGGACATTTGGGTTGGTTCCCAGTCTTTGCTATTGTGAATAATGCTGTCTTTTGAAAAGGCTTATTTCTCTTTTAACCCTTGGGGAAGAAAGTGAGGGAGGGGTATAACAAGGCACGCCCACCCTCCCTTCCTGTCACGGCTGGGAAATCAGCTTCCAAGGTTTTTCTGGAGTCCCCTTGACCAAGAGTGGGGGTCTGTTCATTTGGTAGGGGGCCTTAGAATTTTATTTTTATTTCTCAGTTATAATTCTCTTTACCAAAAAGGACTGTTTGAACCTTCTCATTTCTTGATACAGAATTTTGATAGTCAACTTTTGCTTATGATTCTTTGATAAATGGGCAATGAGAGGTGGGAAACTTAGCGGGATCTTAAAATTGTTTTGCATTGAATAAGATTAAGATCTTAAATATATAATCCCTTTTTTTCTTATACTGTTGGTAGGATTATGCCATGCATGAAAGGAGGAGAATCAGTGCCTTTTAAAATTTATTGTTCAGAATTTTCGCTAATTTAGAATGATCTTCAGTGATAAGGTAAATATGCTTTGTATGAAAACCCTCAAAAATAAATGAGTGACAGTAAGGCACAAAGGTCTATAACTGTCTGTCTGTCTTTTGCTGGGGTTGAGCCACATACAGCCACACAGACTCAAAGGATAATGCTGCCTCTCTTTTCACTACATTCTCTGTTGAAAGGCAATACTAGTATTTTCTCCACTGTTTCCCTGCTCCCAAAATCCTGCAAGAAATAACCTTTATGGCTGAGATGGCTTGGTCATGGAATTGTGTGTAACATGGGACGTTGAATGAATGAATGAGTAACTCAGAAGAGGCAGTTATGGATTTATTGACACCAGAGGCTCTTGATGCCAAGAAATGAACACATGGCTTCTAAGGTGCTCCCAGATTGTGTAGAACCACCAATGAACTTTAGAAAGAACACTGGTCTTTTATTATACATCCAGATTGTGCAAGACACAAGTCTTTTCGTGATCGGTGAGATCTGGGAGTTATTGGTGCAAATCTGACATCTGGGAGTGGTGCAAATTGTAGTGATGTTATTAGCATAAAATGACTTTTGATTGATTTGTATTACAATGGAAATTCTTGTGTTAATGCATGTACCCTTAGCCCATCCAGCGCTCTGATCTTCTCATTACTCTCTTCAGAAACCCAGCTGTGAAGCACCATCTGTCAGCAGCCGCAGCAGCATCTGTCTCAGTGTCAGCTGGCATCTGTGTTAACTTTTGCACAATTGCCTAAAGGCCTGTAGGTGGGTGTGTGGGAAGGGGAGGCTCTGCCCTGGTACCTTTAGTGACATATTGCCTGCTCTTTTAGACTTGAAACCAGACATGCTGGGGTGCCAAGTGCCTGCTTTTTCACAAGCTGGGGGACTCTTTGAGATTTCTAGCATTCACGATACATTCAATCTTACTTGCTCATCTTTATTTTCCACCCGTAATAATACTGCCATACAATGAAACTTGAACAAATGATCATTTGAGAGACTCAGCGTAGGATTTTCTGCTATTTAATTCTGCAGAAAATAATGTTGGAGTATCTGCTGGGTTGGAGAATGTCCTCCTCCTCACCCCGCAATGTATGTCCTTCCTGGGACATCAGCATGTGACCTTATTTGGAAATAGGGTTGTTGCACATAAAATTAATTTTAAGATAGGGACATACTGAGTAGGGTGACCCCCGATCTAATATGACTGATGTCCTTATGAAAAGAGACACAGAGGCACACAGAGGGAAGACAGCCATGTGATGACTGAGGCTGCACCTGGAGTTCTGCTGGCACAAACCAACCAATGCCAAGGATTGCTGGCAACTACGAGAAGTGAGGACAGAGGCATGGATCAGAGTCTCCATGGAGCCCTTGCAGGGAGCATGGCCCTGATGACACCTTGATTTCAGACTTTTAGCTTCCAAAACTGTCAGATAATAAATTTTTATTATTTTCAACCACCCAGTTAGTGGAAACAAATACGGAGTACTTTATAGCATGTCACCATAGGGACTCTGTAGGTAGTGTGGAAGTTCTACACATAGCCATTGTGTAAAAACTCTCTTGTTTCTTGGTGGGTGGTACAGATTTGAATGGTGCTGGTAAGGAGGGGATAGTGCTTATTAGAAAATGTTATGGACCAGGGATATTCCATTAGGAATAAATTTCTAGTTTATTCATGCAGTTACTTCTCTTATTTCAACACATTTAACATACCCTGCACAGTCCTACTTTGGGAGGGGACAAGGCAGACATGGAGCCTACCCTCATGGAGTTGACCATCAAGTGCAGAAGACAGGCTTGATTGTTTCCAATCAACCTAAATATTTTTATTACCAATGTTTAAAAAAGCAGTCATACTAAACAATAATGAAGTTTTGTGAAGAAAGTAGTATTTGGATGTTGGTGAACCCTTTGACCTTGGACAAGTATCTTCAGATCCCAAGTCCCTTTACCCTCCCCCCAAAAAGAAGAATAAAATACTCTTAAAAAAGAAAATAAAACAGTGTTTGAGAATGTCACTTAAGGATCCCATTTTGAAAGTAATCATACTGGATTTTTAAAAATTTATTTTTTATTTTTTAGAGACAGGGTCTCTCTGTCACCTAGGCTGGAGTGCAGTGGCACCATCATGGCTCACTGCAACCTTGAACACCGGGGCTCAGGTGATCCTCTGGCCTCAACCTCCCAACTAGCTAGGACTGCAGGTGCACACCATCACAACTGGCTAATTTTTTTAAATTATATTTTTTGTCAAGACATGATCTCACTATATTGTCTTGAACTCCTGGCCTCAAATGATCTTCCTGCCTCAGCGTCCCCAAGTGTTGAGATTGCAGGCAGGAGCCACTGCCCACCCTCATACTGCATTTATGTTTCATTCCATTTATTTGTCTGTGCTTTATCTCCCTAGCCTAATATGAATTGTGTCTTTTTTTTTTTTAGTGCTAACCATAATCCTTTGCATACAATAAGTTTAGCATGTATTTGTTGAATTAAATTGAATTATTAAGAATATTATTAGAGAGGATGATTCATAGCTAATTGATTATTTATTATATGTGTGTACCATTCCAAGCAATTTACTTATTTACTTCATTTTTTTCTCATGATACGCGTCTATCTTGACTATTACCCATTTTACAGATGAAGAAACTGAGGTATGCAAAAAGGAACTTCATCAAGCTCAACCATCCAGTTAGTAAAGCCAGAATTCAGGCCCAAGCCTTACTTCTGGCTCCATGCCCTCCAGTGGGAATTCTCCACTCTGTGTAGGCAATGAGTTCATGGCTTATAGCGATTTTAAAGAATTCATCTATGGACTGCATCCTGGATCACTCTAGTTATAGACATGGGTATTTTGCTCAGTGGCCCTGAGACCACTTGTTAGATAGTTTGGTGTAAAGAAAGTACCAGTTAGGACATTCAGTGACTTGAAAGGAAGAAAGGAAAACATGACTTTCAGCCTTCTGCTACCTTCTCTGGGTTTAAGAGGACACATGGGGCCAGGTGCTGTGGCTCATGCCAGTAACCCCAGCATTTTGGGAGGCTGAGGCAAGTGGGTCACTTGAGGCCAAAAGTTTGAGACCAGTCTGGCCAACATGGCAAAACCCTGTCTCTACTAAAAATTCAAAAGTTAGCTGGGCATAAGGCGCATGCCTGTAATCCCAGCTTCTCAGGAGGATGAGGCACAAGAAGCGTTTGAACTCGGAAGGCAGAGGTTGCAGTAAGCTGAGATCCAGAAGGTAGAGGTTGCAGTGAGGCGAGATCGCACCACTGCACTGCATCCTGGGCAACAGAGTAATACTCTATCTCCAAAAAAATAAAAGGGAGAACTGTGTGAAAGTCATGTTCTTTTCCTCTTTTTATTATTAGCTATTACATCCTCTAGGAATAATGCACAATGGATTGATTTTAATTGAGATTTTTGTTTAAGAAAACCCTTCTCCACCAATAAAAAGTTGGTATGTGGAATGATTGCTGATCAACTTAGATAACTTTTATTTTATTTTATTTGAGACAGAGTCCTGCCCTGTTCCTCAGGCCGGAATGCAGTGGCGTGATTTTGGTTCACTGCAACCTCTACCCCCCGGGTTAAAGAGATTCTCATACCACAGCCTCTGGAGTAGCTAAGACTACAGGCGTGTGCCACCACACCTGCCTAATTTTTGTATTTTTAGTACAGACAGGGTTTCGCCATGTTGGCCAGGCTGATCTCGAACTCCTGACCTCAAGCAATCCGCCTACCTCGGCCTCCCAAAGTGCTGGGATTACAGGCCTGAGCCACCATGCCCAACAGATGACTTCTTTTTAATTCTTTCTCTGCTTACCTTTTAGCTAAATCGACTTAAATGATTTCTATGCTTCAGGGCCCTGTATGTGTTAAAATAGGAATTTCCATTTCACATTTTCGTTTTGCTTGTGTGGTGTTGAGTGGGACAGTCCTTCTGGCTCTATCCATCTCAGTTGAGGCTGCAGCTCTGGCCCTTCCCACAGAGAAAGTAGTGAGTCCCCATTTAGGCAAGAAGGGGAATCCCCTAGGCATCCACTGGCTGTTGAAGAGGGGGGCTTTGCAGCAGGTGTGTGCAGGGATCCTGTGATCTGCATCTGCTCTGTTAGCATTTGTGACATCTGCTGCTTTGCTGTTCTGAATTCACTTTGGCCAGTAGCACTGGCCCTACAGCCCTGCTCAGAGGTAACACTATACTCAGTGGAATCCTTTCCCTAAACCCAAGCTCTCTGCCTATCCTGGGGCTGCAGCAGGGCAGTTGCTGACTCAGCAGTGGGACTGTCTCCTTTCTCTCCTGGAAGACTGCTGTGTGCCTTGTTATGTGCTCCAGCCACAGAGCTGGATCTGATTTCAGCTGGAAACAGCAAGCAGCAGAAGTTCAAAAGTGAAAAACCACAAGCAGTCAAATTCCAGCACTTTGTCATTGCAGCAGCATTCACAATAGCCAAAAGATGGAAGCACCCCAAGTGTTCATCAGCAGATGAATGAATAAACAAAATATGGTATACACACAGAGTGGAATATTATTCAGCCATGAAAAGGAATGAAACATGGATAGATGAAACAATGTGGGTGAACCTTGAAGACATTATGCTAGGTGGAATAAGCTAGACACAGAAGAAATAATATTGTGTAATTCCACTTGTATCTAGAACAGGCAAATTCATAGAGATCGAAAGCAGATTAGACGTTACTAGGGGCTGGGGAGGGAGGAATGAGGAGTTATTAATGGTTACAGAGAGCTTCTTTGGGGTGATGAAAACATTTTGGAAATAGTGAAGATGGTTGCATACATTATGAATGTAATTAATGCCATTGAATTATATCCTTACAAAAATTACAATGGCAAATTTTGTGTTATGTACATTTTACCACAATTTAAAAAAATTAAAAATAGCAAGCACCCTGAACCAGATCTTCCTTCTGAATGGTGGCTTCACTTTGTCATTTGGCAATGGAGCAAATGCTAAAATATGTCCTTGGCCTTCTTAGACTGGACATAAACCCAGTAGAAAGACAGCATCTTAGGGGAAGAGACCCTGTCTGAAGTCAGGTGCTAATGTGAAGTATGTGCTCAATCATTGTAAAATGTATGTGTATATCTGATTACCACATAATACACCTTAAATATGTAATTTTTATCTGTCAATTATTTTAACATTACAAAAAGAAGAGGCCGATAAAATTGACTTAGCTGGTCCCATGTGTTAACAGGGCATGGTTATTCTTATGAAGGTTTTGGTTCATCCTTAGAAATATGCTACCTCACTAGAGGGCTATCTTTTTTTTTCTATTTTATAGGTTTTTTTGATCAGTTTGCTTTCTAGAGGTTTCTTTCTAGAGGTTAGCTCTGACCCGTTATCCTAGAAGGCCTTTATCATGTCTTCATGCTGTGACTCTAGCAGAACACACATACACGTGCGCACACACACACACACACATAATGTACATGTATGTGTGTATGATTATGTATATTCTCATGCTTGCATCAGCACAGTGACATAGCAAGACAGTAGCTGTGGTGGGAATTCTCCACTCTGTAGGCAATGAGGTCATGGCTTATAGCGATTTTGAAGAATTCATCTGTGGACTGCATCCTGGATCACTCCAGTTATAGACATGGGTATCTTGCTCAGTGGCCCTGATGCCCTTTATTAGATGGTTTGGTATAAAGAAAGTACCAGTTAGGACATTCAGTGTAAAGAAAGTACCAGTTAGGACATTCAGTGGCTTGAAAGGAAGAAAGGAAAACATGACTTAGCAGTTTCCCTCCTGTTTCGTTTCCTTTCCTGCTCTCTTTCCTCAGCCCCTCCTTCTAATCTTTGCCGGGTGGAACAAACAATACCAGAAGCAAAAACAAAGGACACTGTCTCATGTTTTTTGCTCACAAGAAAATGAAGCAGAGTGCTTAGGATTCTCTGCCTCCTCATCTTGCCCCACTTGAAGGCCTCCACCCCTGGAGAAGTCATCTATTTAATCACTCCCCTTTGGCTTGGAAGAGCTAATACACTTTTCCAATATGTATTCAGTTTCTTTCCAAAAACTAATATGCACCTGGGCCAGGAATTAAGCCAGATCATTGTTTGAGATAACCGATGTTATATTATGCTGTAGGGACAGACATTGAATTGTGGATCAGAGAAGATAAATTATTTCAAGATACCAGTCAGGAAAATAACAGTGAATTCAATGCACAAATATGACCCACCGTTCCCTTGATCTGATTCTGAGATCTTGAAAAAAATTCCCTTACCTTTGATATGGACACTTAGTATTAAGTCAGGTTCTCATGGTGCACCAGCAGCAGCTTGAAAACAAGACAGCGGAGAGAAGCAGGAAATAAGGGGCTGAGGCCTCCACGTGGGTCCGTGTACTTGTGTGTGGATTTCATGTTAGAAGTCTGCAGCTGTAATCTGTGTGACCAATGCAGTGCGTATGATCTGGAATAGATATCATGAATCAGTTTTGCAAGAGATGTCTTAGAATCTTAAGAGTGTTGGTAAACATATGACTCCATTGATTTGTTTTCTGTCACACCCTTTATCTTGCTTGTGTCATAATATTAATAAATTAACTGTCTTGAGCACTAGAAATGAGAAAAGAGAAGAAACTTAGTTTTGCGTAGTACCTATGGGAATTCTTAAATTAAAAGAAACTTAAAGTCCCTCACTAAAAGGACTCCCCATTAAATGAACATTATCTTCAAACATTAGGAAAACCTGGCACGCTCTAACAGACAGCCCAAAGGAATGCGTGACAGGAAGAAAAAACCAGGACATTCTTCTGCTAACATTGCTGAGTTAATA
Source organism: Hylobates moloch (assembly GCF_009828535.3). Lineage (NCBI taxonomy): Eukaryota > Metazoa > Chordata > Mammalia > Primates > Hylobatidae > Hylobates > Hylobates moloch. Next base: position 14,521,085 of record NW_026652292.1, read on the forward strand.
GTGTGTCCCATTTGACCAAAATTATCGATCCACCGACTGATTTCAGTGGCTCAGAATTGTATGTGTATATATTAGCCTATTACAGATAACATTTACCAAACTTAGTGTGTTCATTTTCCCTTGCTTTGATGTTTATTTGTATTTGATACCTAATTGTTTGTTCATTTGTCTTCCTTTGGGCCTTTAGCCCACTTGCGAGGAAATTAAAGAAAGCACAAAATTTTACTTTACCAAATCCGACCAGCACAGTTCCAATGTTCTAATGGCCCCTAATGGGGGTTTAGCTATTGGTCAAATAACCAAATAAACTTTCATGTATGTAAAGCAGTTAGAGCAGATTTTTTTCTGGATATTTAAATTATGTATAATTTATGTGCTTATATAATATTTATCATTTATGTAATAGTAAAATAATTATTTTAAATTTCATTTCTTAGTTTATGATATAAATTGAAATAATGGGTCAATATTAATAACTCACAGGGTGGGTTCTCACAGGCATTGGTCATGGTTTCATGCTTTACCTGCCAGGGTTCATTTTTTTCTTATAGCAGCCTCTCTCAAACCCTGCAGGGTGGGTAATGTCCTCCCCGTTTTTGGTAGAGGTAATGGCTGTCTTTTGTTTGCGTGTGCATATCTTTATTTTATGGCTGAGACAAGAGTGCTTGGAAAGTTTGAGAGATGTTCACCTGGGCATGTTGCTTGGAAGTGGTAGCTATGGAATTTAAATCCATGTGGGACGGTTGCTGTGATGGTTGGTTTTATGTGTCAACTTGGCCAGGCTATAGTACCAAGTATTTAATCAAACACAGATCTAGATATTGCTGTGAAGGTATTTTGTTAGGTGGTGAACATCGACAATCAGTGGACTTTAAGTAAAGGAGATTATCTCTGAAAATAATGATACGGATGGGCCACATCCAATCACTCGAAGACCTTAGAAGCAAATCTGAGGTTTACTGGGAAAAAGAAATTCTGCCACAAACCTGCAGCCTCAACTTCTGCCTGAGTTTCCAGCCTGCTGGTATAACCCACAGGTTCCAAACTTGCCAGCCCCAACTATTGTGTGAACAATTCAAGCTTAAAAAATCATATATATTCGCACATGCATACACATACACATATGTAACCTCCATTGGTTCTGTTTCTCTGGAGAACCTTGACTGATACAGACATCAAAGCATGGGCCGTATGATACCCATTTACAGAAGGTGAAAGGTTTTTATCCCCGTGTTACTGGCAATGAAACAAGACTTAGAGTTTGACAGACTTGCACAGGAGCATATGTGTGGCGTGGAAATGGTTGAAGTGGGGTTTGAACCCAGCTCTGCCTCCAGAAACAATGCTGTTTAACACTGTAAACCACAGATCCCCCATCACTCCAATTGCACACGAAGCAGGCAGCCTTGATGGGTGATATAACAGTGGCTGATGTTTATTACACACTCCTTAGTATGCTACTCACTGGACTGCGCATTTCACCTGCATCATCCTGGGTTCTCAGTACAGCTAATGAAGAGGTCCAGCCGCTGCCTGCTTCTCACACTTGATGAATCAGAGCCACCTGAAGGGCAGGATGAGGCACAGGTTCAACCCCCAGAGTTTTCTCCGTTTAAGGGGAGGGAAATGAGGCTTCAGCCTTTGAAGTGGGAATGCCAAAGAATTTGTGGACATATTTTAAAACCAGCACAGCTTAGTTATTGCTGGTAGTAGAGTGTCTTTTGCGAGTGAATGTGCTGGTCCTTTATTCTAGTCAAGCATCCTTTCATTCGGTCTATCACTGTGCCAGTGTTTCTTATTGTTTCCTAATGCCAAGGTCTGACTGTGCCTCCCAGTTGGCCCTGACATGGCAATCTGCTCTCTCCTGTGGCTAATAGAAGCATCTCACTCCACTGTGTTGACTCCCTAAGGCAAGATCCCAGCAGACTTTCCTTGACTTGTGGTCATGTCAGTGTCCCCATGAAACCCAGGTGACTCCAGAAGCTGCAGTGAAGACTGCCCTGAGCTAGACTGTGCTACCCGGCAGCTTGATGTAGCCATGGTTCTAGCTGCTGGCTGAGCAGTCTGAGGGCAGGTGCTCTGAGGCATCCCTTAGCATAGGGAGTGAGGTGACAGCAATTTTACAGCCTCTAGAGTTGCTCTCTGTATTAGTCTGTTTTTGCACTGCTGATAAAGACATACCTGAGACTGGGTAATTTACAAAGAAAAAGAGGTTTAATGGACTCACAGTTCCACATGGCTGAGTAGGCCTCACAACATGGTGGAAGGCAAAAGGCACGTCTTACATGGCAGCAGGCAAGAGAGACAATAAAAGCCAAGTGAAAGGGGAAAACCCCTATAAAACCATCAGATCTTGTGAGACTTATTCACTACCACAAGAACAGTATGGGGGAAACCACCCCCATGATTCGGTTATCTTCCACCAGGGGTCCCTCCCAGAACATGTGGGAATTTTGGGAGCTACAATTCAAGATGAGGTTTGGGTGGGGACCCAGCCAAACCATCTCTCTCTCTCTTATCCAACATACCCTCTTTTTTCTCAGAAGAATCCCAGAGAGGGAAACCAAAGTCCAATCTGGCTGCTCCCCTCCTGTGCCTCTCTTGCCCCTGGTCGTTTCCAGTGTCACCATAGGGTGGCTTCCTGTGCTCTTCACACCACCTCCCTCTTATCTGGACTTTCCGTATGTACAACTCCAGGGTCTAATCTGACATTCTCACTCTTGATTTTCTAAAGGGGCTGAGAATGTAGGCAGTTCCTTCCTGAGACGATAGCTTGACTTGCAAGAATGTCATCATACTGCAGATTTCTGCTTTTGAATATTAGAAGCTGAATATTCCCCTTGGTTTTTCCCTCTGAATTCCGTCTGTAACATTTCTTCTCTGAGCACCACCCTCCCGCCTCCCTCTCCACTTGAACTCCACAAGGAGATGGTTATTGCTTCCAGAAGCAGGGCAGAAGAGCATATCATGGTATCCAACATAGGAACCTCATTCTACAAAGATTTGTTGGTTATTTACTAGGTGTTTACAATATCCTAAGTACAGAAACGGAATTATTTTTCTACAAAGATTTGTTGGGTATTTCTAGGTGCTCACACTACTCTAAGTACTCAAACTGAATTATTTTATTTAATTTTCACAATAACCCTATGAGGCAGGAATTGACCCTCCACCCCGCCCCATTTACAGCTGAAGAAACTAAAGAAACTACAATAGAGAGGGTCTATTAATTTGCCCAAAACTAATAATTGGCCAATCCAGATGCAAACCCAGGCCTCTTCACTCCAGATCCTCCATGCTACCTATCCCCGTCTACATGTAAGCGGGCCGCAAGCTGCAAAATCACACGTAATACAAGATGACACAGTGTCAGTCCTCATTATTTGTGGATTTCGTATTTGAGAATTTGCCTACTTGCTAAAATTTATGTAATCACCAAATTAGTCCTTGAGGCACTTTTAGGGTCACTCACAAATACATGCAGAGTGGTGAAAAATTTGGGTTGTGCAATGCACACTTTCCCAGATAAGGCTAAGCAAGGTGACACTCTGCCTTCCTGTTTCAGCTCTCCTACTATGCACAGTGTTCTTTTTGGGGTCCATTTGTTGCCACTTTTTTTTTTCTGCTTTTTGTACTTTTTGTTGCTGTTTTCATTAAGATGACCCCCAAGTGTAGTGTTGAAGAGCTGTATAGTGTTCCTAAGTGCAAGAGGGCTGTGATGTCGCCAATATGTGTCAGATAAGCTTTGCTCAGACATGAATTACAGTTCCATTGGCATTGAGTTCCGTGACAATGCATCAATAGTATGTATTAAATAAGATGTCTTTAAATAGAAACACACAAAAACCAAATTGATGTATTGATCAATTGATAAAAATGTGAGCAGAGGCTCTCAGGAACCTAACTCTGTTTCCCTTTCGGGCAATGATTTGCTAATTTAGTGTTTATGGTTACTTTATAGAACCTAAATATCTCAAGTTATGAGAATCAACTGTATTGTCCAGGCATGATGGCTCTTGCCTGTAATGCCAGCACTTTGGGAGGCCAAGGTGGGAGGATTGCTTGAGGCCAGGAATTTGAGACCAGGCTGGGCAACATAATGAGACCTCATCTCTTTTTTAAAAAAAAAAAAAAAAGCAAAAATGCTGGGTGTGGTGCTGTGCCTGTAGTTCTAGCTACTTGGGAAGCTGAGGCAGGAGGATCACTTGAGCCCAGGAGGTTTGGTCTGCAGTGAGCTGTGATGGTGCCACTACACTCCAGCTTGGGCAACAGAGTGAGACACCATTTCAAAAAAAAAAAAAAAAAGGTAAAAACAAAATCTTGATTTCCTTAATTACTTAATTAATTAAATTCTCATGCATTTTAAAAAGTTTTACTTATCAAAGGACATAGATTTTCAATGGTGGTGATATTGCTCCTAAGGGGACACAATCCACCCCACCAGGAAACAATGTATTAAGCAGAATCACATACATAGTACATAAGAGATATACAGTATATCTGTGGTGTTGCGATTTCATTGAGGGTGGGGTAGTTAGGAAAAAAAAAAAGTGTAAACAGTTTCATTGGAGGGTAAAATAATGAGAAAATGATTGAGAAATACTGTCATCGGGCGTAATGACTATTTAATAAGAGAAAGCATGTAAAGCGTTTATTAGAGTGCTCAATGAAACATATGCACTTAGTGTTAGCTATTATTATAAATAACATTATTGTTTCCTCAACCTTATACTCTTTCTTCATAAACAAGCAATTTTTAAATTGGAGTTTGCAGCCCTTTAGGGATCAGCACACATGTTCTCACGTGCGTCTGAGAATTTTCTCTGAAATTTGTTGTTTTGTGCTTTCATTTTCATGATAATCTTAAAAATAATGAATAACTGTGTACTGGTTCCCCTTTAAAAGAGAGTCCTGCCATGAGTTATATTGTCCAAGTTTCCCCATATTTAAAGGAAGGCGCTCTACTCCAATGTTTGTAGATGGATAAGCAATAAAAGAGCAGTCTTAAAAATGTGCCTGATACAGTCAGACTCAGTGAAGGCCACATGATGCCATCTCTTTGTAGGAGGGAAGGGTTCCCTGAGTTCTAGTAGAGGAAAGTGATATGCAGGTTGAGTCCTCACGCAGCCTGGAGTGGACATGTGCATGCCAAAACCAAGAGAACATTGGCTTTAGCAGCGAGTACTGTATTTAAATTTTGAAAGACAGTTTAATCTCAGCAAAATAACATCATCAATCATGTTAAACTAATGCTGTTAATTTGAGTGTTATGGATTTTATTGTTTTTGCATTTAATTTGTTATTTTGTTTTAGTTTTATTGTTGAATCAGAGCTAGAGCATATGGAGTTTATTTCTAGTTTTCTATTTGCGCATCACTAAGCAACAATATAATAAAAATAATTTAAGTCTACATATTGGTGTTGCACAATAATGTTATTTGCCTTATTAAATGGAGTGGTTTGGGTTACAGAGATTTGAGGAGTAAAGTAATGGAATCAAAGAATTATAGACTGAGCTGCTAGGAATCATTTTTCCAGCAATTTCCCCTACCAGATACGGACACTAGGCCTGCAGAGTGAGAAGTGAATGTCAAAGGGCAGAAAGCAAGGGAGTGGTAGACTGGGGTCAGAGGCCAGGTGGACATACTTCTAACCAGGTGCCCAGTCTGCCATGTCAACCCACTTCCAAAGATGAACCATGGCAGATAAATGGCCACAGCTGCCAGGCCACAAAGGCTGGTTAGGCAAAAACAAATGGAGAATTGCTGCATTGTTTTGGTTAACTCTGAGGGTAGAGGTTGTGGAAGGGGTGGGGACAAAGGGATTAACCGATTTGTCCAGAGCCTAAGTCCCAATGAGCAATGGGCGATAGTGAGAGGAAATGATGGCCATTTTTCTGAGTTCCGTGATACTCCCATGGGTAATACCACCTGAGCCATTCCCTTCTCAAGTGATATTAACCGTCAGCCTGGATTGTTCGGTGACTTTCATCATAAGCAAACAAAACTCCAAAGTCTAAGGAGTTCTACTCTGTATGAATTTAGACTGTAAGTTTATGCCACCTAACTAGAGTTCTGTACTGTCTTAGTCCATTCGGGCTGTTATAACCAAATACCATAGACTGGGGGGCTTATAAACAACAGAAATGTATTTCTCACAGTTCTGGAGACCGACAAGTCAAAGATCAAGGTGCTGGCAGATTTAGTGTCTGGTGAGGATGCACTTCCTGCTTTATAAACAGTCTTCTACTGTGTCCTCATATGGCAGAAGGGGGCAAGGAAGCTCTGTGGGATGTCTCATAAGGGCACTAAGCAGAGTCCTCATGACCTAGCCACCTCCCAAAGGCCCCACCTCCTTATGCCATCACCTTGGGGGTTAGGATTTCAACATGTGAATTCTGGAAGGACAAACATTCAGTTCATTGCATTTACCACTGGGAAGAAAAGACTGTTGGAAAATGATGTTTCTCAGCTGCACGTCAGAGTTTTGATCATCACTTGTGGAGCAAAAAGAATTCATCTGTGCTATAACTAGTTGGTCATTAGCAATAGCTTGCTTTCTTTTCCTTTCTTTTCCTTTTTTTGAGACGGGCTCTCACTCTGTTGCCAAGGCTGGAGTGCAATGGCCCAATCTTGGCTCACTGCAACCTCCCCCTTCTGGGTTCAAGTGATTCTCCTGCCGCAGACTCCCGAGTAGCTAGGATTACAGGCGTGTGCCACCACGCCTGGCTAATTTTTCTATTTTTAGTAGAGATGGGGTTTCATGATGTTGGCCAGGCTGGTTTTGAACTTTTGACCTCAAGTGATCTATGTGCCTCGGCCTCCCAAAGTGCTGGGATTACAGGCGCAAGCCACTGCGCCCGTCCAGCAGTAGCTTTCTATTGCTGAATAAAAACATTACCACAAACTTAGCAGCTTAATATAGGAGCATTTATTATTCCACAGTTTCCTGGAATCAAAATTCTGAACTGCCTTAGCTGGATCTTTTGTTCGGGTCTCACAGTGCTGCAATGAAGGCATTGGCCAGGGCTGGGCTGTCCTCTGATGCTCAGGGTCCTCTTCAGCGCTCACATGGTTGTTGGCAGAACTCATTTCCTTGTAGCTGTAGCTGTAGAACTGACGGGGGCTTGCTGCTTCAAAGACAGCAGGAAGGGTCTCTCTCTTCCAGGCCCTCTTTTAAGGTACTCACCTAATTAGGTCAGGCCCACCCAGAATAATCTCCCTTGTCATTAATTCAGTTAACTTCTTAAGGACTTTACAACTGCAAAATGCCTTACCTTCACCATAGCCTGTTGGTTAGAGGCCAGTCACAGGTTCAGTCCACTCTCAAGGGGGAGGAGATGATGCGGACGTGGATACCATGAGGGCGTCTTAGGAATCTGCCCACCACAGTCAGTAGGTTTCTCCATCACTGGGCCGTAGAGTGTGGTTCATATTTACAGACTTTCATGTGACATTTGAAGAATGTTTAGTAATATTAATGTATATGATTATATTAAAGGTTAGAAGAGTAGAAACTCAGCCTTGAGCTAAGATTATTTAGACCAGGGCTTCTCACCCTTGGTACTATTGACATTTGGGCTGGATAATTCTTTCTTGTCGGGGCCGCCCTGCTCATTCTAAGATGTTTAGCAACATGCCTGTCCTCCACCCACTAGATGCCAGTTGCACCTCCTGGCTTACTGGTGACAACCAAAAATGATACCAGATATTGCTAAATGTCCCCTTGAACAGAAAAATCATGTCCAGTTGAGAACCGCTGAGTTAGAAAAATGAAATGTTTTTTGTTGTGTTTTGTTTTTGAAGGAGGACCTATTAAAGCAGGGAATTCATTTTTTGATGTGATGCAGCTATTTGGAGTTAGCAGGCTCTTGCTCCTCTGATTATGCCTTATTCTTTGCTTATTTCCTTTACTGAGAAATGCATAATTTATAGTTGCAAATAAAAAATTAATGCAGATGTGTTCCCCACATGTACTTTCTTATTCACATTTATGCCAAAAAGAGATTGTTATCATATTTGACATTTTATAATCTTGTCTGAGTTTATAGTCAAGCTATATTATAAGAAGACTTTAGTTCTACTATAACATGGATCAGATATTTCCCAAAAGATATTTAATGCATAAGGCAAAAAAAAAAAAAAAGTAATAAACTCCATTCTTTGTATTATAGCTGCTTTCTTGGAAACTGGTGATAGGGCTTGGTGTGGGACCGAGTGGAAGGCATGGTCCAGGTCTGAAATTACAAATCTCAAAAGCTGCTCATTCCTGTTTCTTCCAGGCAAAGGCAGCTCGAGCATCTCATCTGATGTGAGTTCAAGTACAGATCACACGCCCACTAAAGCCCAGAAGAATGTGGCTACCAGCGAAGGTAGGCAGCTGGTCTTCATTATCTCTCTTTTTTCTTCACAGGGTTGGCTATTTTTGGAAGAGAAATAAAGTGTGGGAGCGTCAGTTCTATTCTCCTGAGTGGGACCATATGAGATCCTTAAAAATGAGGATGTTCAGGGTCTCCTAAGTTTTGTTGTTGTTGTTGCATTGCAGTTACAGTCAAATTGATTTGACGGGATTCAGGTGCCTCAATTATAAGGCAAATGTTGTTTTGTGAAAATGGAATAGGCTGAATTAAGGGAATGCTTTACAATACCATATACCTTGTCTTTCAGTATAAAAAAATGCTATTATTTTAAAATCCTTGTGCTGTAGTTGAATGTTCCTGGAGGAACTTTCAAAATAGGCACACCTGGAATTCAAGATTTTGACAGTGGGAATATCATGGTCACGTTATTTGTAGAACTTGAGTTAATCTCCAAAATTTGGGAGTAGGAAAAAGGGGGGTTTCTTTATTATTATTATTTAAAGAATATGTAAGAGGTCCTCCCTGTCAGGACAAAGATTGGTCGCAGTGATATTCTTGATGAAGAATTTGTATGTGGTAATACATGTTAGAATTCCACTGCTTTTCAATATGGAAGCTTTTGAGTTACTATTTACTTGTTTGTGGAATTAATTGTTTCTATGGTAATTATTTAGTGGCAAGTTGACCCAATTATAGAATCAGCTCTTTTTATTTTAATGTTAAACATGATTAAATGACTTTCTGTCTGCAAATGAGTTCTTGCTAAACTAATTGTCCGATTAAAGTCCAGTTTAAACGTCGACGCCATTGATAATGAAAGACCTTGAGCTGTCAGCTAATTTTCATGACATTGTGTAGCACCTGCTTTCCTAAAGTCTGTGGGATGTTGTGGAAGCACACTTGCAGTTTTTTGTTTCAGATATTTAATTTCTGTTGGTCATAATATTGGGCATGTACCCATGGGCTGACATTGGCCATCTGAGATCCATGATTTCTCTCTCTCTGCATTATAATTTAGGTATTGTAATTGTATGTGGTTTACATCTGCTGGTATGTATATGTCTTCTCTTTGATATGTTTTGTCTTAGTGTGCTTCAAGTAGCAAAGAATTACCTTCTCTGGGTTAATAGCTTTTACAGCTGGATTATATTCTCCGTGCTTAAAACCTTAGCACTGTTTGATGCGTTTTCCCAGCATCGTAAGGCTGACAGATTAGAGTGTTCTCTTCAGTGTACGGAAGCACCAGGTAGCAATCCAGTTTTAATTTTCTGCCTGTTAATTCAGGTATGGGCATTAGATCATTAATGAAATTCAGTTAAGGTAATGTACAAGTCTCATTAACTGATTCTAGACATTTATTTATTTATTTATTTATTTATTTATTTATTTATTTATTTATTGAGACGGAGTGTCACTCTTTTGCCCAGGCTAGAGTGGAGTGCCGTGGCACGATCTTTGCTCACTGCAACCTCTGCCTCCCGGGTTCAAGTGATTCTCCTGCCTACAGGCACCTGCCACTATACCCAGCTAATTTTTGTACTTTTAGTAGAAATGGGGTTTTACCGTGTTGGCCAGGCTGGTCTCAAACTCCTGACTTCAGGTGATCCACCAGCCTCAGCCTCCCAAAGTGCTGGGATTACAGGCATGAGCCACCGAACCCGACCTGACATTTACTTTTGAAGCTTTCATTCTTAGGAGCCATAGTGGAAATCATTTCAGTTTAATATTGTGCAATCCTCTCAAGTCAGAAATCTGTTTTGCAAGATTATCAATGTTTTCTACCATTATTTTACAGTCACTCTTGTCACCATAATTTGTCTAATTTGAATGGCTCTCCAAATAGAAAGCTAAAAGCAGGTTAAATAATCTGTGTTTTTTAAGCTCTCTTATTTTTTTTCCTTCTCAAAAACAGAAAATACAAAACTATATCAGCTGTGTTGCAGGGGTTGGGGGAAGGTACTGTGGGACCTCATGCATTTAACAGTGTCTGCTTTTCATGCTTCCAAAGCGGGGTAAAACTCTGTAGGGACTTTAAATTTTCATTTTCTTGTGCCTTTCCCTTAGGAGGAGGTGCAGGCCCAGCCAGTGTTTTATACATTTTGTCACAATGTATTTTCTGTTATTCTGAGGGTAGAATCAGGAGAGAAAAATAGGAAAATGTTATGTTCATATGGAACTGAGTTTTGAGCAACTGGGCTAAATTAGTGAGGAATTTCCTTCTAGCTTTTAAGTAGAAGAGGCTTGTCCCTATGAAAGATGCTGCCCCATTGCCTTGCATGACTGAAAAATTAAAAAAGAAAGTATTAAGTTCTGCTATTTGTATGTCTGAATCCTTTTTGCTGTAGTTTTTTTAATCAATTAAAACTTAAAATATTAAAAAACATAGAATAGGTGTGGGCACACGTTACATTAAAATGTATTTCAGGGATGTTTGCAGGGATGATTAGTTTCCTCTCATCAGGCTGCTTTTTCAATATGGATCCAGAGTAGCCAGTGCTAATTTCCTCCACGCACAGGAGACATAGTCTCAGGAAGAGACCATTCAGGATAAGTGGTTAGGGCAGCATTCTCTGACCTCCAGAGGGTGGATCTCAACTATGGTGGATAAGTTTCTTCTCACTGGGAAACACCTAGGAAACCACTGAGGAAGAAGCAGAAGGCGGACACTGACTTCTCACTCAGACTGTTAACACTTGAAGAGAGATCTGAGTTACCCCAAATTACCAGCGGCCTATCCCGACAGGTCTATAGCAATTTCAGTCCTTGCCTCCTCAGAAGAAAGAATTCGACTGAGGGACATAAAACGGAAAAAGAAACCAAGGTAAGTTTCAGAGCAGGAATGGAAGTTTACTTATATAGGCCTTAGAAAAGGAAAGAAAGAAGGTTCGCTTGGAAGGAACTGAAGCAGGCACCTGAAAGTTAAAGAGAGAAGGTCATGTGCCCCATTTAACGGCGATCCTAGGACTTTTATAAGATCACCTCTTTCCCATGATTCTTCCCTTAGGGCGGTCTTCCCACATGCGCGGAGCCCTCCTTACCCTTGGGAACTGAGCATGTGCAGTGTGTTTAGGGAGTTGTATGCATGCCCATCTGAGGATTTCTTCCTTTTAACGGTGGCATGGACCCGGAAGATCATACTTCGCCATTTTTGTGTCTTAATATGCATGCCAGGGTAGCTGTTTCTCCGTGGAGTCTGCATTCAATTAACAACTTTTAATGTTAACAGCTGTGGACCATCAGGAGCTTGTCTCTCCCTGGTTGCGGAATTACACTTTTTAGAGAGACAATGCCAAACCGTCACCGACATTTCTAGTTGGGGTAGGATGGGAAGCCCTCTCCTGCCCTGTTCACGCCTACCTAACTACCTGTAATAAGACTGCAGGGGAGCCAAGCTAAAACTGCTTCTCGGATTCTCTTCCCACTGTTTTCTAGAACTATGTTTAACCTTTGATGTTAAGAAAATATTGGATGTAATTGGCTTTCCGGTAGCCAGTTGATTATGGTTATTTTCTTCAATTCCTTGATCTTCTCATGATTTTTCACCTCTGAATTCAACAATATCACCTTCAGGGAGCACGGGCAATATTCTTAGTTTAAAGGTCTGAATGGTATTGATTTTTTAAAATGACATATATTGTAAAGGATAATATTCAGTTTTCCTGCAGTCTTTGAAAACCATGGCTATACCTGTACTAGCCAGGTTGGAAGCATTTTACAGAAGTGTTGGCCTTTTCTCTGATGGGATGAATAGGGAGGGTTCACATTGCTTCCCTGGTTGGTGGTGTGTGTGTGTGTGTGCATTTGTGTCTGACATCTACGTGGTAGCTAACCACACAGGTGTTGTCACTTAGTAGAAAACTCATGCAATTGTGCTGGTAAATAAAGTGAGGACACGGGGATAGAGAAAACAGAGGGCCCTCACATAACCTGCCCTTAACCTCAGCTGCAGGTGGGAATGGGAATTAACTGTAAATGGACAGGAAGAATGTTACTGGGGAGACGACAATGTTCTGAAATTGGATAGTGATGATAGCAGCACAGCTCAGTAAATTTAGTTAAAAGCATCGAATTGTATGCCTAAAAAAGTGTTGGGGCAGCTACCACTTCTGCATGATCTTCAGACTTATATCTGAGTCATCACAAACTATTCTTTTTTTTCTTTCTTTTTTTTTTTTTTTTTTTTTTTTTTTTGAGACAGTTTCGCCGTTGTTGCCCAAGCTAGAGTGCAATGGTGCAATCTTGGCTCACTGCAACCTCCTCCTCCCAGATTCAAGCGATTCTCCTGCCTCAGCCTCCCAAGTAGCTAGGATTACAGATACATGCCACCATGCCCAGCTAATTTTTTGTTTTTTTAGTAGAAACGGGGTTTCACCATGTTAGCCAGGCTGCTCTCGGGCTCCTGACCTTAGGTGACTCACCCGCCTCGGCCTCCCAAAGTGCTGTTATTACAGACGTGAGCCACCGCGCCCGGCCCACAAATTATTCTTTGAAAATTCTTCTTGCAACTCTGGGGAGAGATCGGGCCAGCAGACCCGTTCCGAGGGGAAGATTGGCTGGTGTACAGAGCAGGGTTGTACGCTGGCCCCAAAACTCTCCTCAGATGCTCTGGCTCTGGGGCGGAACTGGCCTGAAACTCATGGTGAGTTCCTGGACTAGTGTTCCCAGCCTGGCACGTGGTGCCTGGTTAGAACTGACTCATCATGGTAAGTATTTCCTGGAAAGTTCTGGAAGAATTGTGAGATTGTACAGTCATGGGCTTCTCAAACATTGGTTTTCGTTTTTTTTTTTCTTGGCTTTTCCTGCATAGTCTCTCACCTCAGCTCCGATTTTATGTGTTCTAGCACCCAATCCTAACGGTAAAGACATCGAATTTATCCACTCCAGTAAGTCTGTTTCTTTGCTAACGACTTACGATCTTCCTGTCTATCCAGTGTTCCAGCTAATCCACTTTAGGTCGTAAGGCTGTTCTCCTAGGCACAGTGGGCACATTTTGGTTTTAATTCATGAGAGAATGGCATTTTTGACCCACTGGGAGTGTTCCATTCCAAAGTCTCATGCCACAGTTCTGGGCATCTTAATTTTGAGACTCTAAAGCCACAGCCCTTGTAAAGAATTGGCAGCCAGCAGGGCTTTCTCCCTGATAAGTGGTGTAGACGTTCTTTACAGCCCATTGTATTTCTTGTTACAGTTTAAGTTTCTAATTTCCTGACACTGTAGGGGGGGTTGGGTTCAAGTGTAGAAGGCTGGAAATTTTACATTTTTCCCAACATAATCTACATTCCAACATTGTAAGACACAGCTTAATTCTTTCCCGTTGTGTTACTATTCTTTCTCTTTCATATTTTTCAGTCTTTCTCATTCATGGGGTATTCTCTCCTATACTGGAAAGAGGGGGCCTTTGACCTTCAGTTATGAAAGTCACATCCAGCCCGTGGTTGGAATAGAGCACACAGCAGAGCACAGAATCAGCTGGATTAGGTTAATTAGGAAGAAGCTTCCTGAAAATAGCAAGCTGAGCTTCAGCTTCTTTCATAGAACTGAAAGGTATGAGGCTATGGCTCTACAGGCGGGTGGCTCAGTCTTTTCTGGAGCTGGGGAAAGGCAAAACTGTGAGTTTAAAGGTCAAATTTGATTGGCTGATAAAGAGTCAGCTTCGGCCAGCTGTTCTTTAAGTAGGACACATATTCAAATATTGAACCCATTGACAGCATGGGCTATTAATATAATATCTTGGTTCTGCACATTGGTTATCAAACCAGACAACAATGCAGCCACAGGATTTTCAGAGTTACAAAGGGTCTTGTCAATTTTTGGATCCAATACACTCATTTTTTTTTACATTAATTAATGAAATCACCATCTGTTTATTGAGTATGAGTCATTGTGTTAGGTGCTAAAAGATGCAAAGATAAATGAGAAACAATTATTGTCAAGGAACAGCAGTAGAAAGACATGCACAAATAGCTAGAATATGAGGTATCATTTTATTATAAAACATGATAAAATGTATAATATATATTGCATGTTGTTATTACTTTTTATATTGGGCCTGATTTATTTCAGTATCCCCACATATAGCACAATTGTTTCACATGGTGTATTTGCTCAATAAATACTGATTAAATGTGAAAAATAGAAAGGATATAAACCAAATGCTTGGGCAGGACTTTTCTTTTTTATTTTATTTTATTTTTTATTTATTTATATATTTTTAATATACTTTAAGTTCTAGGGTACATGTGCACAATGTGCAGGTTTGTTACATATGTATACATGTGCCATGTTGGTGTGCTGCACCCATTAACTCGTCATTTACACTGGGTATATCTCCTAATGCTATCCCTCCCCCCTCTGCCCACCGGACAACAGGCCCTGGTGTGTGATGTTCCCCTTCCGGTGTCCAAGTGTTCTCATTGTTCAATTCCTACCTATGAGTGAGAACATGTGGTGTTTGGCTTTTTGTCCTTGCGATAGTTTACTGAGAATGATGGTTTCCAGCTTCATCCATGTCCCTACAAAGGATATGAACTCATCATTTTTTATGGCTGCATAGTATTCCATGGCCAATACACTCATTTTTATAAATACCTGTAGCACAGAGAAATGAAGGGATTTGCTTTTTTTTTTTTTTTTTTTTTTGAGATGGAGTCTTAGTCTGTCATCCAGGCTGAGGTGCAGTGGCACGATCTCGGCTCACTGCAACCTCTGCTTCTTGAGTTCAAGTGATGATTCTGCTTCAGCCTCCCAAGTAGTTGGGATTACAGGCACGAGCCACCATGCCCGGCTAACTTTTGTATTTTTAGTAGAGATGGGGTTTGGCTATGTTGGCCAGGCTGATCTCGAACTCATGACCTCAAGTGATTCCCCCAGGTTGGCTTCCCAAAGTGCTTGGATTACAAGCTTGAGCCACTGTGCCCAGCAAGGGTTTGCTTATGATTACACACCTAATAAATTGTCAAGCAGGAGTTTGATGCAGTATTGTTTTGATCAAATTAGAAAAAACATAATCTTTGCTATTTAATTCTCTTTTGCTGCCTGATTTCTAGCTGTGTGTTTTGAGCTGGTTGCAGAGCTGAAGCAGGCTGTTCAGAATAGTTTGGGAGAGGTTGTTAAGCCCAAATCCTTTGGCCCAAGACCATTATTCCCAGTAGGAGGAAAGGATCTGCCCCGTAGATAAAAGGTTCTTAACTTTCTTCAGTAGATTAGCTGGTTACCTAGGGTTGGAAACATGTTTAAGTCAACTCATGATTTTATAATAGCCTTTCAGTATTCAGTTAATACTGCTTTGTGATATTGTGTAAGTCCTTGCGAGGAAGTCATTTTAAATGTATCATTGGAAGCTTGTGAAATTATTTGATTTCTAAAGAATTTATGGTGATATTTGTTCCATGGAATCTAGAATCACCAATTTGAAGTCATGAGTTCTCATGTTTTCAGTGCCCAAATTAGATCAATTCTAAATAAGATTATTTTGAAAATGCCCAGACATCTGGCTTTGCTTTCGTTCTGTTGTCCTTATATCTTTATATTGTCTTGTTTCTACTTCTTCTTGTATATACTTTTCAAACAAAATTTACATGAATCATCTAGGGAAGGAAAAATGATGCTTTTAACTCTAGGTGAATTCTGTTTCCCAAAAAGCTTTTTTAAACTCTACAACAAATTCAGCAAACATTTTTGGGACAATTATTATTTCAGGCTTTCGTGAGCATTATTGCATTCAGCATTGTTTCACTATTACACTTCTCTTGAGAAGGCATAAATGTTTTCATTTTGCAGATAAAACAGGGAAACTCAGAAAGGATCAGTTGGGCTGTATTTCATGTAAAATTAGTAGGTGGCAAAGATTCTATCAGGGCTCAAGACTATGAGCCTTGACATAAGATGTGTACTTAATGCTTATTTTGTCATTGTCGGTGAAACTGTGAATTTCATGCTAATCATTTTTCTAAGTTCCTATGAAAGTATATTTTTACTGTACTTAGGAGAAGTGTGTTTTCCAATTTCAACTCATAATTGTGTTTAGCTTGTCAGTATTATATATGCAGATACTTTTGTGATCCATATAGGGTCTAGAAATTGACTTTAAATCCTTAGTTATTGCTACGGTTTGGATGTGGTTTGTTCCCACCAAAATTCATGTTGAAATTTTGCCCCCAATATGGCATTGTTGAGCGGTGGGGCCTAATGGGCTGTGTTTGGGTCCTGGGGCAGATCCCTCCTGATTACCTTTATGCCCTCTATCAGGAGTGAGTTCTCTTGAAAATGGATTAGTTCCCATGAGAACAGATATTTTAACTGTTTTCCCATTTGTCCTGAGAATACTCGCCTGCACTTGTTGCTGCAGCATTTACCCCAAGATAACTTTGCCACGAAATAGCTTTTGCTTTTATTATTATTTTCGCATCACTCTAGTGTATAGACTTTGGAAACAAAAGATAATGTTCTATTTACAGAATTCTGTTTTTAGTAGTGGTATTTACATTTACAAAATACAGTAATTCTTGATTGCCGAAAGTGTCAAATCCTAGAAAATGTAGCATTCCTACACGTGAGGTTAACATCATTTTCGAGCAGTTGTTGGCCAAAGATTCATCTGATGAATTCAGTTTTTCTGAAATAGATGATTCTGATGATTCAGATGTTTCTGATGTTAGTTTTGTTTAGAAATAACTCCAAGAACAGTTTTTATATTTTATTTTCACATTGAAAATCAGTCAGATTTGCTTCAGCCTCTAAGAACTGTTTATGTAAAATTAAATGAGTGCTGGCAGTGAGGTACATGTTTTTTGGTTTTTTTTCCCCCTAGACGAGAAAAGTGTTAAAAAGAGTCTGGCTTCTTGATGTCTCTCTCTCTTGCTTCCTCTCTTGCCACGTGATCTCTTTGCACATGCCCCCCCCCCCCACCACTCCTGCTTTCTCCCATGAGTTGAAGTATCCAGAGGTCCTCACCAGATGCAGCTTTCATTCAATTTTGGACTTTTCAGTGACCAGAATTATAAGCCCAATAAGTGTCTTTTCTTTATAAATTACCTAGCCTCAGCCATTCCATTATAGCAACACAAAATGGACTAAGACAGTTATGGAAGGCAAATATTAGTATTCTAAGCTGCCTTTATACTTGAATTGTTGAAGATTTAGTCTGCAGGTTACCATAACTGCACTCTTAACACATGGCAGTCAGACTTAGTAAAATTAATATTTAAGTTAGTCATTATATAGGATCTAAAGTATATGTAATCAAAAGTTACTGAATAGTTATTTTACTGATTTTCCCTTTAAAAAAACTGAGCCACGGGCTGGACACGGTGGGTCAGACCTGTAATCCCAGCAATTTGGGAAGCTGAGGTGGGCCAATCACTTGAGGTCAGGAGTTTGAGACCTGTTTGGCCAACATGGTGAAACCCCATCTCTACTAAAAATACAAAAAATTAGCTGAGTGTAGTGGCATGCATCTGTAACTTCAGCTATTCAGGTGGCTGAGGCCCAATAATCTCTTGAACCCAGGAGGCAGAAGTTACAGTGAGCCAACACTGCACCACTGCACACCAGCCTGGGTGATGGAGTGAGACTCTGTCTCAAAAAAACCAACCAGCCAACCAGACAAACAAACAAAAACCAAATCAAAACAAAAACCCATCTGGGCCATGGAATTTTTCTTTAATTGGAAATATATGAAAGTGGAAGATACTAATTTCAGCGTGTACCTCAGGAGACTGGAAATATACCTTGAAGCTGTCTATTACAATAGAATGAAACTCAATCTATGACACCAAAAAAATAGAATAAAAACATGTAACATAGGAATAGGAATAAAAAACAAAGAATGACAGAAAGAAAATGATGCTGAAGAAATCTCTTAAAAAATAGTTCTAAAATGACAACTATTGCGTGGGGGGCCTTATGAAGAGGAAGAGATTCTGAAGTCAGAAATGTGGTATTACGATCTTTTAGTCTGGGTATGAGGAAGGTGATGACTGATTATTATAAAGGTTTGTTTTCATCTTTAAAAATTAAATTTTAAACTTAACTATCTTTGGAATTCTCAGGATCATTTAGGAAAGCTTTGCAAGACTTTAGCCTTTGAAGCTTAATGTGTTTTGGTGATTCAATGAGCAATTCAGTGCTTCATGACCAAGTTTATTTTATTGTTTAAGCTACTGCCCAATTATAAGTTAGGGAACTTTTGAAAAACTGCACCACTTACATCTGGTGATTTGAGCATGTTAATATTTCAGTGTGCCCAATTTAATAAAGAAGTCAAATTTGCATGCAAGAATCTTTTAAGCAGTGGAAAGCTCATCATCTCAGTGTCCAGAAAATTGGTATGTAAGCCTACAACTGCACAATAAAATGCTAAATACCATTTCAGATGCAAGTAATAAGTTTAATTTCTTGAGGGAATTATCTTCCAAAATGCATCATCCAGAATGACCAGAATATCATATGATAGTCTTAGAAGAAAATTAGTTTCGTGTGTGTGTGTGTGTGTACACCATGCACTTAAGGAAATTGTAAAGTAATATTTAATCGAGATGTCCAGAGCTCTCAGTGCCTTTATGCAGATTTTGGAGAGAGACAGGTTTAGGTATTTAATATTCTAATTCCATGTCCAAAATAATTCTATGTTTATTTCTTTCACCTAGTTTGCCATTTCCAAAAAAAGCACCAAAAAACTAATCAGTATATTTCAGCCATAGACATTATGGTTCATCTAAGTACATCTAAGTGTATTTGTAATGAAAGCTTGCATCATTCCTACTTTTTTATCAGTAATTTCAGTATCTTAATTCAGTGGGAACTTATTAAAGAATATAGTTCAAATACATGTATTTAGTCTCTTATGGAGAGCTCACAATATGTCAGGGATCACCAGCTGGTAGCACAGAGGATGATTCCTCCCCTTAGATGTGTTTTCTTCTCTTTAAAGAATTTTCAAAAATAATTCTGGGTTTAATAATGATTTCGGTGGAGCATGCACCCTGCTATGCCTGAATCCCCGCCATTCCCAATTGTCTTAAACTGTCATCTAAATATTTCTGTTAGCTCTTTGGCTCCTGAAGAATTTGATTTTATGACAAGATCCACTACTTCCAGAACTGTAGCAATTACTGGGGCAAGTAAACACTTGTGCAGCAGTTAAATAGCCATTCAGGGCAGGATAAAATTATGTCTCAACAGGTGGTCTAAAGCAGAAGGGAGTGGGTGTGGGTTGGAGAAATCAGGACACCCTCATGGAAGCCTGGGACTTTTGGCTTTTTGCTGTGTGAGTAGTCGGTGGAAGCGTGGAAAGGAAGATAGCATGATGTGTTAGGGTATGAAGAGCTGGGAGAAATCTCACTGGGTCCATGTAGGGAAAATGGAAGCTTCAAAACAACCACCTCCCTGGCAACACTGAATAGGCTTACAAAGTGCGTTAAAAGTACAGTCTTTAACTAAAACGTGGTTACAGATTGCATGGCCACGGTGTTCTTTGTACTAGGGTTTCAATGGAGCCCATATTTTTGGTGGTGTCAGTGACAAAGAGGCCATTCTGCATCTACGAACTTTCTTTAGTGTATTGAGGAGGTTTTACACTAAAGAACCATCTTCTGAACTCTTCTATAGTGAAGTGAGACTATAGAGGAACTTGGGGACCAACATTTTAGGACAAATAATATGATATTGGAAATATTTGCTCTTTACAGTCACGGACACAGTTTGACCTTAACAATCTAGTTAACATGTCTGTTTACTTCCTCTTTGACTAGGAAATAACTTCTCATGGATAAACTAACTTCCTGAGGAAGTCCGCAACTTCCCTAGGCTGTTAGACTAATTAACAAATCAGCAGAGAGAAGCACTTTAGTTGTAAAGGGTGTCTTTGCATTCTGTATAGGTTAAAAAAAAATATATATAGAAAGACCACATTGTAGAGGGAATAATATACAAGTAATTTAAAAATTGCTTGTCAATCATTTAGAGATGGTTGAAGAATTGTAAGGGGTGAAGTCTATGGGAATTAGGTGGCAACAGAGTTAATTATTTTATATATATAACAAAGAAACTTTCTGTTGTTTATAACGGCTAGTGTTTTTCAAGATGGGGTGGGGCATCTGGTACACTGAGGGACATTTATTCTTCTAAATAGCGAGATATGTTTGGTTATGTGAATATTCGGATGTGGGCTATAGAAAACCAGATTTCTCTGCCCAGAAGAGAGATTCTGAGCTGCACAAGAAGAAGGTGTAGGAGGTATCCAGAGGGTGAAGAAGGAGATGGATCCAAAGAAGATGGATGGTGGAGTGAAGATGTTTCCAGTATCTTGAGGGTAGTGGCCCATAAGGTGACATGTTCTGTGTCCCTGAAAATCTTTAGTCAAGTCTATGAAACTCACAACATGCTTGGTGGTGATAGATTTACTTTGGAAATCAGTTTAAGACTAAATTTTGAGATGATTCATTTGCCTTTTGTGTCGTCACCTGACTTTCACAGACACAACTAAAGCCAACTTCTGAATAATCCATCCATTAACATGTCCTTAATATTCAATGTGAGTACATTTAAGCATGCTGTTATATGCTTTTTCTTCCATCATATATAGGAGTGTTTTCTATAACATTAATTTATGCACTCTATATTAACTGCTCTCTTTTGAGTATAATTTTAAACTTCACATTATTCCCATTATTAAAAATTACTATTCTTTTTATGCTTGGCTTTTTACAACTTCTTCTGTGGATAACTTTTAAGCTTCTCCTCTGTACCTCCAACATTATATTTCCTGCTATAAAACCACCCTTCCTTTTGGCCACAAAAGAATGCTCTAGACCCATCCTAGCTATATTTTTTCTGCTGAAGACAGAATCAGTCATGTTCTCAGAGCATCTGGGTTCTTTTAGTAGAGAAATATGGACCAGGCATGGTGGCTCATGCGTGTAATCCCTGCACTTTGGGAGGCTGAGGTGGGAGGGTTGCTTGAGGCTAGGAGTTCAAGACCAGCCTGGGCAACAGGGTGAGACCTCATTTGAGAAAAAAATTGAGAAAATTGAGTTGGGTGTGGTGGCACCCACCTGTTGTCCCAGCTGCTCAGGAGACTGAGACATGAGCCCAGGAGTTTGAGGCTTTAGTGAGCTATGATTGCACCACTGCACTTCAGCCTGGGAAACAGAGTGAGGTCCATACTCAGAAGAAACAGAAATATACTTGAGACTCAAGTATGGTAGTCAAGCAAAGGGTTCCTGCTGCCGTGGGCTCACTTTTAGCAAAGTTAGAGCTAGAGAATATGTGCTGATTTAAGGAAGCAGTACAAATTGATTTTATCAATTTCTAGTATTGGGTACCATAAATTATTATATGACATGTTTTATTATTTTATTATGAAGCTTCATTGGCTGCAAGTCTTTCTACTACTCAGAAACCAAACATATAACTTATATGGGGTCTTCCTCACCAGATTTGCAAATATGCCCAGACATGCACGATCCATAGCAATGCCAGTACTAGGCCACAGCCCAATCAACATATCCCTGCATGAAAGTTTTGTGTATGCTTCCTGCGATGCCTCAATGGTATCATTCCCCCACTTGGTTGAAGTCTTTTGAGGTAGGAATTGTGTTTTTTTCAGCTCTGTATGCCTGGTGGCTACTGGAGTATTTGTCATTTAATACACATTTGACAAATGTTTATTGAATGGATGAATGTGTTTTTATTCAAGATTTTAAGATGGAATAACCCTCTTGATTAACTTTTCCAACTATAATCCTAAAGATTATGATCTCAAAAGCTGTGCAATATCAAGATAATATATGAAAGATGTTACTTTTTATAAAAAAAAAAAGCTTAATGTTACTGCTAATGGAAACTTGAAGTACATCATGGGAATATTTGGCAGTTATTTACTCTTAGTTGTCTTTTGTGTTAAGGGAACAAACAACTTTAAGCAGAATAGATACTTTGAAAGGAAGGTGGAACAGAAGATACCATTTCTATTTTACATTTTCATTTTAACATTTTAAAACCAAAAGACAGTTTATTGCCTATGAACTGTATCTAGCTCTATAAATAACCAGTTCCTCTCAGAAATGTTTTTAATATTCTGGATCACTAAATGAGATATATTTAGAAACCTAAAATTCTAAGGCTATTCAGCCCTCCCACATCAATTTCAAGGGCAGAAGAAAAATGTTATTCCTTCCTCAGCAATTTAATTTTACTAAATCCTTTCTCAGTATCTTTTAACTTCAATACATTTAATTGTTTTAATTCTTCATCTGCTGATATCTCAAAGTACCAAATTAGAGCTTGTGATTTTTTAACTGATGAAATTGGAGAAGTAACTTTCATTTTATTGGCACAAAATATGACTGAATTGGTTAGTTTAATATGTGTGCTCAGATTTTTCTTTTTTTTTTGGTTCACTGATTTGTTATGGAGAAAAAGTTAAAAGAAACGTTCCTAGAGAAGAAAATAATACTATTCTTTCCTTGTTTTATTTTACTTTTTAGCATTATCCTAGAACCAACCTTGGCTTCAGATTATCTTTTGCAAGTTATATTCTGTTTCCTAGAAACTGGGACAGTGTAATGCTCATGTTTTGTTTAGCTGTATTGGAACTGGACAGGACAGAAATTGGGAAATGAATTCATCAAATCTCAGAAATTTACAAAGGTCTAAATTCTGATTAATGGATATACCAAAAAATGAAGTAGGAGGTTGAATTCATCATTTAATCTGGATGAGAAAACAAAAGCCATGAAACAAAAATTTTGAGCTTTTTTTTACTCTCATTTATGTGTGATACAAGTATTTTTTTTCTCTTTAAACAATGAATAATAAAATTACCTACCTCCTGTGTTTTTTGTGAGGACTAAATTAAAAAATTATATCCAGTTCTTCTCCATATGCATTTAGCTTGTTTACTTTTATAACCTAATCACAGCCACTTCATGTAAATTGTGTATCTTTAACTTGTTCAGAAGTGAGTAGACTTCATTCCCATGGCAAAGTCTTCCTTAAATGAATTCAACACAATTCCTATTGAAATCCCAACAGGGTTTTAATGTTGAAACTTCACCAAATTTACTTTCTTTACCTGGAATAATAAATCCAACATCTATAAGTACTTAGCATATATGGGCACTGAATTCAATTCAGTTGTATATGTATGACATTATATATATTGAATTATATGTGTATGTTGAATTCATTTGTAAAATGATACATGTACGTGTGAGGATGTCCAGGACAATTTTGAAATGAGAAATGAGAGCAACATTTCCTTAGTGTCGTGAAAATATATTATACATTTATTAAATATTGAAGAAGTGTGGGCTGGGCGTGGTGGCTCATGCCTGTAATCCCAGCACTTTGGGAAGCTGAGGCTGGTGGATCACCTGAGGTCCAGAGTTCAAGACCAGACTGGCCAACATGGTGAAACCCCATCCCTACTAAAAATACAAAAAATTAGCCAGGCATGGTGACAGGAAGCTGAAGAAGGAGAATCACTTGAACCTGGGAGGTGGAGGTTGCTGTGAGCCGAGACTGTGCCATTGCATTACAGCCTGGGCAACAAGAGCGAGACTCCATCACACACACACACACACACACACACAAAAAAAAGTATGGTGTGGTACAGCTTAGTTCAGTGAAAAAGAGAGTTCAGAGGTAGACTGATTTGTGTATGGTAATTTAGGGTGGGGTAAAAATGGCATTTTAAATGGATAGGGGAGAGAAAGCTTTATAACACATCCTGGTCGGAAACCAACTTCTAGTTTTAAAGAAAAATGAACTTGGAGGACCTAACATGTTCCTGATGCCAAAATAAATGCTTAATGGATGAAATATTTAAATGTTCAAATTGAATATAGATAGTAGTTTTAAGAACTTGAGGTAGAAAACCTTTCAAAGCACAATAACAGAGTTATCGTAAGGCTAAAAGCCCCCTACACATGCATGCAGTGCATGCTCTAGGAGGTACAGTAAGATCTTTCTGTTGTCAAATGTTTCTTTTTCCATTACACAAAGCTAAACACAGGTTTCCTTTCTATTACTAGACTTTTCAGAGCTTTTTAAATATGTTACTGTGTGTTATTAATCATCAAATGGGGATATGGTATGTTTTGTTTCCCAAACGTCCTTTATTATACCTTACAACTAGGAAATGCTAAGGAAAGTGAATTCAGAGGACCTAGGAATTTCACACTAGAAAATTAACTTTAAAAACCTGAATTTTATTTGTAGATATATGCTTCTTATTTTTATAACATAAAGACATTGGTAAAACATTTTATTGAAACATCTACATGTCAAAGTTATATTTAGCCACTAAAAACATGTTAGATGCTTATACACTGTTGGTGGGAATGTGGACTAGTTCAGCCACTGTGGAAAGCAGTTTGGAGATTTCTCAAAGAATTTAAAACAGAACTACTATTCGACCCAGCAATCCCATTACTGAGTATATATCCAAAAGGAAACAAATTGTTCTACCGAAAAGACACTCATATGTACATCACAGCACTATTCATAGTAGCAAAGACATAGACTCAACCTAGTTGCCCATCAGTAGTGGAGTGGATAAAGAAAATGTGGTATATATACACCATACCATACTATGCAGCCATAAAAAATAACAAAATTATGTCCTTTGCAGTAACATGGATGCAACTGAAGGCTATTATCCTAAGCTAATTAACACAGGGTCAGAAAACCAAATACTGTATGTTATCATCAGTGGGAACTAAACATTGAGTACTCACGGACATAAAGATGGGAACAATAGACAATGGGGAATATTAGATGGGGAAGGGAGCAAGAGTTGAGAAACTTTGAGGTACTATGCTCAATATACTAAGATCAGTCATATCCCAAACCTCAACATCACACAATATACCCAAGTAACAAACCTACACATGTACCCCCTGAAGCTAAAATAAAAGTTGAAATTGTAAAAAGAAAAAGAACAATGTTTAATGATGTGGGAAAATATTTCTAAGAAATGCAGATTATGAAGCAGTATTTCTTACGTGATCCCAATTGTGCGTAGGACTATATTTGAAGAGCAAAAAGATGAGAAGGACATATTTCATGAGGTTATCAGTAGTTATAATCCTACGAGTGTTAGGATTATAGGTTATTTTTATTTTGTGTTTTCCAATATTCTCTAATATATAAAATTCAAGTTGGTTCATATTCAAGGGTTGAAAGTACCTCTTTGGCCAGTTGTTCTTAGAATTTTGTTGAATGTGACTTGATCAAAATTCAATTATCTGATTTTTTTCAACGTAAGTTTAGATTTTTGAATGATAATCAATGTTTCTATTTCCCATCCCCGATACTCAGATATTCAATACCGACCTGTATAGCAGTCACTTGCTTTCATTGTAAAAAAATCACCAATCTAAAAAAAAATTTTTAATCTTAAAATTTTTTGCCGTTAGATGCACATACTTCCAACACATTTTTTTCTGTTGTTCCAACACAAGGTTTATATTCAGATGCATCTGCATTTATTTAACCAGTCATGTTCTCACTCATCAAATGTTTCCCAAATGTCAAATATTGTATTTGGGTAATAGGGATTCACTGATCAGGCAAATAGACTCAGGCCTGACCTTCTGGAACTTTTAATCATGCAGGGACACAGATATTATTATTATTATTATTATTATTATTATTATTATTATTATTATTATTATTATTTTGAGATGGAGTTTTGCTCTTGTTGCCCGGGCTGGAGTGCAGTGGCATGATCTCGGCTCACTGCAACCTCCACCTCCCAGGTCCAAGCAGTTCTCCTGCGTCAGCCTCCCGAGTACCTGGGATTACAGGTGCCTGCCACCACACCCAGCTAATTTTTGTATTTTTAGTAGAGATGGGGTTTCACCATGTTGGCCAGGCTGGTCTCAAACTCCTTACTTCAGGTGATCCACCTGCCTCAGCCTCCCAAAGTGCTAGGATTACAGGTGTGAGCCACCACACCCAGCTGGGACAAGGCTATTATGTAATCTCAAAAATAAATTACATGCTACTAAGAATACATTCTTTAACACATGCTAACAAATAAAAATTTAAGTTGAATTCTGAATAATGAACAGGAATTAGCAAGGTAATATTTGTGTGCACACACCTATGTGGGGAGGTGGGATGGGAGGAAAAGGTCTGTCTTCATTTTCTATTATTGCATAACAAATCAACCTAAAACTTTATATCTTCGTTTCTTTTTTTTTTTTTTAGACAAGAGTCTCATTCTGTTGCCCAGGCTGGAGTGCAGCAGTGCGATCTCAGCTCACTGCAACCCCTGCCTCCGGGGTTCAAGCAGTTCTCCTGCCTCAGCCTCCCAAGCAGCTGGGATTACAGGTGCCCACCACCATGCCTGGCTAATTCTTGTATTTTTAGTGGAGGGGGTATTACCCTAGGGCCAGGCTGGTCTTGAACTCCTGACCTCAAGTGATCTGCCCGCCTTGGCCTCCCAAGGTGCTGAGATTACAGGCATGAGCCTCTGCGCCTGGCCTTATGCATTAGTTTCCTGATGATACTATAACAAATGATGGCTAACTTAGTGTCTTAATATATCACAAATCTGTCTGACAGTTCAGGAGGTGAGAAGTCTGAAGCGAGTCTTAGAGGACTAACGCTGATGTGTTCGAAAATCTGTTTCTTCTGGAGGCTCTAGAAGAGAATTCATTCCTTGTCTTTTCCATCTAGTTTCATGACCCTCTCCTTTATCTTTAAAGTCAGCAGCATAGCCTCTGCAAGTCTCTCTGACTCTGCTCCTTCTCATAAAAAGCCTTGTGATTACTTTGAGCCCTCCCAGATAACCCAGGATAATCTCACCATCTCATGATCTTGAATCACATCTGCAAGTTCCTTTACCACATAAAGTAACATATTCATAGGTTCATGAGATTAGAATGTGGACAGTTTTTTTTTTTTTTTTTTTTTTTTTTGGAGGGGGGCATTATTCTGCATACCACACAGTTACTTAAAATAGCAACCACTGGATTATATAATAGCTCACAAGTTTTTTCAGTGAGAAATTTGGGCTGGGCTTAACTGTGATTCTTCTGCTGCTTGTGGCATGACTGAGGTCACTGCTGGTTTGTAGCTGGTGGACAGGCTGGTCTAGAGGGCCACTGATGCACCCTGCCTGGGAGGGCTGGATAGCTGAGCTCAGCTGGAACTGTTGCTCAGAGAGCTCGCAGGGACTTCAGGGACTCCAGCAGGATGGTCTCTAGGTAAACAGACCCTATATATGGTTGCTCAGGGCTCCAGAAAGAGTCTTCTAAGAGACTGAAAGTGGAAGCTGCTGGTTTCTTAAAGCCTGGGCTCTGAAATGGACGCAGCATCATTTCTGCCATGTTCTGTTAGTCACAGCAGTCCCAGAGTGACCCTGATTTCAGGGAGGGGGAATTGACCTCCCTGCTCCATGGGATGAAAGCTGATGTATTTCAGCTATTTTTAATTTATAGAGTGGATGAGTGGGGCAGGAGTCCGTGAAGAGGGAGCAATATAAGGGTAGCCCTAGAGCTGGAGGGAGCTTAGGGCTTTTTCGAGAAATGCCCATGTGTATTTACAGCATAGTGATGAAGATGGAGAAGTAGGCAGGGGACAGTTCATATAGGACCTTCTAGGACATAAAAAGGATGTGGATTTATTCCAAGAGCCAGCACGATACTTTGAGAGAGGACAAACCTGCTCAGACTTCTGTATGGCCTTGGGAATAGGCAGTGAGGGCACCTGCCACCTCCTTAGGAGCTGCCTTGGGGCCATGTGAGAGAGAATGTGTTTTGGGCTAATGTGGTTCTGACCCATTTTTAACCATGTTTTTTTTTCTGGTTGCTTAAAACAGAGTGGCAATAATCAATGTGAGGTCAGTAGTAGTCTCTGAACTATTTGTCTACATCAAGGTTAGTAGAGAATTTGAGAGTGACTATAATCCTTTATAATAAATTAACATTACTGCACCATCCACACGAGTGAGCAGTGGGCTTGGCTTTGTATATCTGTTTTTTTTTTTTTAATTTTCTCTTCATTTTGTTCCATTTTATAAAATACTTGTATAAATTGGAAATTTTTAAAGTACAGATCCTTTGCAGATCAAGAAATTCTCTTCTAGAACACAATCTCTTATATTACCATATACTGTATCTTTCCCCTGTGTCTCCCTTGTGTGCCCTCAACTCTCCTCATCTGCAGCTGCATGTGCTGAGTTTTTGAGACTGAATTGCTGGTCACATTTATTCTTATTTGCTCATTTAATATATGGCTGCTGAAGACTTGGATAGAGCAATTTTTTTCAGTAGTCTATTAACACCTCTAATATGACTGCTCTTTCGTAACATCTTGCCAGTATTTTATTGATCATATATTTCACATTTGCATTTTAGAATTAAGTGTTCTCTGATTGCATTAACAGTGCAAGGCCTCCTAGTCACAGTAACAGCCAATTTGGCTGATGTTTAGAAAAAGTAGATTAAAGCAGGGAATCATTTATAGTTTAATATGTATACTGTGAGCCTGTTCTTTTACCTCAATCATATCATTTTATGTTTATTCCTCTATCATTTGTAGAAGGGCTACAACCTTTTTTCTTTGAATATGTGGTTGCTGATTATTTGTGTTGGCTTTTTCTTTCATAAATCAGAGCAGAATAGCCTTTGTAATTTTTAGTTTGGATGTCTTTAAACTCTGTAAGATTAAAATATGCTTTTATTTTTTCAGAAGTAACCGATCTAATGGAAAGAATTAGGAAAATACAATAAAAAAAATACATACTTAATCAGAAATTCACATAGTTGATGGAAGTAGTGCATTTTCATCAGGATGAAAGGAGAAAGAAGCAGAAATGTTTTTTTGTTGTTGTTTTGTTTTGTGAGTATCGAGTCTATGAAAGACACAGCCTTGTATTTTGGCAGAGAGGAAAGATGAGTGATGGGCAGCCCAGCTCTTCCAATGACTCCATTCTCATATGCTAATAAAGAGCATCTGTGAAATTCAGACATTCTTTGCTCATGGTTTTATCTGTCAGATGTTAGAAAAAATAATGATGGCAAAGACTTTAAAATAAAAAATATAAAAAATGAAAAATGAAATTCTAGTCATATAATTGTGGAACTTTCCAATGGGCAGAAATTGGAGCCAGTGTGAAAGTTTCTCCTGTGAGCTCAGATGTAAAAGCCCATATACAAGGGGAATGGCAGGCACAGAGTCCAGGGGCCAGAATACCACATTTTTGGGGATAGTGTCAGTAGGAGGAAATCACAAATGGTCTGAGACAAACAAGAATGAAAAAGCAGAAAACCATAAAGAAGCATATTTTTTGAAATTACGTAGGCAGGTAATGTGGGAAGCACATCAAAGAAAGCAGAAGGCAAATGACAAAAGTGTCATATAACACGACAGAGGAATGACAGAGCAGCGCAAACAATTGTCTTCAGTTCTTTCAATGGCAAAGCACATGGCTTTATGCGAAAGGCATGAGGATAGCAACAGCTAACCATTCTATATTGCTTACCTTGTGCCAGGCATGGTTTTAAGTGCATTACATATATTCACTCATTTAACCCCAGAACCAATGAGGCAAATACTATTATTCTTTTTTTTTTTTTTTTTTTGAGACAGAGTCTTGCTCTGTCCGTTGCCCAGGCTGGAGTGCAGTGGTGCAATCTCAGCTCACTGCAAGCTCCATCTCCCAGGTTCATGCCATTCTCCTGCCTCAGCCTCCAAAGTAGCTGGGACTACAGGCACCCGCCAGTACGCCAGGCTAATTTTTTGTTTTTTTAGTGGAGATGGGTTTTCACCGTGTTAGCCAGGATGGTCTCGAGCTTCTGACCTCATGATCTGCCCGCCTCGGCCTCCCAAAGTGCTGGGATTACAGGCGTGAGCCACTGCGCCCAGCCGGCCAGTACTATTATTCTAACCAGTTTAGAAAAGAAGGACTGGAACAGAGAATGCAAATAATTTGTATAGAATCATACAGTTAAGAGTGCCTTTTACTAAGGCATCATTCTCTGGACTCCATTCTTCATAGTAGAGATCTATGATTTAAAATTGCAGCCCAGCAAAAGTGATGTCACATTGTTAAAAGAATTTCTAAAACAAGTACAAGTCAACAAGTGTGGACCAATCACAATGCAAGGGGCTGAAAGAACTGGAGATTAGCCAATTATCTTTGAAAACTGGGGGAAGTATAAGCTCCTGACAACACAACCTGTTAAGTCTGATTCATTATTCAGCTAACCTAGTTTAACACCTACCCTAGGTCAGGCCCCTTGCAAAGTGTCAAAGATAAGAAGATGTATTTGATGCCAACGTCACCACCCCCCAGGTGATCAGTCTATGACAAAGACAAACAAAGGAAGGAGAACAATAATTCAATTTAAGGTGATACTTAGAAACCACAGTGGACCCAAAGGAAAGAGCCATGCCTGGGAACGAGGGGGATCTTGTAGAGGCTTCACAGAGGAGCTGATGTGTGATCCCGACTTTCACATGCGGTGGAGTCACAAGGGGGAATTGGAACACAGGGTTGTTCCTGTGTGTGAGGAAGGCTCAGAAGTGTGAAAGGGCCAGGGAGTTTGTGAGCATTGGTCATTTATCCCCAGGCTATTCAGTGTGGGATCTGGGATCAGCAGCATCCCATCCCTAGAAGTTGTTAGAGACACAAAATCCAGGCTCTACCCTAGGTCTGTCTAATCAGAATCGGTATTTAAATATAACTTCTCCAAGTGATTTGGATGTAAATTGAGGTTTGAGATGTGCTGTTGTTGAGCCATTGCATAATTCCAGTGTTGAGTGCATGCAGTAAGTGATGGAACAGAGGACAAAGTTTCTTGCACATTTCAGGGGAGGGAGCAGGTAGGTAGGGTGGGGTGATGCTGACTTCAGACTTTATCCCCAGAGCAATAATGATCTGTCACAAAATCCTAGTGCAAGCTTAGTAAGCAGTTTGTACACCTGGTCCTTGCAAACCATTGGTCTGTATATCAACCTGTTTGTGGTTTCCAGAAATGAGTATGTTGATTGCTAGAAATTTCCAGGCTACCAAGAGTAAATGCTGCCAAACAATGTTAGTAGCAAGCAATATTTCAGACCTTGTGATACTAGAAACTAGATCGAGAGTAACAATGACCCACTGGAACTCTCCGTTTTTACTGAGCTCAACCCTGAAATTCAGTCAGAGCTACCTAAACCAAAGTTGGAATTCTCTATCTAGTCTGGTTTTTCCTGGTCGAATTAGAAAATGAGCCTTCAGTGGGATCTTCTCAATAAGGAGTGTTATTTTGTATTTTGGGGATCTCTCATGTCTGAGAAACATTTTGATGAATAGCTGTTGAGGAAAGTTTGTACTTTTTGTTCATCTCTGGCACAGTGATTTATTCTTAGGTTCCCAAATTGCATAGTACACCTGGATCTTCATATCCAGAAATATGTTCAAGACTGAGCTGGGGCTTTAGACTCAGACAGCCCTGGGCTTAAAATCAGGCTCCTTGATTTATTGGACGCTGATACGGTTTGGCTCTCTGTCCCCACCCAAGTCTCATCTTGTAACCCCCATGATTCCCAGGTGTTGTGGGAGGGACCTGGCAGCAAATCACTGAACCATGGGGGTGGGTCTGTCCCATGCTGTTCTCATGATAGTGAATGAGTCTCACGAGATCTGATGGTTATATCAGAGGGAGTTTCCCTGCACAAGCTCTCTCTCTTTGTCTGCTGTCATCCATGAAAGATGTGACTTGCTCCTCTTTGCCTTCTGCCATGATCATGAGGCCTCCCCAGCCACATGGAACTGTGAGTCTGTTAACCCTATTCTTCTTCCCAGTCTCGGGTGTGTCTTTATTAGCAGTGTGAAAACGGACTAATACAGACACATACAAAACTCAGTTTCTCATTTGAGAAAATGGAGATAAAATTCTTCTCTCTCAAGTTATTGCAAGGATTCGAATATAATACATGTAAGGGCTACTAGATCACTGCCAGACGCATGGACAATGCTTAATGAACATTATTCTTAATAAGTTACAGATTTAAGTCTGTTGAAGTACTCTAGGTCGGTAGGTAGAAGGATCTGGAAGCTGTGGCCGAGGGAACACAGGCAACGCTGGGTTGCTGAGTTCTATTGTTCTTGCTTCCTTGGCCAGCTCTGTGCTGCTTGTTCTTTTCACCCAGCTGTAGACTGTAGAAAGGTCTTGTCCCTAATTGAGGCAGGGGCAGTTATCCTAGGATATTTAGAAAAAGGCTTATTTTTCCTTGGATTGCATTTCACAATGTCTTAAGGAACCTCTGTGCATGTGCTTGTCTGGAGTGGTAAAGATTGTTATATTAGTCTATATTCATTTCTTAGCACTGCCATAACAAAGTATAACACCACACACTGGGTAGCTTAAGACAATAGCAACTTACTGTTTTGCGGCAATGAAGTCTAGAAGTCAGAAATCAAGGTGGCAGCAGTCGTGTTCCCTTTGAGGATCTGTAGGGAAGAATCCTTTCTTGCGTTTCTCAGCCTCTTTTGGTTCCTGACAGTCCTTGGCATTCTTTGGCTTGCAGCTGCATCACTCCAGTCCCTGTGCCCTTCATCACATGGCATTCTCCCTGCATGTCTGTGTTTCTGTGACTCTTCTTCTCTTTTAAGGACAGCAGTTATAGAGTTGAGGGTCCACTCTGCTGCAGTATAATCTCATCTTAACTAATGACATCTGCAGTGACCCTGTCTCCAAATAAGGTCACATTCTGAGGTACTGGGGGTTAGGGCTTTTTTTTTGAGGGAGTCTTGCTCTGTCGCCCAGGCTGGAGTGCAGTGGTGCAATCTGGGCTCACTGCATCCTCCACCTCCTGGGTTCAAGTGATTCTCCTGCCTCAGCCTCCAGAGTAGCTGGGATTACAGGTGTGTGCCACCACACCCGGCTAATTTTCGTGGTTTTAATAGAGGTGGGGTTTCACCCTTTTGGCCAGGCTGTTCTCAAACACCTGATCTCAAGTGATCCGCCCACCTCGGCCTCCCAAAGTATTGGGATTACAGGTGATAGCCACCGTGCCTGGCCGGGGTGAGGGCTTTAACATATCTTTATGGGGGACACAATTCAATCCATAAAAGAGCCTTGGGAGTTGGTCTGCTCTCTTCGCATCCTTTGCCTTCCTCACCTGCATCACCAGGGTAAGAGGAGCCCATGTAGCTTAAGGACATGCTGCAGCGTCTCACATACTAGAGCTGGGGCAGCCCAGCCACTATTGTGAATAGTCCCACAGCTGGGATTTACTGAGTTTCTTGTGACCTGAGCTTGCTAATACACCCCCAGAGTGAAGACACTCAAGGCAAGCCTCCAACGGAATTGCTACACTCTCCAGATATTTTATATCCAGAAATCCATTATCTGTTTCTTTAGGTTCCTGGCCAATGAACCAAATGTTAGACTTTTAGGGACTCCTGGAGTTGACCTAGCCCCACCTAAACCTTTCCATGAGACTGAGACTTGAAAGGGATGAATGCTTACCCTACAGTCGGGTACATTTGTGTAGAGAACCCAAACAAGATGGAGTCCTGCACACCCAATTCCTTCTTCCAGACTCTACAACTAATTAATTCACTTCTTCTCTTCCCCTGGTGTGAACACAGGAGGCAGTAGAGACAGGCAGGAAGTTCTTGGTGCATGGAAATTCCTCCACAGGGAAAGCAAGAGGAATGGGGAAGACGGAAGTATCCCTCATAACAGTTATGAATGCCATTTTTTTTTTTTTTGTGGTGGTGATTAATGTTATGTGTCAAGTTGACCAGGTCATAGAGTGCTCAGACATTGGGTTAAATATTATGTCGGGGTGTGTCTCAGTGTATTTCTGGATGACAGGAACATTTGAATCAGTAGACTAAGTAAGGCAGATTGTCTTTCCCAGTGTGGGCGAGTCTCATCCAATCTATGGAAAGCCTGAATGGAATAAAAGGCTGAATGAAAAAGAATTCTTTCTGTCTGCCTGTCTTTTATCTGGGACATCAGTCTTCTGTCTTTGAAGTTGGCCTTGAACTGGAATTTACACCATCAGCTTGGCTGGACCTCCTCTAGTTTTCTGACTGCAGACCTTGGGACTTTTCAGCCTACATGTTATAATACATTTTATATTATAGATATATAGTATATGGTAACTTAACATAAAACCTTGTGTGTGTGTGTGTGTGTGTCCTATTGGTTCTATTTCTCTGCAAAACCCCAATACATTAGTAAATGTGATGTGATCTCTGGCATATTTTAGCATTCAATGAGACTTTAAAAGAACATAATTCCCAACACATGATTTTGAGAAGTTTAGCAATGAAAACACTTGGTATTTTATGGCTTCCAAGAAATCTCAGGAACATTCTAACCCATCCCTGATCTGGTGATCTCTTTCCACTCCTCCCTCTGCTTTTATGTCCTTAAGTGTGGAAAAATTAACAAAAGGATAACTTCTGATGTATTTTTCCAATATTTTCTGTTTGTTACAAAAATAAGAAAATTAAGCCTCTTGGAAAGTGGCCAGGATATGTAACTCTCCAAGGGTACCCTGCACACACAGCCAACTTGAGCAGTTTCCAAGGGTCCCAGATTCCAGAGCTAATGCACCTGTTCAACTCACAACTAGAGTAAGAACGTTATGCCTTACACTCAATTTCTAAAACACAGAAGCTTGCAGCAGTTGGCATGACCAAGAATTTGTCGATATTTGGAAAGTAAAAATTTATAGTCCATGAAACCTGCTCTTCCTTGCACCAAAACCCAAACCCCACATGATGTGAGAACTAACTGAACCTTTCAGGTGATACTGAGTAAGATGAGATTTAGATTGCTCTAGACTCAGTGGGTTGTCATGGAGCAAACTAGGTTAACCTTTGTACTCTTAGAAGGAGACAGACCTAGAGAGGCCAACGGGGAAGCAGGGTAGGTGGGAAGAGGGGAGAAGGAATCCATATCAAAGCCTTCATCTGGTGTTTGTCTTACATGTCCTAGTCTCCTAAAATTCTTACATCCCACAACAACAATTTGCCTACCTGTTCAATTGATTTCATGATCTTAATTTAAAAATGAACTGTTGGATCTCCCTTTCATAAATTAAGTGCAAAACTCTACTTTCTGCCTTTATTCTTGTGGCCAGAGTACCAGTTGACTCATCTCAGTTATAATTTGTTTAACAGGTTTCATTTGCTTTTCCCCCTTAATACATGAACGCTTTTATGTGTTTAACAGTTATTTGTTTCAGAGGGTCTGCATTGCATAATGCCGTGAGCAGCCAAGGTTTTCACGTAATGATTTTTTATGAACCATACAAAGACAGCTCGAGTTATGTAAATCTCAATGAACTCTCTAGCGACAAGAGTCCCAATCCTCAGGCTTCATCACGGAGCTGCTTCTCTCTCAATGTATTTGAATTATTGGTCTAGCCAACCTCTTCTTTTCCCCTTGCTGCAGTATTTTAGGAGGAAGGAACAGGCTAAATCCTAGCTAGACGTGCGCATGCATTCTGGTATTTAAAAGCCAACAAAATATAGCCAGGAATCACCTTGTCTCCTGTACCATACTTGGATTTGTAGTTCATATCCTCAATGTAGTGCTTATGAGAAACACACACTGGTTTCTCATGGTGAAGTCCAAGGCAAGGGCATAGAAAGACCACTTGATCCTGGATGGAACAACATGTGGAAACCCTCCTTGCCCTCCTTTTTATCTTCTTTACTTCTTTCACTATGGCCAGGGTTGGAAAAGTGGGTGGATGATGAGTTTTACTTCTTTGAAATGTTAACTATGGAACTTTGAACCGTGCTCAGTCTTCCCTGGA
Source organism: Hylobates moloch (assembly GCF_009828535.3). Taxonomy (NCBI): domain Eukaryota; kingdom Metazoa; phylum Chordata; class Mammalia; order Primates; family Hylobatidae; genus Hylobates; species Hylobates moloch. Next base: position 14,557,227 of record NW_026652292.1, read on the forward strand.
TTTAGCAAGAATTGAAGGCTGTGCTCAGACAGGTTGAAGGAAGCATCTGCTTCTCTCAATACAAAGTTGATGGAGATGATTAGTGTGGTCAAGGAAGAGGAGATTGTTTCTGCCATGCAGCTGTGAAGGCTGTGCTCAGACAGGTTGAAGGAAGCATCTGCTTCTCTCAATACAAGGTTGATGGAGATGATTAGTGTGGTCAAGGAAGAGGAGATTGTTTCTGCCATGCAGCTGATGGAAAGTGCTTTGGGAACATTGGAAAAAAGCATCTCTTGCTAGAAGACCTTGATCATCTGTCTCTTGGCTGTAGAGGTGGCTCCTTGGGGTTCATGTGAGGCCGTGTCAAACAAAAACAGGGAGAAATTGTGTCCAAATTCATGCTTAGATATGTGTCTGACTCAGTGTTTTCTTCCTTTATAAAGCCAGTATGAATGATTTTTGAATTAAACATTGTTTTGGCACTTTGTACTTTCATTCATTAAGAGGGATAATGAACTTGTCAGGCCATAATAGCTAGCCTGGAATTTTCCTTGCCAAGTCTGTCCTCCTTGATAGTTTGCTGTTTATGCTGATGATTTGGAGCAAGGAGGTAGAAAATAGTCGTATTATTTGTCCCTACAAGGGAAATGATACAGCAGCAATGTTAAAATGATAATGACGCCAGGCGCAGTGTCCCACGCCTGTAATCCCAGCACTTTGGGAAGCCGAGGTGGGCGGATCACCTGAGGTCAGGCATTCAAGACCAGCCTGGCCAACATGGAGAAACCCCATCTCTACTAAAAATCCAAAAAAAAAAAAAAAAAAAAAAAAGCCAGGCATGGTAGTGCATGCCTGTAATCCCAGCTACTCAGGAGGCTGAGGCAGGAGAATCCCTTGAACCCGGGAGGTGGAGGTTGCGTTGAGCCGAAATTGCGTCACTGCACTCCAGCCTGGGCAACAAGAGCGAAATTCTGTCTCAAAAAAAATGGTAATGACTTCTCTCCTGCCACATCTGGGTGGTGGGGGGACAGAGAGAGAGAAAAGGGGTACTTATTCATCACTTTTGCCCATTTGAAGAATGCTTTATTTCTAGGGAAACACTCCTTCAGTCTCAAGATGCCTTCAGTTTGACTTTTGCTTTTAGGGAACTGGATTTTAGTACATTATAGGTGTATGAGATGATTGGAGCCTTAAGGAATCATGCTGTTTTAATGGGATTACATGCTATCATTGAGGCGCTCTTCACTATATGGTTTTCAGATACAGAGAACCTAGTATATGCATGAGAAAGTATATCTCCTCCCTTCCTTCACTGGAAGGAGGAGAGCAGTTGCCACCCACCAGTGCCCTGGTTGGTCATAGTGCCTTCCCCTTTAGATGGACTCAGAACAATGGCAGAGCAAAAGACAGTGGAAGCCCACAACCTCCCTGCAGATCTGCAGCACCCCTGGGACTTTATATTCACCTGTCCCCTTCCTTGCTTGTATGTTGACTGACCCTGATATTTAGCAATTTTCATGGGCTAAATGATATACAAGGCTAATATGGGCCAGGTAGTTTTAACCACAATCTGGACACATTTCCTTATATGGATGTTGATTTTGGAAAATCATTTTCTGTTTTTGTTGTTTCCTTCTCATTAAGCCAACATGTATATTCATAATTACACCCTTATGTCAATTGATACTTTCCTATCTTGGTATGGACCGTGAAAGGAAAATAAACCTTGGGACCCCCAAATCGCTAAGCTAAAGGGAAAGGTCAAGCTGGGAACTGCTTAGGGCCAACCTGCCTCCCATTCTACTCAGTCACCCCTCTGTTCACTGAGATAGATGCATATCTGGTTGCCTCCTTTGGAAAGGCTAATCGGAAACTCAAAAGAATGCACCTGTTCTTCACTCACTTATCTGTGACCTGGAAGCCCCTTCCCTGCTTGGAGTTTTCCTGACTTTACTTCAAGTTGCCCTGCCTTTCCAGACCAAACCAACAAATGCACTTCTTACGTTTATTGATTGATTGATGTTTCGTGTCTCCGTAAAATGTATAAAACTGAGCTGTGCCCCAACCACCTTGGGCATATGTCATCAGGACTTCCTGAGGCTGAGTCACGGGCACATGTCCTCAACCTAGGCAAAATAAACTTTCTAAATTAACTGAGACCTGTCTCAAATTGTCTGGGTTTACAGGACCTACATGATATGAAAGCTGTTTCATGATTTCTCAGATTGTTTCTAAAAAGTATCATTATCGCTCTTCATCCTCTTCGCAATAGGCTTATTTGGTTCAGTTCTATATGAAGTTTTTCAGGTTGAAAGTTCTGCCAGTAACAAAATGACTTGGCTGTGTTGTTCACTTGAAAATGACAATGTTGTTGCCTAGCCTTCCTGTCGAAGATAGAATTTTGGCTCTTTGAGAGCTTGCTCTCTGTTCTAACAATCATGTGCAACCAGTTGCTTCATTTGTGTTTCTAAAGAAACTCTTGGAGGTGTTGAGGTTTAATGTGGGTGGGTAGAGTTGGAGGAGGGGACTGTGTTTGAAACCACAATTAACCCACCAACATGGTTAAGCCACCAACCTCTCTGATTCTCAGTCTCTTTGCTTGTAAAGTGGGGATAATAGTATATGTTTCACATCCCATGCAAGTTGAATATATTAGTTTGGCACACTATAAAGAACATATAAAGAATAAAAATTATTTGTTTTTAAGCATTTACGTATCACTTAATAATAGTTAATGCATAATAAGTAATTACTTCCTTTCTGGAATTATTCTAGTTTCCAGTATAATCCTGACAATATCCTAATGAGGTAGCTTTGTTATTTCCCCATTTTACAGATGAGGAAACTGAGGCAAAGAGGTTAAGGATCTTGCTTGGGTTTCTAACCTTAGGGTTATATTGCTAGTAAGTGGTCAACTTATGAATTGAACCCAGACAGTCTGGCTCCACAATGAAGAACTTGAAAGAATGCCAGGAAATAATTTTCACCAAGTTGAGCTGGAACCAGGCTTGAAAACTGTCTCACATGCTGCCTCTATGGCTACAGCAGGGGCTGAATAGATACTCCTACATTAATGGAAATTAGACATTCTCTTTGGCTGATCTTATTTCCCAAATTGTTTACAGCTGTTTTGGAGCTTTGGACTTGCTGGAAATGTTTAAACACCACACTGTTGATTTAGCTTATTTTGTTGTTTTGCAATCCCCTAAATTCTCTATGTTAATGGTGTGTTACCATGTGATATTAATGGAGGACTGTCACTCTCACAGGTTGAGACCTTATGTTATGGACTATATGACCCTCAGAGATTTAGAGTGTGTTATGGTGACAGTCACGTGGGGAGTATATGACAAAAGGATTCTCCAGAAGAAACAGAAACCTGGAGTGGCCTGGTTGATTCTAGAATTTATTGAGGGTTCAGATCACTTTTTGAAGAAGTAGACTGGCCAGAGATAATGTGTCCTCACTGTTTGTTGGCCCAAATCACAGGAAACCCCGAATTTAGTCTGGTCTTCGTGTATTAAATGGCATCAGCTAAAGTTCTCTGATTACAATTTCTGGTAAGCTCAGGGACTGTGGAACTCTTACATTAGATTTGGTTAACTTTAGGAGGAAAGCAAGACTGCAATATGAAGAAAATAATTCCAGTGTATCTGTGTAACCTTATAATGACAAGAATAGTGTCCGTCATTAACATTTATTTAGCACTTGTAAAGAAATATCATTAATAAGTACATTTGATCCTCACAAATTCTTATGGTTTAAATCGGATAAGCCCAATAGTTATTCACATTTCTAATGTGGTAAGTAAGACACAGAAAAATCAAGGCAATGAGTGTTCTGCTGTGGACTTAAGCACAAGCTGCAGACACCAAGTCCAGTGCTCTTGTTGCCATCCCATGTAGCATCTCTTATTTCTTATTCTCGCTCAATACTTTAGAGGCCACTGTCAGAGTTCCGTGCTGTCTCAAATAGTAGAAATCCAAATAGACCACAGCAATGTCTACAATCCAGGAGACAAAGAGGTTTGATGGCTAGGGGAATGGAGTGCTAATCCAGGACTAATAAGGAATGAGTGGCAGGGGGTTGTGGTGAATGTAGTGAATTAATATAATTTACCCTTTCATACTTACTTCTTTTCAATGTTATATATACTAGTCAACAACTGGAGTCCCAGAAAGAAGAACACTTTTTAATCTAATTTCTTTTGGACCAGTAATAGAGGAAGAGGAAATAGAGGAGCACTAACATTTATTGGAGTATTTTGGCATGTCATGGATGATATATAAAGGTTGTATTTCTTCATCTTTACTACAACTCAAGTAGGCAATAGTTTCTCATTTTACAGATAAATAAATTTAGGATGAGAGGCAGAAGTACTTTGCCCAAGCCCATGCAGCTGACGGTGTCTGCACCAGAATTTGAAACTGGAACATCTGTTGCTTCTCTTTTCTCATACTGCCTCTGTGAAGCCTGAGGGTGAGAGTAGGTGCTAGTAGGCACTGCAATGCTCCAGGGGAATGCCCGTGTCTAATGACACCTTATAAACACTTGCCGCCAGCACACATATGTGATGAAAACTTCGATAATGGAAAGGTGACATGAAGTGGATAGAATGAATGGCCACTTTTTGAATCAAGCCTCTTCATTTTCTCACTACTACCTGCTCTGCATCTAATTTGTCTTGAGTACACGTTGAAAATGTGTTTCCACTAATATTGAACTCATTGAAGAATTGAAGATGAGATGCTAAATTTATTAGTTTCGATGATCTTATATGGTGTCTCCTTAAACCTTATGCCTCATTTTTAATTTATATGTGTGTTGGAAGTGACTACACCTGCTTGTCACTGAAGTCTGCATTTTTAAGTAAAGGTGAAAGGGTATGTATGAAACCTTCTGAGATACAGAAAATGAAAGAGATTGATAGTCGCTTATTAAGGGACACCAAATTCTACCGTGAAGGTTTTTTTTTTCTCCAGTAGCATAACATGACCATTTCTACATTTTAAAAATCTCTGAAACATTCTTGTGGTAATCATTTCTTTTCCCTGTCTGAACTAAAGCCCAGTAGAACAGTTCAATATTCACAGTGCCAAGTGGATCAGACTCCATGATGGCTTCAACCTGGCCAACTGAAGGGGCCGCATTGCTGCAAGACAAAGTCTTTGTTACCAGCTTCCCATGTGTTTGTGCAAAGCTTATTTTTTCATTCAAGCTCTTTTAGCCACAGTAATTTTCCATGCCTCCCATCCTCTAGCCTTATGCCGTGTTGACGACCTCAGTTGAATGATGAACTCCAGCTGAAATGATCCTCCTCAGAAACTATGGAGAAATGACCACTTGAACTCAGACTCTAAAACTGTTTTATTGTCTCAGACTGTGTTCTTCAGTGTCCTAGTCAAGTCAATTTCAACTTTTTTTTTTTTTTTTTTGGAGCCAGATTTGTTCTTACGCTTTTAGGAAAATGGCCATATTTTCATTTCCTTTCCTGATCTACTTATTTTCTGTTTTTTGTTTGTTTGTTTGTTTTTTGAGACCGAGTCTCACTCTGTTGCCCAGGCTGGAGTGCAGTGGCATGATCTCGGCTCACTGCAACCTCTGCCTCCCTGGTTCAAGCTATTCTTGTGCCTCAGCCTCCCAAGTAGCTGCGACTACAAGCATAAGCCACCACACCCAGCTAACTTTTGTATTTTTAGGAGAGGCAGGGTTTCACCATGTTGGCCAGGCTGGTCTCGAACTCCTGACCTCAGGTGATCCACCCGCCTCAGCCTCCCACAGTGCTGGGATTACAGGTGTGAGCCCCTGCACCTGGCCAATATATACTTATTTTAACACAGTAAATGTATACTTTGACATTGGAAATCTAATATGCCTTCCTTATTGGTTGCTGAAATAGTATATTACTGGTTCAAGTTATTAATGTAGACAAGTCCTGTAGTTACAAAGCCTATGCATACACCTAGAAAAAATAGAAGAACTAATAAGATTCATGGGCAGTGAGGACAGTAATGCTGTGAGGTCCACAGAGAAGGGAACAAAAGAGGCCACTGTCTTGTGGCGGGATAACTCTAAGCTAACTAAACTCATCTCAGTCATCCCATTTGTGTATTAGGCAAGTATATTTGTATGGTATGCCATCATAGCTTATGAAGGTAGCAAGATATAACATGTCCTTTTCACATGACTGATCTGCAAATCTTTCTTTTCTTTTCTTTTCTTTTTGTACCTCACTGTGTCACCTCAGTGCCCATCTTGTACCTGTCTTTCTGTTTTCACTTGTTCATTGCCCATTCACTTGTCTCTGTCCCCTCACTCACTTCTGATTTTCTCTAATTTCTTTGACTTTGGTAGAAGTAGCTTGTGCATTACTTTGACACCAAATGGCTGGGTAAAAAGTGATAAATCGTCCACTTCAGGTGGTCAGCTTTTCCTACATTATCTAAATGTAGTAATGTTTCTATGAAGCAGTGCTTGTATTGATAAGTGTTTTTGTTTTTGCGGCTCTTTGATCAGATATTTACCAGTCCTGTAGATATAGCCGCACTAAAAGTCACTTCAGTGCACTGCCTTCGGGCTCATCTTTTCTTCACATTTCTATCATGCTTTCTGGAGTATAAAGGATTTTAACTAAGCCACAGACCAACATCTCAACCTCCTGCTTCACACACAATTGTATGAGCTTACAGGGTTATCTTAGAGATACTGCAGGTTCGGTTCCAGACCACCACAATAAAGCAAGCCACATGAAATTTTTGGTTTCCCAGTGCACATAAAAGTTATGTTTATACTATACTGTAGTCTATTCAGTGGACAGTAGCATTGTGTCTAAAAACAACGTATAGACCTTAATTTAAAAATACTTTATTTCTAAAAAATACTGACGATCATCTGAGGCGTCATTGTGTCACATCTTTTTGCTGGTAGAGGGTCTGTTTCATTTCATCGTTGATGGCTGCTGACTCAGGGTGGTGGTTGCGGAAGCTTGGGGTGGCTGTGGCAGTTTCTGAGAATAAGACAACAGTGAAGTTTACCACATTGGTTGACTCTTCCTTTCATGAAAGTTTCCCTTGTAGCATGAGTTGCTGTTTGATAGCATGTTATCCACAGTAGAACTTTCAAAATTGTAGTCAATCCTCTTGAACCCTGCCACTGCTTTATCAACTAAGTTTATGGAACATTCTAAATGTTTTGTTGTCATTTCAACAATGTCCACAGACTCTTCACCAGGAATAAATTCCATGTCAAGAAACCACTTTCTTTGCTCATCCATAAGAAGCAACTCCTCTTAAGTTTGATCATGAGATTGCAGCAATTCAGTCACATCTTCATTCTAATTCTAATTCTCTTGCTATTTCCACCACATCTGCAGCAACTTCCTCTAATAAATGCTAGAACCCCTCAAAGCCATCCATGAGGTTTGGAATCAACTTCTTCCAAACTCCTGTTAATGTTGATATTTTGACTTGCTCCTTGAGTCGTGTTCTTAATGGCATCCAGAATGATGAATTCTTTCTAGAAAATTTTCAATTTTCTTTGCACAGATTCATCAGAGAAATCACTCTATGGCAGCTACAGCCTTGCAAAACATACTTCTTTTTTTTTTTTGAGACGGAGTCTTGCTCTGTCGCCCAGGCCGGAGTGCAGTGGTGCAATCTCGGTTCACTGCAACCTGTGCCTCACGGGTTCACACCATTCTCCTGCCTCAGCCTCCTGAGTAGCTGGGACTACAGGCGCCTGCCATCACGCCCGGCTAATTTTTTATATTTTTAGTAGAGACGGGGTTTCACCATGTTAGCCAGGATGGTCTCGATCTCCTGACCTCATGATCTGCCTGCGTCGGCCTCCCAAAGTGCTGGGATTACAGGTGTGAGCCACCATGCCTGGCCATCATACTTCTTAATAAGACTTGAAAGTCAAAATTATTTCTTGATTAGTGGGCTATTGGATGGATGTTGTGTTAGCAGGCATGGAAACAACGTTAATCTACTTGTGCATCTCCATCAGAGCTCTTGGATGACCAGGTGCATTGTCAGTGAACAGTAATATTTTCAAAGGAATATTTTTATTGAGTGGTAGGTCTCAACAATGGGGTTAAAATATTCCATAAACTATAGTAAACAGATGTGCTGTTATTCAGCTTTGTTGTTTCATTTATAGAGCACAGACGGAGTAAATTTAGCATAATTCTTCAGAGCCCTAAGATTTTCAGAATGGCAGATAGCATTGCCTTCAACTTAAAGCCACCAGCTACATTAGCCTCTATCAAGAGAGTTAGCCTTTAAAACTTAGAAGTTTTGAAGCCAGGCATTGACTTCTCTCTAGCTGTGAAAGTTCTGGATGGCACCTTCTTCTAATAAAAGCCTACTTCATATGCATTGAAAATCTGTGGTTTAATATAGCCATTTTCATCATTGATCTTAGCTAGATCAGCTGGAGAATTTACTGCAGCTTCTACAACAGCATTTGCTGCTTCCTCTTACACTTTCATCTTATAGGGACAGCTTCTTTCCTTAAACTTTATGATCCAGCCTCCCTTAGCTTCCAACTTTTCTTCTGCAGCATTCTCACTTCTCTCAATCTTCGTTGAATTAAAGAGAGTTAGGGCCTTGCTCTGGATTAGGCTTTAGTTTGAGGGAATGTTAAGGCTGGTTTGATCTTTTCTTAAGACCACTAAAACTTCTTTCTGCATATCAGCAATTAGGCTATTTCACTGTTATCATTTGTGTGTTCACTGGAGTAGCATTTTTAGTTTCTTTCAAGAACTGTTATTTTTTGTTTGGTTTTTTTTTTTTTTTGAGACAGAGTCTCACTCTGTTGCCCACGCTGGAGTGCAGTGGCGCGATCTTGTCTTACTGCAATCTCCGCCTCCCAGGTTCATGCCATTCTCCTGCCTCAGCCTCCCAAGTAGCTGGGACTATAGGCGCCCGCCACCAAGCCCAGCTAATTTTTTGTGTTTTTAGTGAGATGGGGTTTCACCGTGTTAGCCAGGATGGTCTCAATCTCCTGACCTTGTGATCCACCCGCCTTGGCCTCCTAAAGTGCTAGGATTACAGGCGTGAGCCACCGTGCCCGGCCAAGAACTTTTTCTTTTTCATTTACAACGTGGCTAACAGGAGGCCTAGCTTTTGGCCTGTCTCAGCTTTTGACATGTCTTCAAGTGAAAGATGTGTGACTCTTCCCCTCACTTGAATACTTAGAAGCCATGATAGGGTTATTAATAGGCCTGAATTCAATACTGGTGTGTCTTAGGCAATAGAGAGAACTAAGATGGCTGGTCAGTGGAGCAATCAGAACACACACATTTATTGATTAAGATCTGATATTTGATAGCCCAACAGGGTGACTGTAGTCAAAAATAATTTAATCGTATATTTAAAAATAACTAAATAAGTATATTGTTTGCAACACAAGGGATAAATGCATGAGGTGATAGATGCTCCATTTATCCTGATGTGATTATTACACATTGTATGCCTGTTTCAAAGTATCTCATGTACCCTATAAATGTATACACTTACTACATACCCACAAAAATTAAAAATTAAAAACAAAAACAAAATCCCAAACCTTTATTGATGAAGTTCGCCATCTTATGTAAGTACAGTTTGTGGTGCTGCAAAGCAATTACAATAGTAACATCAAAGCTCATTGGTCATTGATCACCATAACAGATAAATTAATAATGAAAAACTTTGAAATATTGTGAGAATTATGAAAATATAAGAGAAAAGCACAAAGTGAATTCCTGCTGTTGAAAAAATGGTGCCAGTAGCCTTGCTAATGCAGGGTTGCCACAAATCTTCAATTTGTAAAGAATGCAGTATTTATGAAGCACAATAAAGCAAAGTTACAGTAAAATGAAGTATTCCCTTATTTAGTTTTTGCATGTGGAAGTTTCTACTATTACCCACAGGAAAGAAACCCCCTAAGACTTCACAGTATATCTGAATTACTGATAATCTTTATTCAGAGGCTGCTGTCAAGGAACTTATTTGTGGGCCTGATTTTCCTGATGGAATTATGTTTCTGATAGCAAGGCTATCAAAATTTACCAATTATTTATCAAGGTAACTACTAGTTACCAGTTATCAAATATTTATCAGTTATTTCATCCATCTGGTGCAGTGTGCTCCAAAACCACTTAAGCTTTTGAGGAGCATAATAAAATTGAGGACAATATGTAAAAGCCATTGACCAGTAAAAAGAGAATGATAAAATGTGAAACCAAGTCCAGCTCTGTTAAAATGTTGGCTTTAATGGAAAAAGTTAATGAAATGAAAAGAGCTTGCTTTATTCATTTGTCCTCACTGCATTTATCTACAGTAATCTCATCATTTCCCTTGGGGAGCTCTGCACAGAAGCTGCCAGTAAAGACATGGACCTTCAGTTTTCCTAACTTTGCATGACCAAACTAATTTTGTTTTTCTTCAGTGTGGTATTTATTTACAGAAACTTGCCCATTTACTGAAAACATTAAAGACTTTGACTCAAACTTGGAAAACTAGTAAATATCATTTAGCAGCAATGAACCTGTCAACACATGGAAATAAGGTTTACGGTCATGCAAATGTCCATTTAACTTTGTTTGAGCCAAATAAACATAACAGTAAACTAATTAGACTGGCTTACATCCCCATAGACAGTGAAACCAATTATTTCTTAAAGAAGGGTTTGCTTGTTTTTACTCTAGGGCAAAGGTGCAGAACTTCTTGTAATACTCCTGAATAGTTCATCAAATTAGGACAGATGAAGTTGACAAATGATGGAATAGCTACCCGGATGTGCAAATGATTGGGTCTTTAATTAGGTTCATTTATATAACTGAGAAAGAAGACAGGGAATGCGTTTTTGCAAGGGTGATTTTAAAAGAGGATGGTCTGCCTTTTAATTCTGTATGGGAGGAATATTCATAAAAAACGGAAAGAAAAAAAAGCAAAACTGTTTTTTCTAACAATCTACTTACCACTAGCCATAGATTGCCTTTGTTACAGTTTGGATGGCTGATACATATTCGGAAGCCATCTCTCTGTTTTAATATGTTTGATATCTATTACTAATGGGTCATTTTTGTCTCGAATTTAGTACCTGAAGGATTCAAGGTTTTTTAAAGTATTCAAAACCTCTAACTATTCCCTAAAGCTTTAATCTCTGAAACAGAGAAACTTCCTGATTAGAAAAACAGGCGCCTGGTTTGGCCTCCTGTAGAACTGAACTATGAGAGATACTGTCCAACATTTTTGGTGGTTTTTCTCTGTGTATATTGGATAAATTTTGGATGAGTGGGGCTAAAATATTATTTTAGATTTTTAAAAAATTCATGTAATAGGATTCTACCATAAGTCTTACTTTATTTTTATATATACATGTGGGTTCTGATTATAAGTCTCTAGAATATAAACTACATGTTGAAAATTATGAATATTCATTTCTATGTTTGCATAGTATGTACATGCTAGGAAATTTCTCAGAGTGACTGTGGCTCACATGAATCTTATGCTAAATGGGGATATGGTTAATTTGCCCTGGCATGTACAGAGTCCTAACTTCAGAAACACTTGTCTTTCTGATATGGCCATATTAAGATAGCTACCAATCTCTGCACACATCTTAGTCTAGCTCATTTGAACGTCCTTGTGTCTACCAGTTGAAGGTACGAAAATAAGCAAAGATTACACTTCTTTCTGTGGTATCAGAAATGATATAGAAATATAACTTCTGACTGGGTGCGGTGGCTCACGCCTGTAATCCCCCTACTTTGGGAGGCCGTGGCGGGTGAATCACTTGAGGTCAGGAGTTTGAGACCAGCCTGGCCAGCATGGTGAAACCCTGTGTCTACTAAAAATACAAAAATTAATTGCGCATGGTGGCACACACTTGTAGTCAGCTACTTGAAAGGCCGAGGCAGGAGAATTGCTTGAACCCGGGAGGCTGAGGTTGCAGTGAGCCGAGATCACGTCACTGCACTCCAGCCTGGGTGACACAGTAAGACTCTGTCTCAAAAAAAAAAAAAAAAAAAGAAAAAAAAGAAAAAAGAAATACAATTTTTGACTAAATTAGTACTTCCATATGTATGCTAGCATAGTAAGCGAAGATCCAGACTACAGTAGAATGTCTTCATAAACAAACTGTGGTTGATTAGTTTGCCTGAAAGTTTCACAGTGCCTGAAATAATTCTGTGTATGTGGATTCAGATGTGTCAGCTATTTCTCATGGTCTTAGGAGAGCAGCAGAGACACTTAGATTCTTAGAACATGAAAACTGAGAGAGACTTACGTGTCCATTAGACTAACGCACTCGTTTCATATTAACTGCATATCAAGAAGGTAAGTGACTCACAAAGCCTCAACCCAAACCCTGGCCATTTGACTTAGGTTATTGCTGCAAACAGCAGTACTGTTATTGTATCCGGAGTGTTCTAGTCCTTACAAAGTACTTTCCCTGCCAGAACTCTGCACTGTTGGTGCCTGGACCTTTAGTCTTTATCATTTTGTGCATAGGATGAGAATTATTTTTGTGTGCTGCCATGTGTGTAATCCATGTTTGTTTAAAATACTATGAACATTTATTTTACATAAAACATTTCTTTGTTTATGTGCTTACTGTTAAACTCATGATCATCTGAAATTTTTAGCTCTTGGTTTGCAATAGAATCTGGCACTATCTGCTCCATACAGAGAAACAGATATTTTCACAATGGTTGCTAAAGCCTTACATGTTTAGGCCTAATTCAAAATAAACTTCGTGAAGTTGTGAATGCATGGTGTCATGTGAATCATAGTAATTTATGAACATGTCAGTTGCAAGATGTATTAGTTCATTTTCATGCTGCTAATAAAGACATACCTGAGACTGGGCAATTTACAAAAGAAAGAGGTTTAATTGGACTTACAGTTCCACATGGCTGGGGAAGCCTCACAATCATCACAGAAGGCAAGGAGGAGCATGTTCTGTCTTACATGGATGGCAGCAGTCAAAGAGAGAATGAGGAAGATGCAAAAACGGAAATGATAAAAACATCAGATCTTGTGAGATTTATTCACTACCATGAGAACAGTATGGTGGAAACTGCCCCTATGATTCAGTTATCTCCCACCGGGTCCCTCCCACAACAATTATAGGAGTTACGGGAGCTACAATTCAAGATATGATTTGGGTGGGGACACAGAACCAAACCATATCACAAGAAAACATTGTTTTGTAAATAGTAGGTTGTTATAATAAAGACAAATGGGAACTAGAAACCCTAGATGATGAATATCTAATAGCCGTATATAATTTGAAAAAAAAAAATACAGCTAATGAATGAGAATTTTAATTAGGAAATGGTCATCTGCCTCATCAAACTCATTTTATATAACATGATTAATTTATTAATATAAATCACTCTGGAAATGACTTATGTAAATGGTAGCCTGTATAGTAGAATCAAATGCAGTTAGGAAAATTGGCTAAATTGACACAATAAAAATGGAAATGAGAAAGATCTCATTCATAATAATATTGAAAAAAGTCATGAAATATCTAGGAATGAATTTACTGAGAAAGACTGTCTGAAGAGAACTATAAAATTATATTGAAGGACGTAAAACAAAACCCAGATAGATGGAGAGACAGACCACATTCCTGGATAGGAAAACTTAATGTTATAAAAATGTCACTTATTTTGAAATTAACATATAAATTTAATGCAGTTCCAATCAGAATTTAAGTTTTTTTTTCTTTTGGAATCTATAAAGTGATTATAAAGTGTATATGGAAGAATAAACCCATGAAAATTGCCCAGAAAATGTTGAAATGGAGCAATAGCTAGGCCGTTTGCCCTACTTGATGTTAAAATCTTATATAAAACTACTTTAAACAAAAAAACAGTACCGGCCTGCAATAAACAAATAATTCTATAGAACAAATTGAGATAATTTAGCATATAATTAATGAGGCCATTATAAGTCAGTGAATAAATTATTCATTATTCAGTTAATGAAATTGAGAGAACTGGCTGTACTTTTGGAAGAGATTAAAATTTTATTTCCAGCCTGGCACAGTGGCTCACTCCTGTAATCCCAGCACTTTGGGAGGCCAAGACGGGTGGATCACCTGAGGTCAGGAGTTCGAGACCAGCCTGGTCAACATGGTGAAACCCTGTCTCTACTAAAAATACAAAAATTAGTTGGGTGTGGTGATGGGCGCCTATAATCCCAGGTACTCGGGAGGCTGAGGCAGGAGAATCGCTTGAACCCAGAAGGCGAAGGTTGTAGTGAGCCCAGATGACGGCATTGCACTCCAGCTTGGGTGACAAGAGTGAAACTCTGTCTAAAAAAAAAAAAAA